>NC_135372.1:110577104-110880135 GCF_049243985.1 Paroedura picta
GAAGAGGCTGAAAGAAGATGGCTTATAGTTGTTCACAAACGTAAATTTTCCACAGCAGCACTAAGTGGTGACTTGCATGGAGTAAAAAGCTGTGACAAGCTTGGTCTACAAATGCAGCCAAATGAGGTGGAGATGAGGTATCAGGATGCTGAGATAGTAGAATGGATTCTACCTCTTCAGACTACCAAACCAGGATGTTCATTTGCAAACTGAACCAGTTCATGGTTTGTGGCCCTGCAAAACTGGTTGAAAGGGACCATAGTCTTTTTATGGGATTTGCAGTAAGCACAAAAAAAAAAAAAAAACAGCCAAGTGGCAGGGAGTAACCTTTACTCAGCTGTTTTTGCATTTTCTTGTACAGTCCCTTTAAACGCCAGTTTTCTGCTGTCTCCACAAACTCCACAAACTGCCACAAATGAAAGGAACTTTAAAAGTTCATGGAAGTCCATGACAGTAGACGACACAAACTTTGGTTCACAAACCACAAAGAGAGCAAATTTTTCTTTGTGGTTCGATTCATGCCCCTCCCTAATCATACAGCAGTTTGAGCCTTGCACAGACTTTGCTGAGGCACCTGTGGCTGCTTGGGACATTCCTGAGACTCAACAACAGCTTTCAGCAAAGCCAGACTGCCTACTGCAAGTTTGAAGCAAATCCCCAAACTAAGTGAAATTGGAGTGGTTTGGTAGGGAGGTTTTGCACAGCTCTACAAATAACTCCCATGTGTCAAGCCATCTGTTGCTGTTCCATACCACTCTGTCCTTCTTACTCTCTGGAACTAAGTATCAAAGCTTTGAATATCCAAGTCATGTATAACAGCTGTATGATAACAGAATCAAGAATGTGACTGCTTCAATTCATATAACTGTGCATGATCTTGGAAGGGGAGTTTACAATAACATCCAGTACATGAGGGTTGTATATGTCTGGATGTCAGGCTTCAAGACATCTACTATATACTTTCAGAAAATAATCTATGCTTTTCATAGCTTTAAGCCACTCTAAACAAAAGTTCCCTGTTGCTTTGTCACTGTACTTGTGATATAATAGATAATTTCCAGATTGTTACTTCCCCATGACCAAACAAACCTTCTCTACAAGCCTGAAGAAGTCAATTTGGGGACCATCACTGTCTAAATGGAAGATATTATAAAAGAGAATTATGAATAATGGCATCCTAAGCAGAGTTACACCCTTCTAAATCCCCTAAAAGTTAGTGGGCTTAGAAGGGTGTAACCCTGCTTAAAATGGCACTTGTGAGTCTAGGCCATAAAAGCATTCTGTGGCAGAGGTTGGCTCCAAACTGAGATATCTCAGGCTCAATCTGAGCCTCTGCTGGGTTCCAGAAAGAGTAGGTTTTTATACCCTAGTTTTTGCTATTCTTACAAGTCTCATGACAGCCTACCCTTTCTTTCCTCACAACAGTCCACAACAGTCACCTTGTGAGGTAGGTGGTACTGAGAGAGTTCTGAGAGAATGGCGACTGGCTCAAGGTCACTCTGCAGGGATCATGTGGAGGAGTGTGGGAATCAAACCCTGTTTGGTGTGGTGGTTAGGAGTGCGGACTTCTAATCTTGCATACTGGGTTCGATTCTGCACTCCCCCACATGCAACCAGCTGGGTGATCTTGGGCTCGCCACAGCACTGAAAAAGTTGTTCTGACTGGGCAGTGATATCAGGGCTCTCTCAGCCTCACCCACCCCTCAGGGTGTCTGTTGTGGGAAGAGGAAAGGGAAGGTGACTGTAAGCCGCTTGGAGACTCCTTCAGGTAGAGAAAAGCGGCATATAAGAACCAACTCTTCTTCTTCAGATTAGAGTCCCTGGCTCTTAACCATTGCACCATGCTGACTCTATGAGCCAAACACTAAGACATCAAACCAATGTTCATTTAAAGCCATGCAAGTCTGATCTACAGATTCAGACTGCAGACATGAGTACTAGGCACATTCTTATTGCAAAACATTTTCTTAAAGTCTCCAACTTCATGATGGACCCAGCTAATTAGACAAAAAAGTTTTCTGCTGCTGACAGAAAGTCAGCCTTTTTGTCTTATAGAGAAGGGGGGGAAAACCCCAGTAACATTGACTCAGAATTGTAACATTTTTACTTATACAGGTATTAGCTCAAAATGAAATGAATGCCAAATGTCTTAGTCAATCATCTCTTTGCTAATCCAGTGAGGATATGAAAAGCATTCATTGGTGGCATTAAGCGGCACAAAGCACATTAAGGAAATCTAAGGATGATTCATAATCAATCTGGAGGTCTGTTGTTGCTGTTAATGCCTCCTCTTTGAGTAGTTCTATGTTAAATTGCTTTCTTGCTCTGCAAAAGGAGCCACCAGAGCAGCTATTGTGGCTGAACATCATTTTTGAAGAGATGTCATATTTAGACAAGCCGTTGTGCAAAGAGCACTGAACGAATTTTCATTTCCCTCTCGTTCCAGCGCTACATCCTGCCCTCCACATCCACAGACTCTCTGCCTGCATCTGGTATCTGCCATGTGATCTGATAAATACATTCCATAACATCGCTCATTTCAACCACTGATGCCCCATTTGCCAGTCTGAATTCTATGCCACACATTAGGATGTAGGACAGAACATAAAGCTTTGGTAGTTAGAAATGTTTTTTTTTTTTACACTCATTTCAAATTAGCAAAAAGACATTGAGCTTTAGCCTGTGAAATGAGAATCAGCAGCTTAAGAACAGCACTGCTTAACATAAAGGTTTCATCCCCATTTTCATGAAAGGCAATTGATTTCCAAATATAGTAGATACAAAACATTTCAGAAGAAAGAACCTAATGGATTGATATGGTGCCTTACCTCTTGTCCAGAGACCAGGAGAGGGTCCTTCTAGTGGAAACAAGTGTTGAGTCTAAGCGAAGCAACTTCAAAGAGTGAAGCTATAACCAGAGCACCCCAGCCCAACCCACCGCCCCCAAGCCAGATGCCTGGCTGGAAGAATGCCAGCAGGGAACAGCTTGGAATGCTAAACTTTGTGGCTATTTTGGCAGCATTGGCCAAACCCACTTGCGCAACTCTTTTCTCCCCCTCCCATGAGCCCATATAAGCACTTGCTATTGTATGGCCTCAGAGAATTGCTATTTTAAACACAAGATATCCAAGTGCCCAAGAGTCTGACACAAGCCAGCCAGCTGTCACTCTCGAGTGGCCTGAAACTCTGATAAGGATTGTGTGTGTGTGTTGCCCCACAGAAGGCAAAATACAGAAAGCTAGCAAATGTACTTCATCACTTAGTTTTGTTCTTCATCACAGATCCCTAACTGTTGGGGCAGCTGCTTCTGCAAATGGTAGGGAACAAAGGACATATAAATCTGGAGGTTTGTATCAACACTATTAGATTGCAGACTAGAGGGATGACTCTCCAACAATCAATTGTGGTACTTCGAGTCTTCTCCTGTCAACTACACAGCATCCTTGTCCTTACATCTAAATTCCAGTTAGAACTTGAGGCTGGACCCTGGATCTGGACTTCTCTGATCTTTAGATCTGACTTTTTGCTAAGAACAAAGTTCTCACCCAAATTCTGATTTTGCCTCTAGCATTTCTCTCATGCACACACTGATTTATGTGATTCATTTCAGCGTTTTCTAAACTTTCTGCTTTCAAGGAAATCCTTTCAACATTGACTTGTCTACCAAGGAACATTGTATAATAAAAGTTTTGGATGCATTTCTGCATGCATATTCAGTTCATAACAAATGCACACCAGACCTATGCAGCCTCTTCATTGTCCTGTATCAATGCCTGGGTTAATCCAGAACACTTCAAATGCTCTCCTGCAGCAGGTAGACAAGGGACCATTGCTGATATTCTCACTGAGGAACACTTGATTAACTCCCAAAGGATCCCAGGTTCTCTAGAAACCCTTTTGACAACCCCTGGCTTAAGTAAAGAATGTCATGGCTGACCTTGTTGGAACTATTTCTTCATGGATTTCTCTCTTTTTGTCATCCTAATCTAACTCCAGCCACAGTACTACATTAGCTACAGGATGACCTATTTTTGTCAACCTGAGATGCCATTGACTTAGCTACAAGATGTGGCTACATTATACGTGCTTCATATTAATGCACTGTAATGCAACTTAGAAAAGCTGCCTTTGAGAATCTCTTAGAAACTTCATCCCAAAAAGATACACTGCTGGCATAGTCAGACTTCTTAAACCATATTTGCCTGCTTTGAAAGAACAGGGTTGGCTACCAATTTGTTTCCAAGATATTCCATTAAAAGCCCTTTGTGATCTTGATCCAATGTACTTGAAAAACATCTTCTCTACTTATGCATGTGCTTCTCTACTTATGAATCCATTAAGTCCCTTCTCTGGGAATCACAACCTGCATCAGAAGTGAACTGGGCAATGATAAAAGGCTGATGATGGCAGCATAGCTTTAGAAAATTCTTGTTCTGAAAATTTGCCAGTAGTTTCTTTAATAGCATTCAGGCATCCTCTGGAAATATGGCTGTTCTTTTTTCATTATTCTTCCATTGATAAATCTGTTGAAGTATGCTTTGTACCCTTGGTGATGTTTAGTGATCCTGGTTGCATTCTATCAAGTTAAGATGTAAATTAAAAACAATTTCTTAATTGTTTTTATTTGTGACTTCTTTGGTAATATTTTAGGATAGTTTTAACACTTCTGTGAACCACTTTAAACTTTAAAAAGAGGAATACGAGTATTTTAAATAACATGATACACATCCTGGCAGCCTTTAAGCTCTAGGCTGATCCTGCATTGAGCAGGAGGTTGGACTAGATGACCAGTATGGTCCCTTCCAACTCAATGGTTCTATGATTCTATGATAAATGTATTCCCTCACATTTTTCTTCCCACCTCCTTGTAGACTCTTGTAATTCCTTCTCTGAGAGCATATTCACATGAAGATGCAAAGCTTATTTATTAAGAGAATTTTTATTTCGCCTTATTTAAAACTCAAGCATATGTGCAGGAAAAATATCTCCCATTCCTGTGATAAGTACTTACGTAATCTGACAGTGAAGCCCAGTAGCACCAAAAAATGCTAGAAATACTTGGATTCTTAAGGGTTTTTTTTTAACATATCAGATTATGTTAGACATAAGAAGAGGCTTGAAAAAATAGAAATGCAAAATGTATAAAAATTTAAATTTCCGATGGAAGTTAAGAGTGTACTATTGGGTATATTACTTGATAAACTACCCCAAGTCTTGGAAGAGATACTTGAATTTATGGTGACAGCAGCCAGAACTTTCTAAGCTGCAAAATGGAATTGGCCAAATATGCTGTAATGGCAAAATTAACGTCTTATTTGGCATTTGAAGAAAGATAGAGAGGAAAGCAGAAGATAAATTTAGAATGAAAAATAATTTAAAATACTATATGATTTTATAAAGAACTGGAAATTGAGTAATAACAATTGTTTTAAAATTGTATCATTTCCTCTAATATGTGTTATATAATGAATTTTCAGCTCAGATTGCAGTATAATAATATTAAGGGTTACAGTTAAATCTCAATATACTAAAGTGAATATGTAGTGGTGATAAGATGTATAACATGGAATTAATAGTCATTAAAAGTTAATAATATAATGAATAATAAAGTAGATTAGCTAAAAATATTTGAATTAAGAACTACTTATTGTTAAATATTAATTTTTGTTAAGATTTCCGCAAGGAGGAGATGGGGAGAACTATTTTTTTGGCTTATTGCTTATCTTTTTCTTCAGGATATTATATAACATAGTCATCATTAAATGTTATGATTTGTCTACTCTCTCTTCTTTTACAAGAAAAAATACCTGCATAACAAAGAAAAGGAGGGGGGAAGTGCCATTAAGTTGCAGCGAACCCTGTAGGGCAGGGATAGTCAACCTGTGGTCCTCCAGATGTTCATGGACTACAATTCCCATGAGCCCCTGCCAGCAAACACTAGCAGGGGCTCATTGGAATTGTAGTCCATGAACATCTGGAGGACCACAGGTTGACCACCCCTGCTTTAGGGGGCAACAGAAAACAACTCTGCTCCATCTTCTAGATAACAGCCCTTCAAGTACTTGAAGATGGTTATCGTATCACCTCTTATATATTAACTCTATTCTATTTGCAGTGTATGGAGTGCTGATGTGGTTCCTTATCCCTAATCTTTCTAGCTGAGATGGATTAGACAAATTCATGGTCTCTCAGTGGCCATTAACCATAAATGAACAAGGGAACCTTAGTGCTCAAAGAATTATAATGTCTTTTACAGCCTGTTTGAGAAGCTCCTGAGACATTTAACTGACCACAGTTGGAAGCAAGGGGTTGGATTAGAGGAAACTTCTTCTATTCTTAACAACTTAACAACTTAAAGCAAAGGCAACCTGAAGAATAATCAAAGATAGGAACTTCTTGAACCAAAGTGAAATTTATTGTGAAATACAATGAGAGCCAAATATCCCCTCAACCACTGAATCTAAAATTAGGTATAGGCAGCCGAATAAAATCAAAATCCTGAGCTAAAATAAAATGACTTTCAATGCATTGCAGTGATAAAAGAGCCTACTGTCCCAACATAGTCCCAGGTAGTCATGACTCTAAGTCCCACTGAAATGGGTCTCAGCTAGGGACCAAAGGGGGAGCATTTTTTTTTGAGAAAAGAACAACCAGTTTTCTGCCTCACCCCCCACCCCAGCAATTTTAGAGAAGGGACTTCTTGGTTATTTTTTAATGGCGGGAGCAGCATAACACACATTCAGGCAGACAGTTCCCTGATCCAGACATTCCAGCAGTGGTGGCAAGCACTCTATGGGAACCTCTTTCCAAATTCTTGCAGCTTTGTCATCATTTTTGTTCCTTCATATTGGCCTTCTTCATCCTTGCAACACCAACACTGGTCTGTAGCCCGTCAGATTTGGCCATTTGATGACGTCATTGAAGGCAAACAAAGCTAGCTGCTGATCGATTCATGTGGATCCTGGTATATAATTCATTGTGGCAGGCGCATAAGTGCTTTCCATTTCATATCTTCAGGGTTCCTGATAGAAGTTAGTTTTGGTATTGGGAGATAGAAAATACACAACTGGGAAGAAATATAAAACAGTAAGAGTCCAATAGGGCCTTAAAGTCTAACAAAATTTGTGGTAGGATATGAGTTTTTGTCAATCACTGCTCATTGTTATTTCTCATCTCACAGGCAAAAGTCTCAGTGTCCCCTCTGGTAGTCCTCTGCAAGTTCTCTACCCTCTCTGCTTCTGGCTACATGCCTTCTGACCACCACCACCCCTCCGGGTCCTCACACCCCACTGTTGGTATGCTTCTTGGCTGCACCTCCCTCCCCTTTCTCTTTTCTGCCATGGCTGGCAACTGCATGGTCTATCCAATGCTCCCTTGGTGCTCCTCCCTGCTGCCTTCTTTCCCTCCTTGCCAGCTTCCCCCAACCTTGTGTGATCTCCTGCTGCCTCCCTTGGAACCCTTACCCCCTGACCATTTTGCTTTCCTCTGTTTGTAAGGAGGGAAGTGAAATGGACCACTGAAAATGCACACACTTACTCGCTCCTTCAGGTATCTGAAATGAGCAGTGACTCACAACAACTCATACCCTACTAGAAATTTTGTTAGACTTTAATATGCTACTGGATTCTTTTCTGCTGCTGCAGATGGACTAACACAGCTACCCATCTTGATCTAGCTCCATGGGAAGAAATACACTGGGTAATATAGTTTCTATGCCATAAGTATCAACTTTCCCATCCACCAAACAGAAGCAATGTTTTAAAAGGCACCATTAGACCCCCATCTGTGCAAAGGCACTGGAGGCAGGTTTGGCTGATAGATGTTATTTTCCAGATGACTGGCCTATAGGAAGAAAACATTCCAAAACCAAGGGAAGCAGGATAATTTCAAGTGGTCCAGGCCTTTGATTTAAATGGAGATATTTTTCCCCCAGAGCAGCTTGCTATGTTACATCTGAAAGACACAAGAGAGCATTGGGCTAGTGCAGAAATTGTCATGGAGACAGCAAATGACTTTTCTACTGAAGGTACAATGTTCAAAACCTATCCTAGCTTTTGAACCTATATAACCACTAGTTGACAAACATTGTCATTCTGAAAAGTAGATGTTTCCAATAAATATTCCAAGGGAAAAAATAACCTTTGTTCTAAAGACTCACTGTATAGACACTAATTTGTCAAAGCCAGTATTCTCAAATCAACAGGCTAAGAAGATGAGCAGAGTGTATACATGATGGCCTCCCAAAGTGCTCAGCCTATACTTATTTCATTTCACTTCTAGTCAATCTAACAGTTTGACAGTAGTATGGTTAACATAGACTGAATTTACTTACTTATCATCATTTAAACCCCACCTTTCTTCCCAGTGGGAACTCACAGTGGTATCATTTTCCTCTGCTATGTTTTTTCCCACACAACAACTCCAAAAGATAGGTTAGGCTGAGAGTGTGAGTGGCCCAAGGTCACCCAGCAAGCTTCCATGGCAGAGACAGGATTCAAACCTGGCTTTCCTAGCTCCCAGTTTGAAACTCTAACCACTATACCACAATGGCTCATATGAACGCACTTGCTATTTGAGGAAGGAATCTCATGACTGATTGTTCACATTATCATGGGGGTATGCTATAGACCAGTGGTCCCCAACCTTTTTATCACCGGGGACCGTTTGACAATTTTACTGAGGCCCAGGGTGGGGAAGTAGTCTTTTGCTGAGGGACATTGCCGCCGACTGAGCCCCTGCTCCACTTGCTTTCCCCCTGGCACCCCTGACTTCCCGCTGCCCGCTGGGGGGAGCTGCCAGCAGCAGCTGCACAGTGCCATGCCGAGGAGGAGCCCCAACTATGGCGGCCACCGGAAAGCACCAAAGGTGAGCCGGCGGCAGAGTGGCAAGACAACCCCCAAGGCAGCAGCCAGGGAGGAGTACGAGGAGGAGCTGCAACCTGGTATCGACTGATCCACGGACTGGTACCGGTCTCCAGACCGGGGGTTGGGGACCACTGCTATAGACCACCAGGCCAGGCAGAGGACATGGATAAGATGCTCCTAGACCAGTTTAGGAAGTTCTCAGGGAGGCAGGACATAGTGGTCATAGGTGATTTCAGTTACCCAGATATCTGTTGGAAGACCAACTCTGATAAAAATGATAAGTCTTGCTGACAACTTCATTTTCCAGACGGTGGAGTGGACAATTAGGAGGTCCACAATTTTAGACTTGATTCTCACCAATAGGGAGGAACTAGTTGATGAGGTGAAAGTAGTGGGCACACTTGGGAGAAATGACCATGTGATTTTGAAATTTGCAATCTTGAGGAAGAGAATAACTATACACAGTCAGACATATAGACTGGACTTCAGGAAAGCTAAATTTTAAAAACTTTAAGTTATCCTGAGTAGAATCCAGTGGTCAGAAAAATGTACGGAGCTGGGAATTCAAGAGGGATGGAAGTTTCTTAAAAATGAAATAATGACGGCACAATCACAAACAATTCTTTGAGAAGGAAAAATGGGAGGAGCCTAAGGAAGCCAGGGTAGTTCCATGAACAGCTTTCAAAAGATATGAATAGAAAATGCAAGGAGGGTCTTATAACCAAGGATGAATATAAACAAATAACCAATGCTTGTAAGGAGAATGTTAGAAAAGTTAAAGCTTAGTATGAGCTTAGGCTAGTGAGAAATGGTAAATACAGTAAAAAAGGGTTCTTTAGTTATGTTCAAAGTAAGAAAAAGAGTAAGGACATGGTAGAACCATTGTGGGGACAAGAAAATGAAATTTTAACAGGTGATAGAAAGAGCCAAACTACTCAATTCCTACTTCTCCTCAGTCTTCTCTTGTGAGGGAAATCATGCTCAATGTGGCCATTTTCTGCATTCTGCCAGGTGTTGGACTAGATGACCCTGAGGTCCCTTCCAACACTATGATTCTATGAACTCTACACAGATGCAATGAAGCTGCATTCCTGTAGAATCATTTTGGCACTCATTAGGAACTCATCAAATCCCTTAATGTCCTGATTGCCCTTCTTTTGCTCTTACCCTGGTTTTCTTTCAAGAATCACTGGACCGTTTCCTCCACTAACTTTGCTGTGCACCATTCTCAGGCCTTCGAATATCCTGCAGAAAAGAATGTCAAAGGTTTTTAGAGGAACATAGACAAATAGTTGGCTAGTATTTTGTGGTCTAAACCAGTGGTCCCCAATCTTCTTATCACTGGGGACCACTCTACGCTTGACAATTTTACTGAGGCCCGGTGGGGGGGGGTAGTTTACTCCTCTACTCTCAACCACTGCCCTAACGCTTTCTGATAACTATGGTAATGTTTAAACATCCCTTCAAAATAAGATACAGACATCTGGGAGTGATAGGAGACAATGACACCCAAAGTGTGTTGTAAAGGGCCGGGGGGGGGGGGAGAAGGCATCCTTCCCAGCCCACCTCCAATTAGTCGATGGACCACAGGTGGTCTGCGGCCCACAGGCTGGGGATCGCTAGTCTAAACTACAGAAAGACCTTGGAAAAGGAACAGCAGTTCCAAGCAGATCCATGAGATGTAAGTGAAATCCGGACAGCCCATCCACATCTTCAAGTACATTCTGAATGGACTTTTAACATTATCATAAATAACCCTGATTACAGGAATAGATCCATGGCAGTTGTGCAAATTCCAGAATGATACAGCCATGGCGCCTCTCTGGAAAATCTCCCACCTTCTGTGGTAGCCTAGAAAAGGACTGAGGTTTGTTTAGGGAGGAATGGATATTGTAGATAGAAGAGAACAGAGGGAAGGGATCCAGCTTTGTCCTAATCCATCCTAAAACAGGTGCCCTTAACAATCCCCCCAGAAGAATCTCTCTCGTTCCAAAATCAAATGAGCAAAATCACAATGACCTCCCATGGTATGAGAGCTCCTGTTGAGCAGAAAGCAACTGGAGCAGCTATATGCGAGCATTTGGCCCCTCTAAGCTGTCAGACGCACTTGATGGATCAGCATGCACATACCTTGATTCCTTCATCCTTGCTGGGTTCCTGAGCTCGGCTGATCCACAGATTGATACGAGATGACACTCCTCCTGGAACTGTCAAACTCTCCTAAACCACAGAGGAGTATACAGCATAGAATTGTAGAGTTGAAAGAATGCCATCCTGGCTCCCCCCGCCCCCATCATGTTAGATCTTCCAAGTATGACAAACATTTTAGTAAACAGGGATCTCTTCAGAAGATCTCTCTCTCTCTTTCTCTCTCTCAGTACCATATATATACTCACATAGAAGCCTACTATTTAATGAATTTTATTAGCAGAACTGTATCTGGTAAAATCGTTAGCACCCCTGTCAGCATAGGCACTTGAAAAGCTTAATGGATTAGCCAGCATATGGGAACTATCCCCCTGGTGCTGCCCACAGAGATATAGTCAAGATTTTCCTCACTGTTCTTGTTTTCACACCATTGTTGTACCAAAAGATGTTGGTCATCAAGGCCATTTCTGAAGTTTCAGAAACTGACAACCAGAACCAAGACAGTTCCCATCCCCAGCACATGGACTGAATAACTCAAAAGTCCTGATTTTGGCTACCTTTTCCTATCCCAAGATATTGCAGGGTACTTTCCAATTAAACTAACCTAACCATCAGCCCACACTAAGCATATCACCCTACTTAAGACCTTATCAGTCCTCCTTTAAAAAGATCTATTTAAATAAGCCTCCAGACCCTAATACAGTATGGAGCAGGCACAAGGGGGGCGGGTGTGTGAACATGCATGTGTACTCTCTCATGGCCAATTAGAGACAGTCCCAAAGCATCCCTGCTCTGCCCTGAAAGGACCAGCTAATCCCTTACTGTAAACAAACTAATATACACACCTGTTCAATACCCAAGCTCTTTCCTCTTGAAGGTTACCCAAAGTCTCCTTGAAGAGTCTGCCTGTAACTGCTGATCCGTTCATACAGTCCCCTCCCTTCCCCTCCCAAGCAATCCGAAGAGACTGGAAAGATTCCACCAGCATAAAATGTATCTGCTATTTTATCACTGTTCAAAGCAGGCAAGTAATTAAAGCCATAGAATCATTAAACTTAAAACACATGCCACAAAATCCCAACAGCCTGCCACAGCCCATAGTTTCAGAATTTTTAAATGGTCCAGTTAACCAAAATCCTGTCCCCCTGAACAGCCCTATTGGATTAAGTCCTCTGAAAAATAATTCCTTCATTTAGTTTCTAAAAACCAGAGTACCTGGGATTCTGCATACCCCCGCCAACCACAGACTGTTCCATAGATCTGGTACTACTAAATAAAAAAGCATGCAGTCTGGCCAAGGAGGACCACATTTGCCTAAATAAAAGTGCCAAAAGAAGTACCAGCCTTCTAGTTTCATCCATCTCTAGAATGCTATTTGCTATCTTTCGTGGGCTTCACCTTGAAAGCATCCCAGTCCCTTCCAACTTCAGGATTATTCAGTGCCTCACAATAGGATCTCCTACAAACCTCCTCACCCTGGAGGCTACAGTCCAGGACTAGACAATACTGTACATTGTTATAGCTATGGATGCCAAACCCTTGGTCGCACTGCCCATGCTGCTTGGAGTGATAGTGGGATCCCCCCCCCCCCATGCATCCTCATGTACTTACTAAAAGTTCTCACTAGGACCATTTATGCACTGGGAACTTCAGTGCCCCTGCGTCCGTGCAGGAGCACAAATCAAGGGCAGATGAGGCACACCAGTCCAAATGCTCCCCCGTGTGGGTGCAGGAAGAGGTGACTAAAACTCCAGCCTGCAGGCCAGCATGAAACCTCCAGTGCATAAACGGTCTAGAAGTGACAAAGGATAGCTCTAGGAATTGTCAGTTTTAACAAAGAATAAAACTCCTGGAGCTTCCATTTTGTCACTTCAGGTAAGAATAAGTACCTGTTTCTGCATTATTTTCAAGCAAGGCTGTAAGAAAGAATTATTTAAAAGAGCTTATGGAGAACTTAAAAAGGGCTTTCGCCGAGCTGTTTTAATTGTTTTAATTATCTACTTTATTTTAGTTTTAATTATTCTTTTAAACCATGTGTTTTCATTAATTTAATATCAACAGTTTATTTATTGTTGCTGCTTGCCTTGGGTCTTAGCTCTCTCTCTCTCTCTCTCTCTCTCTCTCTGTGTGTGTGTGTGTGTGTGTGTGTGTGTGTGTGTGTGATATACATTTAAAAATCTATGTTCAGGCCTTACCTTCCGGACTGTAGTGATAGGTTCAGCTCGGACAGCAACACTGGCTTCAAAGATGTTGCGCTTGCTGGCCACACCCTCTGAGAGTGGTTGGAAGTTTCTCCGGGCAGATGGAGGCAATTTAATTGACCCCGCTCTCTAAGAACAAGAGGAGAGTTGGGCAGGGAGGGGAAAAATCATATTGCATTAAGAAAAGGACAGATAATTCCATCTTCCAAGTGATATTGGGGGGCCCCTGTGTTAAGAAGCAGTTACGGCATACAACATCTTATGGTGCTGGGTTATGGCTCCCTCTTGCCACTTCCTCTGTTGGATATTGTTATCGGGGGGGGGGGGATCGAGTTATACTGCCATGTTTCTTATTCTGGTGTTTGTGATTTTATGTAATGTTCTGATGTTTTAATGGGGTTTTATAGGGGTTTTTCGTTATGGACTGTTTGTAACCCACCACGAGCCGGCTTTGGGAGTGGCAGGAAATAAAAATGTAAGTAATTAAATACCCTGCCCCTTTCCCTGAAAAAGGTTTGGCCTCCTGTTGCTAGTAACCACCTTCTTTCAGTAACAATCGGGTGCTTTTCCCCCCTTTTCCTCAGTGCTGTACTTTGGATACTCACATCATTCCATTTTTGTTTGGATCTAAAGGTAAAGAAAATGAAAGCTTCCTGAGCTGCTCTTGCATCACTCAAGAGATTTCCCCTGATACACAAAAACAAGGAAATGAAGAGAGAAGAGGGCAGAGAACTGGACTGCCCAGCTTCAGGTAGTGGATTCCAGACCTGAATATTTATTTCCATAAAGAAACTCCATACAAACAGAAAACTAGCAGTGTAGCAGAATGCATAAATGCTAGCGTGTTTTTGATTTCCTTCCCTGTGCCACCTGTCCCAATGGGTGAATGGACAGCCTCTATTCCCTTATACACCAATGGGAGCTTGAGGCACCCATTGTTCAGCGCAGGCCCTCCCACCTCTGCTATCACAACATTACACCAGCAGAAATTAATTGATTCATTCCCTCAGAGGGATTTGCAAGCATTTCAATCCACTCCCTACGAGGAACAGCATACCTCCGAGGGGGGGAAATTGTAGTGTTTTCAAAAGAGTGTGGGCCCCAATGGAAATTTCTTGTTGAGGTATCATTGTCTGTGAATGACAATTCCTATAAGGCCCTGCCAGTAGCATGTGCCAGGGTGGCAGTCATGTGGCATTGCAACTGGCCATGGCCTGCCAATTAGTGTTTAACACAGCATTGGAATTGTCCACCCCAACTATTTGCTGCCGTAATTCAGTCTTCCAAGTGCATAATCCTTGCAGAAAAAATGACCGTTTTTTTAAAATGATGATTTAAAATGGTCAGCATGCTGACTTCAGTAAAAACCTTTACATGCATAACTCACCCTAACTACAGTGATCCATGTGATGTTTACCAGTTTGGTGTAGTGGTTAGGAGTGCGGACTTCTAATCTGGCATGCTGGGTTCAATTCTGCGCTCCCCCACATGCACCAGCTGGGTGACCTTGGGCTCGCCACGGCACTGATAAAACTGTTCTGACCGAGCAGTGATATCAGGGCTCTCTCAGCCTCACCCACCCCACAGGGTGTCTGTTGTGGGGAGAGGAATGGGAAGGCGACTGTAAGCCGCTTTGAGCCTCCTTTGGGTAGGGAAAAGCGGCATATAAGAACCAACTCTTCTTCTTCTTCTTCTTCTACTTCTAGACTACAAATCTGTAGCTGGCTCTACACTAGCCTTTCCTTATCCCTGACCTGGAAACTGCAATTGGTCCAAAATGCATTGCCCGGGTCCTCACAGGAACACATTGGAAGGCCACATTCAGCATGTGCTCAGCAGCTGCACTGGCTTCTGATTGAATTCCAGATTGGGTTTAAGGTTCTGGTTCTTACATTTAAGATCATCTGCTGTTGGGTCCCAGTGTACCTCCTTGCCTATGTCTCCTGGAGAGAGGTTTGCTCTGTGAATTCCAACTGGTTGGTGGTCCCTGACCCCCAGAAAGTGCATCTGGCCTCAATCAGGACTAGGACATTCTCAGTCCTGGCCCCAACTTGATGGAATGAGCTCCCAGAGGAGATCTGAACCCTGCCAGAGCTGGCACAGTTCTGCGGAGCCTGCAAAATGGAGCTTTTCCACAAAACCTTTGGTTGGGGCCAATAACCTCATAACATCTACAGGCCCTCCCTGATAAATATACCCCCATTGATACATCTTAATCTGGAAAATCTTCAGATAGTAACCAATCCCTGGGTTGTATGACAATAATTGATGCTGCTACTGGTTGGTGTAGTGGTTAGGAGTACTGAATTCTAATCTGGCAAGCCGGATTTGATTCCCCGCTCCTCCACATGCAGCCAACTGGGTGAACTTGGGCTCACCACAGCACTGATAAAGCTGTTCTGACTGAGCAGTGATATCAGGGCTCTCTCAGCCTCATCTACCTCACAGGGTGTCTGTTGTGGGAAGAGCAAAGGGAAGGCAAATGTAAGCCACTTTGAGACTCCTTCGGGTAGAGAAAAGCAGCATATAAGAACCAACTCCTTCTTCTTCTAGATTCTGCTTACATTTTTGTTTTAATGTTTTATTATGTTATTTTACATTATGTTATTTTATTTTAACTATTTGTAAATGTACGATGGAACCATCCTGAGTTGGTTCCAGGAAGGTATTATAGAAATATAATAAATAATAACAATGTGTAACTATAACTTGGCTCTTTTTAAAGTTGCATCGTATACCTGAAGACTTAGTACAAACCTGCCATAGGCATGACATTTACCTGCACAGCAGTTGTATATTTCTCCAGCTTCTCTCCAAATTTAGCTGTACTTGCTGGAAGCCTCATACTAGCACTATTGAAACAGAGAAAGAAAAGAGAAAATGAGAACAAACTTCTCCCAAGCCTCATCAAAGCAATTACAATGTAGACATGCCCCCTGAGTGAAAGCCCGATGGCATCTTGTAGTTTGGATCACTGGATTGTTGTCTGCTAGAAAATGTAAAAGGAACATGTGCAGTTAGAAACTTGCAAGGACTTGAAGGGGCTCCTCAATTTCCCCTCTACCCCCTCCCCACACTGCTACTTCTTTCCCACCTGAGGGTGAGCTTTCCCTGCTTCCTTCTTTCCTTCCTCACCCACCCATCTGTGTCCCTCCCATCTTCAGCTATATTTTATTTATTTGTTGGCTTTGTATACTGCCCCTCCCCACAAATGGGTTTTGGGCAGTTCACAATATAAAAACAAAAACCTCCATAAAGGAGTTCTAGCAATTACCCCCACTCAACCACCCCTAACCATCTCTCCCACAGTCAGGTTGTTCATTTATTCATGGGTCCCCTCAGAGGGGGGAAGAGAGCACAGTATGGAAATAAAAAGAGGGGAAGAGGGAGGGGAAAGGGAGAAAGAGGGAAAGGGGAGGCCCAACTGGACCTTGGACCCAACCATAGGCCTGCTGAAAGAGTGAAGAAGAAGAAGAAGAGTTGGTTCTTATATGCCGCTTTTCCCTACCCGAAGGAGGCTCAAAGTGCAAGTCCTGCAGAACTTAGATAGCTATGTCAGGGCCCAGATCTCAACTGGCAATGCATTCCAACAGGGTAGGGCTAATGCCAGGGCCAAAAAAGCCCTAGCTCTGGTCAAGACCAGATGAACTTCTCTAGGGCCAGAGATCATCAGCATGTTGGTATTAACTGAGTACCCTCCGGGGAACATAACGGAAGAGGCTGTCCCTCAGATTCATTATGTATTTATTTCATTTATATCCTACCAGTAGCCATAATAGGGTTTACACCATTCTTTGCTCCTCCGTTTTATCATCAAAACAACCCTACGAGGTAAGTTAGACTGAGAATGTATAACTTGCCTAAGGCTACCCAGTGAGTCTCCATAACGGAGTCATGATTTTAACTTGGCCATTCCAGATCCTAGTCTGAAACTAACCACTACACTAAACTAGCTCTTATGGGATGGCTGTTGTTGCACAGTAGCAAGCAACTGGTCCTGAGTAAGTCATACAAAGTCATGTGGGCATACAAAGTCAAGTCACCCAGTGGTTGCTGTCAGGCCTGGCCCTCATGAGTTCCTCCCTCAGCAGTTAAAACAATCCAGAAAAGAGTCCTCCCTAATTCCTTTTACTGACAGAAATCAAGGCTTGAAGGCTGGCAATACTGTTGTGGTTTCTTAGCTATCCCCCCAATGGTCCCTGCAGCAACTTTGGGTAGGTTGGGGGTGGTGACATTAATTGCTGTTGTACACCACTTCTGGTAAATATATATATACACATACATACATACATACATACATACATACATACACACACATACATATATATAGATGTGGCATGATATAGATGTGGCATGACACCACAACCAGAAGTTTGCATACGTAGTTATAATAATCACCAGAAACTCTGTGGAAAATATCTTGTCTTACGTGATTTCTACAACTACCAAGGGTACAGATGCTAAGATATCACATTTAGGATGTAATTAATTGCAGATTCTGCTTCTGGTGGCCAGTGTGAGAACTTGAGATGCTCCCCCAATCCTGATTGTGCTTGTTTTCTGCAGAATGCACAGGGACATGCTCTACAACTTTGTCATTTTAGGGCACATTAAAAAACAGTGCCATCAAAGTACAGACAGTTATCAATCACTCCTTTGCAAAAAGAGAAAATGGCATGGGTTCAAAAACAACCTCACAATTCAGAGGTAGTCAAACTACAGCCCTCCAGATGTCCATGGACTACAATTCCCATGAGGGAATTTGCTGGCAGGGGCTCATGGGAATTGTAGTCCATTGACATCTGGAGGGCTGCAGTTTGACTACCCCTCTCACAATTAATTAATGTTTCATTTTTCCACTGAGTTTCCATTGTAGCATTGAGTGTCAGCTCCTCTTAGAACACTATCACTATTTCCCCATGGTTTATTTGCCCAAAGTTTGATGCTTTTTTGGGGGGGGAATTCTTGCTTCCCCACAGGTCCATGGTATGCTCATGCACCTCCTGTGGTTTTCCTGGTTTTTCTCTGACCTTTCCCACGTCTGTTTTGCTGCAAAGTTTAAGAAAATATTGTAAAAAAGCCTGGACGGCTGCCAAGTTGATGGAAAATCTGAATTTTGTTGGTCTTGTCTACATAGCAGCCATTTCCTCTTCCTGCCACCAGGGGGCTTAATAAAATCAGCAACTGGATATTAGAAAATATTCAACTGCGGTTTGAATATCCTGATAATTCTGGGATTATGGTGGATACCAGTGAGGACTGGTTCAGGGTACCTGTGAGGATAACTGCCATATGGAAGCCCTGCTGCCACTGCACTCTATTGGCAACCACAGCAGCAACAGAGAATGATTGCTTCATATGGAAAACAAATACATAAGGAATCATTGACATCAATTAATGCTTGGGATCATACTGTCAATTATAAGCAATTGCCACAGGGAAAAGTAGCAGTTTAACAATATGCAAGTTCTACAAGGTTCCCAGCTCTATTTGATACCCTGAGGAGGAGAATTTGGGGGTGGACCAAGGGATTTGGCATCGTGCATGATGTTGCTTCCGCCTAGGGTTGTGAACTCCAGAGTTGGGAAATTCCTGAAAACTCGGGGGTATACTTGGGGAGGACAGGTTTTTGGGAGGAGGGGGACAATGGTATAATGCCATAGAATCCATCCTCCAGAGCAATCATTTTCTCAAGGATTCTGTTGTCTAGTGATCAGCTGGAATTCTGGGACATCTGCTGCAGGCCACACCTGGAGACTGACAACTCTTTTTCATTGGGGTACTACTCTATTTTTCACCCATTAATTCTGTGGTCAAAGTTTTGGTGATGTCCTGCCTTGGTGCAAAACCAGAGCTCCCCCTCTTCATCCTCCCCCTCCACCATTTTGTTGAGTGGCAGCAGGAAACAAGAAGTCCAGAGGGTAGTGAGAGACTTAGTATGCCTAATATTGTATGGCCAGGCTACAGATATAAGTATCCCAAACTACAGCAAAAAAAATCTAAAACAAGAATTAACTAACATCTGCTGACCTTCTGTATAGTATATCTTGTTTCTCTTTCGGAGAGACCACCTAGAAACATAAGGAGTGGAGATCAGAAATTAGGTTCCCTGTCAGAACAAAAGGTTTAAATGGGATTAAATGCTGGCAACCCCAAATTCACAGGCAGAAGATGTAACAATAGCCAGAACCATAGATAACTTTAAGAGGGGATTGTAGAGAATCATGGAGCATAGATCCTAGTCACTAAAGGGACCCTCAAATCTGATGAAGGGAAGTTTGAATCTTGGAAATTTATACCCAGAAAATTTTCTTGGTCTCTAAGGTGTTACTGGAACTGAATCTTGCTCTTCCACATTCAGAGACAGTAATCCTCTAAATATCAGGGTTAGGAGGCAACATTTGGGGAAGACTTTGGCCTCTATGACCTATTTGTTGGCCTACCACAACAAAAGATTAGTTGTTGTGCAAACTATATGGACTACCGGTCTAATCCAACAGGGTTTTTATGGTTAAAGTTTTCCTCAGATATAAATCATCTTCCTTTCCTAGATGTTTCCCAGGATTTGGTGAGCCATATATTCCAGAAACAAAGGCCAATATGGCAAAATGAACCCTTGAAAACTGAAATGTTCACAATTCAGACAATAGTTCTGTGAATTAGCCATGACCTCATAAATATATAAAGATTCCAGGAGTCAGCTGGAGATCCATTTTGTACTATGGTTTCCACTATTTACTAGTGATACAGCATGTTTAATACTTTTCTGGACTTTTTGTTAGCTAATTTGCAGGATGCTTAAAAGGGGCTGAATTAAGCACAGGCAGTGATGCAAGATGGAGGGAATCTCTGCTTGTCCAACAAAAAAGCCCTTTTCCTTTTCAAGTCAGGCACCATTCCATACCCTTACTCATTCATGCTTACCCGGAAGGAGATTGTCCTGGGACTGATTCGTTTGAATGAGCTACTATATGTAACCAAAGGGTGAGAAACTGAAGACACCTCTGGTCCACCTTCACTATCAACTTCATCAATTTTAGGAATACTTCTTTCTGTTTCCTGGGAGACAAACACGAATCAAGGAAAAGGGGACATAAAAGGCAGTGTTCAGTGCACAGAATTAGGCAAAGTATACATGTCTAGATCCAACAGATTGCACTGACTGGTTATAACTTCTGGAATTACTGTGGGAGGCAAGAAACCAACCGGCTGAAGAATAATTTAGGAGACTTATTTAATGAAGCAATCAATCACAGTCATGTTAGTGATGTTCCCTGAAGTTTCATTAAATCTCACATAACTATTTGAGGTCCAGTTGCATGAAGCCAAAACAAACACCCATTAAAATTTAGAATTATGCAGTGATGATTCACATGCCAATATCCACCAACACTTGATCAGACTGAGCGTTCCTTAGGCCATCTCTGAGCCACTCAGCCCTCCTTGCTAAATGCAGTGCAGATGTCATTGCTGATTGCCTGTTGCAAATCTGCCAGCTTTGGAAACAGATGTGAGTCATGACAGCTCCATTGGTCCATGCCGCCTCTAACCATCATTCACACCCATCACTTCTAACCCCTGGGCTTCCACTTTTCTCCTCTACAAGTATCAAGACCTAATCACCTGTTGGACAGAGGCAGGCGGAGATGAAGCTGCTTCTGTGCCATTTCTTATTCTTGAGTTAATCTTCACTTCAAGTCGACTGATGCTCTTGCGTTCCCAAGCAGCACGCTGAGGCTTTTGCATTGTCTCCTCATTCTGGACCTCCGGTGCCCTCTGGGAGTCATGTGCATTCTGAACCTTCTGCTCCTCGTCTGATTGTTTATCCTTAGACACTTCGGGGGTTTCCTCTTTTTGCACCAAACTTTTAGGTTTTCCCACTTTTGGTTCCCTCTTTATCAGCCGCACGTTTTGAGGTTTTTCTTCTGTGGGGGGTTTCTGATGACTCAGGTCCTGGCATTTTGTAGGGTTTGGATCTTTCTGTTCCTGAATTGATTCTGTAAGAGACTCTGTTTTTTTTTCTTTAGTTTCCAACTTCCTGGCATTCATTGTCTCCGTCTTATCTTGTTTCACATTATTTAAGGTCTCTGCCTTCCACCTCGTCCTTCTATTGTCCTGCTTATTTATTTTCTCTACCAGTTTTCTCTCATTCTCTAGTATGGCATTCCCCACCTTTGATGGCTTTACCTCTGAGGAATTATGGAACCTACAACAAAAAAGAAAGGAAGGCATCAATCAGGTGCAACACTGGTGGGCACAATAGGTCTGATTGTCAAAATGTGCATGAGAATATGTGGATGTCAAGTAGGCAGAGAACTACAGTGAGAGACAGTATATAAATCAAAGAATGAATGAATGAATGAATGAATGAATGAATGAATGAATGAATGAATGAAACATGTAAACCAGGATAGGAAGGATTGCATATGTCTTTCAAGGATGGGAGTTTGTTCCAAATGTCCTGGTTTCTTGGTTGTTGTTTTTTAAAAAAACTAGGCAATGAATTTCTAAGAGGGAAGGCTTTTCAATGTATAGGAATACCATCATGCCCAGCACCTAGAAGCCACAAGCAAGCATTCGGGAGGTAAAACTTAAAATGCAGAACTAACAGCTGAGGCAATTCCCCAAACTCTGGCCCGTAGCTCATGACAGTCCCAATTTCTCAGTGTTCTACCTGGCCCTAAAAGATGTTGGAGCATGTTTAAGAAATAGAAAACTGCATCTTAAAATTAAATATATATAGAATGAATAGCCTTGTTAGACAAGGTTAACAAGAGCTACTCAAAAATACGACGAGCTGGAAGACTGAGCAATTAATTCACTCACACCACTTCTATCCTCCCAATCACACATGCTCAGATGCTCTCCTTGAGCAGTATACTGAGATGTATTCTAATTCTGACCATGGGCACCAGTTGGGCTCGAAAGAATGATACACATTCATTTAATGAAAATAATATACAATTTAAACCATAGATCTTTATAACTAATAGGGGGTCATATAAATTTGGCCTTTACAGCATGTGCTTTCAGTACATACCTGGTCCTGGTTCTACCCACCCTTTTGTCACTCACAACCCTCTGTGCATGGGGGGGGGAACAAATGGAAAGAGAATCTTTGGGTCCCCAATTAGGAAAAAACTAGGGTATGAATTAAGTAAGCACTTAAGAACATAAGTACAAACAGTGGCATATCTAGCCTATTTGGCCCCTGGGGCAAATAATTTTTAACACCCCTTCCTCTATTTATTTATTTATTTATTTGCCATCAAGTCACAGCTGACTGATGGCGACCCCGTATGACTTTCAAGGCGAGAGATGTTCAAAGGTGGTTTGCTAATACCTACCTCTACAAAAGCTCTAATTAACGCCTGAGGTCAGGGGAGGGCACAGAAAAAAAGGAAGACAGAACTGAATAAAAGACATGTGGAAAAGAGAGAGAAATTAAGAGAGGAGAAGGTTGTTTTATCTTGCTGCAACACCTGAGCTACTGCTTTGAAGGTTTGGTGTGTTGGCTGCGAGGAAAGAGAAAGAGAAAGGCTAAACCAGAGGTGTCGAACTCATTTGTGACAAAGGCCATATCTGATATAAATGTCACTTTTTGGGACCAGCCCATGTGTGCCATAAAATGTAATGCCAGATATCGGAGATATAAACTTTATAAAGGTGATTTCAGATACTGAATGCAATAGCAGATGAATGACAATAGCAGGCCTGATTAGATTAGATGCGCTATGCAGAAAGGTATTAGGTATGAAGATATCAGCCCTGGTAATGAAATCTAGATCTCACTTAGGTCCAGGAGGATGCAATGAATAAATGGACAAAAGTCTGCCGTTAGAAATCACAACATTTCAAATATAGCAGGGGAACATTCAGTTGCTGACAATATAGTAGGAGTTCTCATACAATGGAATTTCAAAGTGAAATTTGAGAGACTGCTGAATTGCAAATAATAGTGAAGCTCAAAACAATGCCTCATCCTGGACTGAATCATGACCTAGGTTTCCTGTCTCATTACCAACACCTGCTATTGTCAATCATCATCAGAATTCACTCTACTCTCCGAGATATAAGGACAGATGGACTCACATTCTAGTTGTATCAGAAGAGGTGAACAGTGAATCATGAAAGCTCAGGCCCTGCCACAAATTTTGTTAGTTGTTAAGGTGCCTTTGGACTCCTACACTTTTATACTAATAAAGTTTTCAAACTGTACCCTTGTGTTTCTTTCATTCTTTCATGCTTTGCTTTTTTATCATCAGTGAAAAATGGAGAGGGGAATCAACCCAGTCAAATAACATGTTGAATTTCTGACGAGGAAAGATCTATTCAACACTAGTAATGATAACTAAACAGTTTTAAAATCAAAAGGAGAGGGGGGTTATTGTAAAGAGCAGTGGGGGGGGGAGAGAGATGCTGAGCTGGAACACACAGAACTCTAAATGTATTTATACATTTATAATAGGGTCTTTTTGAAACTAAATAAAATTCCAGATAGACACAGAGAAATCTAATCTAAAAATACCTTTTCAGAATACGCCAAAATAATTTCCTTTAAATTCCCCTTCCCCCTTATTCCAGTGCATCTCTTTGCTGTGCCGCCTTTCTTTTAACCTATTTTCAAATGGGTAGCCATTTTGGTCTGGAGTAGCACAATAAAATCAGAGTTCAGTAGCACCTTTAAGCCCAACAAAGATTTATTCAAGGTGTGAACTTTCGAGTGCAAGCACTCTTCCTGCTTGCACTCAAAAGCTCATGCCTTGAATAAATCTTTATTGGTCTTAAAGGTACTGAACTCGGATTTTGTTGTTTAACCTATCTGTGTGAGATGGTCTCAAAGTAAAGAGCAAAACATGTGCTAGTAAGAAGAATCCTTCCCTTCCTCAAGAAGTGTGCATGCACAAGAAAGCTCATGCGAATAAAACTGGACTCGAACTTTGTTCTCTTTCTGGCAATTACTATAGCAACTATCAGTGCAATCTGTTAAGGAAGTCTGCTTGAGTCCTGAAGGAAGCCAGGGAAGCTTAGTTGATCCTAGAACTTTTGCTATTCTCAGACCACATTTGAGAACTACCTTGTTCTGGCCTCATTTTGGATTTCCATTTGATGTTGCAAGTTGCCACTAGGCTTTTTGCATTTGGGCGTTCCATCCTTGTTCCCAAGGTTGAAATCTGCCATATGTTTCCTGCATATGGTTTTAAAGGAGGCAACCTCCCATCATGCTTTGCTCCCGTTCTGATTTCCTCTTTTCTAGTCTCCGCATAGTGTAAAATGGTGCCAATTGTGCCTTTCTTTTCAGTGCATCCCATTACTCCGCCATTCTGTACCTGCCTTCAGATATCATTACTGACCACCTTCCCCTCAAATATACTGGTCATTTGTCACTGGGTAGGTGAGCGGGCAATTTGGAACCACACATAAAAAGCCAGATTTAAGTGCAGAAATGGACATAAACTTTGGTGCTTTAAAAAGTCAAATCCAATGTATATTGCAAATGCAAAAATTCTCAGGGTCATTCCGCACAATGCCCAATGTTGCTAAATGTTTGCAATATGCAGAAACACTATATTTAATAGTGGAATTTCATCATCCCACACACCTTCAATTTATGAGGCTGGGGACTTACCTTGGCCCCAGAGCCTCTGTTGATGAGGCGGCAGGGCGGGGGAAGAAGGACACTCAGCGTCCTCGGAATGCAGGGGGGCGAGGAGAGAGGCACGAGGCGTGCGCGGGCTGGGGGACGCAGGCGTGCTCGTCACACCTATTTAAGGCACGGCGGGGCATTGGCCCACCCTCTTTCCCCCTCTCAACGCCAAAGCAGCGAGCGGTCGGAACCCACCCACCCACCCTGTTGTATCTGATTTTGATGTTGTGTTTTGCATTAATAATTTGTTTATTATCTTTGTCGCAGCTTTTATGGGGCGGAAATGGCACGGTGAAGGAGCCTCTTAGAGCAGTTCGATGAGGGCATCGGACTTAAAAGAGCGGGGCCTCAAAGGTGAGGCGGCTTGGAGCGAGCTAGGCCAGCCCAAAAGGGAAGGCTGGATGCTCGCTGAGCCAGGTGGCCTATGTGTCAGAGTGTAGCATTTTTTTGGGGGGGGGAATCCACTATAATCCGCTATAAAATTCCGATCGTTGCTGGAGTTTGGCAGGAGTTTTGCAGTTTGTTTATGATGTCATGTGGAACGTTAAATTAATAGCGTTTACAAAAGGTAAGACTTCGGCTACATTTAAGTTGTGCGGAATGGCCCTCAGACTTCCCTAGACTGCGGCCCAAGTGGCATCTTTAAGATCAAAGGAAATATTTTCAAAGTGGATGCTGGTTTTGAGGACCCCTTCAAAGACTTTCCTTAAGCTGTGTCTGGGGTGGACTACACAACTCACACACCCCACTTGATTCATCACTAATAATAGTGCATCACTCTGGCATTCAAGCACCATCCAGCCACAGTAGTTCTTTCAGCCGTAAAAGACCTTAAGACTAGAGCTAGAACTCAAGTTTCCTAGTCTAATGCTGCACCACACCCGACTGCTGCCACACAATTTGTATGTACACAGATTCTGCTCACAACTTCAGATCAACGTGTTGAGTACAAATGCTGACCCACTTCCTCTTCCACTATCTAGTTATCTAGATTTACCTGCTCGGTTTGGTGTAGTGTTTAGGAGTGCGGACTTCTAATCTGGCGAGCCAGGTTCAATTCTGCACTCCCCCACATGCAGCCAGCTGGGTGACCTTGGGCTTGCCATGGCGCTGATAAAGCTTTTCTGACTGAGCAGTGATATCAGGGCTCTCTCAGCCTCACCCACTTCGCAAGGTTTCTGTTGTGGGGAGAGGAAAGGGAAGGCGACTGTAAGCTGCTTTGAGACTCCTTTGAGTAGAGAAAAGCAGCATATAAGAACCAACTCTTCTTCATCCTAAATCCTGAACTGAACCCACAAGAATAAACAGCAATGTACCATCTGACTTCAAAATCAATACAAATTTGGGTCATGCTCTATAACAGACAGAAACCATTTCAACCTGCACTGTCAAACAGTGTCTTTCTTCTATTCTGGCACTGCGAGCATTTGACCATAAGCACGTGTGCACATGTACCTATTTGGTACTTGACAGGTGACCTTTGTGTCTGTACTGAGAGTTTCCTGCTTCGCATCAGAGCTGGAACTCAGCTGTCGGTGTCTTCGCCGGCGCTCCCTTTCCTGTTCTTCCTCATCTTCTGCACTCCATTGTTGGGCCAGGCTGAAGAGAAAAGCATAAGAGAAGGAGAACCATATTTTAGTCTGAAGATATATCAGGAATAAACAAAATCAGAAAATTAGGATGCTTTCCCCACAGACTTCCTTCCTTCCTTCCTTCCTTCCTTCCTTCCTTCCTTCCTTCCTTCCTTCCTTCCTTCGCTGCCCCCTTATTTTAAGATTACGTAAACAAAATTTAATAAAACATGGCAGATGTCTCCTATCTCAGCAAATATCTAAAACAGGTATTGTGCTTTCAAGAGTCATCATGTTTCTTTTCTCATCATAGCATTCCTGACTCCAGATGCGGTTTTACAAGATCTGGTGGCTAGCGGGAAGGGGAGAAAAAGAACTACCCAACCCCATATATGTGATCTATCAATTTGTTTCTAGGAATTCCAACTCCATGAAAACCACAACGTTTGATGGACAGCTGTCAGAAGTGATACAAAGTCCTCTGTCGCCAAAGCCCTACAGGGGAAAAAACTGGCACACACAGACAGCTTAGGGCTGAAGTTAGAGTTCAGTTTGGAAAGGGTATTTATTTACTTTATAGTCTGCCTTTCTCATTGAGACTGCAGGCAGATTACAAAGGCCCCCTGCACATTACTAATTTAAACCAGATGTCATCCATTGTTGGCCCAGTTCCGAGTAAGGAGATACAGGGGCGGGGGGGGGGGGTGTTCATACAGCAGACGTCATCCCATTAATAAGCAATATCCATAGATTAGAAAGATACAGAAAATAAAAAGAAATACTGCTTATAGTTATATACTATAACTATTATTTAGAAGAAAAACAAAATATTCATGGCAACCACATTTAACCATCCATATCCTGTTGTTTCCCATCATGTCGAATAGCCATCTTTTATGTCAGAACTATTGAATACCAACTGCATTATAGCATTTCTGCAGTACAACATCAGTACCCACAAATGCTTTAAGGTTTTGGCTGTTTTTGCTTTCTTAATGTTTAAAGAACACAAAAGGTTCTAGGTTAACAATAACAACGGGAAGAAGGAATAAGATCAGTCTTTTGTGGATGATTGTACCTGTCTTGCCCCAGCTTTTCCCGATAGGTTTTGTAAACAAATATGTCAAAATATGTCTTAGCATATCGTGAGAAAATGGTGTCTTCCTGTACTTTCCTGCACTGTGCAACACACCTGGGCCCAGCCCTGGATCCCTCCCCTTTGCAGAGGAATGGATAGCTACCAGCCTCCAGTTGGGGTTTGGAGTTGTCCTCGAATTGCATCTGATCTCCAGACTAGAGATCAGTTCCCCCAGAAGAAATGACAGCTTCATAAGGTGAACTCTATGGAATCCCACCCCTGCTGAGCTCCTTCCCCTCCACAAAATCTCCCTTCTCCAGGCTCAGCCCCCCTACCAAATGTCTGGGAATTTCCCAAGTTGGAGTTGGCAACTCAAAGGAACAATCATCAATATGACTGACAAGGGCAACCGAGACACACAAAAAAGATCTGAATGAAAGCCCTCCAGAGTTGTTAACATGTTTTGGTGGTGACTTCAAGACAGGTGAGGACTCCTGTGACAGAGTGAGCCACGGCTACAGAGTGTGGTAAGAAAGGTGCCTGGTCACCTGCTCTGCCACTCCAGCATACAACAATCACAGGGGGCTGGTTAATCATTATCTCTCCATTGAGTTTTATTTTCAATAAAAGTTCAGCTATGCGGTTTCTCGGCCTGAGAGGGTCTGTGTGAATGAGGAAGAGAGAGGAAGCGAGAAAAACTAGCGTGGAGCCCAGGAGAGGAAAAACATCCTGGAACCTTTGGCATGAAACTTTCCAATCAGACTTGGAGGAGTTCTCTACCCACCCTCGAGTGCTAGTGAACCGAGAAAGGGCACCAGGCTGTTTGAAATGCACAGGAACGTCTGGCCCGTTCATGACTCACAGAGTCCTTTGTTGGATTTGATCATAACAAGGCTGCCCCACCTGGTTCTACGATGACCTGGTTTTGTTTTGTTTTTTAACGAAACAGGGCTCGCAGCAGGTACTGTGCCATGCTGTATATTGCATTGGTCAGACCGCACCTGGAGGACTGTGTGCGGTTCTGGAGACCTCACTTCTGGGGGCAGGGGACCAAATCCTGTAAGGAAAGGCTGAGGGACTTGGGAATGTTCAGCCTGAAAATAGTGAAGTAGCGAATAACGCCCGCTGAATGGCCTGAATTGGCCCTCCACACTTTATAGCTTTCTTGCCTTTTTCAGACCTCTTTTCGGCATTTTGCCCTCCTTATTTGCAGCCTGAAAAATCATAAGAGTGAGCAACACGCTTTCAACTTATTGCGTTTTGGCCTGTCAATCAGACGGCACAAACAAATGCTTCACTGTTGCCATCTTGTCATTATGTGGACCTAATACATTCATGCAGCACTTGCCACTGCTCAAGCTTTAGCCCTGAAATCCAGATTCGGGGGCCAGCACAGCAGGTTCAACCCTCAGGACCAGGGGTAGTCAAACTGCGGCCCTCCAGATGTCCATGGACTACAATTCCCAGGAGCCCCTGCCTGCGAATGCTGGCAGGGGCTTCTGGGAATTGCAGTCCATGGACATCTGGAGGGCCGCAGTTTGACTACCCCTGCTCAGGACTGTCAGCCAGCCCACACTTGGTGGCTGCTTCTATGGCTTCATGCCTAACTGCTTGTGGAAACAACTGCGCATGTAAATGGAAAGTGGGGGACAATGCCTTAGAACCAAACAATTTCTGCCAATTATACTGGAGAAGTGGTGCTCCATTGTGAAGTGTATTCCTCCATCCTTCCTCCATCAAGATGCTGAGCAGAAATGTCCAGGAACCAGAAGTGTGTACTCTGCAACAGGCCACTGCCTCTACAATGCAGGACATGGGGGAACAATGAACCCTAAACATTTCAGAATTTCCCCCCCAAAAAACAAATCTGAATTTCAAAACAGAGTTGGAGATCTGAACAACCCAGAATACCAGTATGAACCCCCTTTCTGAAATGTAAATGTTTTCACATTCCTATCATAGAGTTTGGGGGGGGGGTTGCTAGAGCACTGCTACTGCAATGTGACATCACATCGTGCCATGAGGCATCCTGCAGCGCTTCCTAATGCTGGCTCTCCTCCTAAAAGCTCCAGAAGATAATAAGAAGCATGACTGGCAAACTCAGATCCAAGCCAGTAAACCTGATACTAACTACCTCTTCCATTTAGCACATAGTTAATCTCCACGTTATTTTTTTAAATTATGCAGAAATCTTTCCAAAGACTTCTAATTATGACATACACAAGCCCACAGATGCATCATGGTACAATTCCCAGTGGAGAGTGGAAGCGCAGTAATTAAGTAGGGCAATTCAATGTGACATCATCAGCCCCACCTGATGAGTCTCAGGGTTTGGCAAGCAGAGGACTGGGTGATCCTGCTCTTTTTAGACGAAGCAACTTATCACAGTCTGCCTCTTGCTGAATCACAGCACTTCAGAACTGCTGTTAAAGCTGCCATAAAGCATATTGCTCCAAAATGCAGTAAGACACACCATCTTATTGGTCTTACTGCCAGCGTGGTGGGCTGCAGGCTACAGTGTGCTACAATGACAAGACTGTTCAACCAGGACCTGCAGGACTAACAGTGCAATCCTAAACAGAGTTGCACTCTTCCAAACCCATTAACTTCAATAAACATAGAATGGTATAAGTATGCGCCAATGGCACTGCAAGATTAGTTTCATCAAACTTATTAGGTGACTGTGGACAGTTTCTACCTCTCTGCCTAACATTCATGACAAGGTTTTTGAGAGGACAGAACAGGAAGGAGACTCATGTGCACACCACCCTGGACTTCCTCGGAAAAGAACAGGGGAAGTGCATAGATAGTTTTCTGTGTCAGATCAGCCAGGGGCATCTGCTCCATCTGCCCTTACATATTGACCTTGCCAGCTCTCCCCTTCTTGTCACTGCTGTCTATGGTAAATAAAGTTCCCTACTCCTTCTAAGCGATGCTGAATTAAATGCTGGGGTATATTGTTCCAGCAGTTCTTTTGGGCACCTGATCCAGATCAGGGAAGTTATTCTGTTTGCTGATACTGCATCAAGTCCATATACTTATGACAAGCGTGATGGCTTTCATGTTCAAAAATAGGCTGCAGCACATTTGACACTGCAAGGTTCTTACTGTATTGGTCTATGCTTACAAGGTCAATGCTCGGGCCCTGTCTCCTACAGCAAAGCCGCAGTTATGTGGCACATGATTGTTTATTAGTTGAGGAGGCTTGGGAGTGTGCCTTGCATAGTTCTGGCAGGAGGAACAGATACTTCTATTATCTAAACCTCATTTGTCCAAAATTCTAAGAGACGGGAATTCACTGTGTCCTCCCACATACAAATAAAACTGCCTATCAATTGTCAACGTGTCAGATGAGGACAGCAACATCCTATCTGACTCCTTAGAAGGCTTGAAGCAAAGAGTCATATACTCCATCTCCACTTTGGGCTGGAGCTTTAAAGATATAAGACAGGATAGAGGGAAGTTGGAACCAGAAGCAAGAAGGTGGAAGACCCCAAGAAGGTGGAAGACCCCTTCATCATTATTTCATAGCAAGACTATCCTGGATCCTAAAATAGTCACAAAGTGCTAATGAAATAAATCCATTAAATAAAGATTTGGAGAAAGTCTGGCTACATCTATTTTAAAAATCCAATTTTTGTATGTCTGGAACCTAGCTGTATCCTCAGTCTGAGCTAGTGCATTTCTAAAAAACTGGCTAGAAAATCCCATATAAAAATGGAATCTGGTTGCATCCTGCAGCAAGAGTTTCTGTCCACCTTGGATAAATCTGTCCACAAGAATGGCGGAAGGGGGGGGGTCATTCATTTGTCCCAAGAACACTTGCATATACAATTAATTCTAAGAAAGTGCACTTCATTAAATAAGAAGATGCACAGATCTTTGTAGATTCAGAACATCATGTCCCAGTACCTTCCACACACCTTCATTTCTCTGATATTTGTGCAGGCAGAGGGGGGGGGGACCCTGCTGGACTGAGTTCTTTGCATTTTAACCAGCAGATGATTTGCTTCCAAATGACTAAGGATAGACAGCTCTCACCTTGTTAGTGCAAATCTTTTGTTTACAAAAATAGAGTAGGAGTGGAATTAAATCATGGGAATTTTTAGTCTTCCCCATTACCAAGCCAAGTTTGCAAATTCAACTACATTAGAAGTCTGTAACACCAGAAGCAAGCAGTTACCTAACAAACTAACAAATAATAACCTTGTGTGGTCCAAACATCAAAGCCTTATTGTGCTGTGGATTCATTGGTGGCCTGGGGCAAATTATCCTCCCTCATTCTCAATTTATTCCCCATCTACAGTTATCTTGATTATTAGCTAGATAACTGGAAAACATTTGTTGCTCATTGTTTAGTGTTTAATTTTCTGTCGATTGACATTTACAGCGTGGGGATTGATGAGAGACCATAAAGAGGTGAAGCAAAATGTGCCCCAAGCAGGCCATGAGAAAACCCACCATCTTTAAAGAAGGTCCCTTGCTTCTTGTGAGCTGGGTGTGAATGACTCTGTAGTCCTGGGAAGCAAAATTAGTTTCTGGTATCAGATCAAGCAGCCAATTGGTGCAAATTATTCTTAAAGTGCACGCCCTTCTGAAGCACTACTTCAAGCATGTTTGGGCTTCTTTCAAAGGAAGCTGAGAATGGAGGATGCATATAAATTATAGTTGCTGTGGCAGCAGCTGGGGAACAGAAATCCCTGACGCCCATTTCCAGCAAACCTCAAGTGCTTGGGAACCAGAACTGTAGTCAGCCTTCCTCACCAGCGTGACAAGGCGGTGGCAAAATTCCCAGGTGGGACCAACTTTTCCCAAATAATTTGTATGCACTTATGAGGAGTAAAAACCTCATTATATCGAGAAAGAGATATGAAGAATTTGATTGAGAAAATTCTAGTCTCTAGGATGAAGAAATCAGACTCCCTTTAAACAGCTTGTCATGTCCACAGAACAGTTTAAGCAGAATTTCTCTGTTCTAGAAACAAACTTCTATTATCTAAACCTCTGTCCAAAATTCTAAGAGATATGAATTCATTGCTGCATGCCACATACAAATAAAACAGCCTATCAATTGTCAACATATCAGATTTCCATGAAATGTGAAATACCATGTCATAAAATGGAACAAAACTGTATTATGTGCATACATCTTATTAATGCATAATGGATAATAGTTAGACCTGCATGACCAAAAGGATAATGCTGTCATTTTGGGACACCAGCAAGAACTGGCAAGTTTGACATGTGTCTTACAGTAAGGAACTGCAATAAGGTTATCTGCATTGGGTACTGGGGAAATGATTTGATATTTCCCTGATCCAAATGGCTTTCAGAGCAAAGTACAGGCATAAGAATCATACATTCCAGTCATTAACTTGGGAATATGATCTTAAAGAACGATGCAATTCCTGGTCATCCAGGCTTATTTATAACTTGGCCAGCCTTCATTATGTTTTCCTTTACTGGAACCTTGTTATATTCTTGCATCTCATATTATCATAGCACAAAAAGTTCAGCCAAATTCATTTCTTATTTTGTGGAGTTATGTTTTAAAACTGGCAACTGTTAATTTCATTTGATATTTTTTCTAATGATTAATGACAATAACTTAAGCATTAGCCTCAATTACTGCTCTTTCACAAAAAAAGCACTTCAGCATTACAATTTCCTTTACTACCCAGAGAACAGCTAACAATAATATCCCCATTTCCTCATAGAAGGGAATCATGACTGAGATCAAGTGATATTCTCAAGGCAATCATGAAATGCTTTACAAGCCCAGGCCTCCAAGATCTGAACTTAGTTCTCTGTCCATCCAATGGCAGCACCTTCCGCCCTTGATTTTTTCTACATTCCTAATGTTATCTTTGAAAACTTTTTCTGACACACATGAAATGCACTCTTGATGCAGAATAAGACTACAACTGAGAGTGGTGGTCCTAGACATATCTCTTAGAAGGTGGGCTCCAAAAAGAAACACTTCAGAAACATTGGTTGGAGCTACACCAAACAAATTTCTCTTGACCACCCAGCAAAACTGTAGAATTTGTTTTTAGACAAGAGACCATTGTACAGTATATATTGACCACTGAGGAAGACTCCTGTAGGTCACAATGTGTTTGGTCTGTTCTTCATGAGCTCAACTTTTGAGTACCCATCTTTTGGGAACAGTTTGACTGCAACATGACCAAGTATTTACAATATGAAAGTAGGCAGATGTTACCTAACCGCAGGACTAACTTAGCTGGGACAGCAAAATTGTTTAAGGGTTCTGGTGAAGACGCCACTGGCAGTAATGCCATGGAGGCTGGGACAACACTCTTGGCTGCATGCAATGCACCCACAGCATCAGCTGCAAAATTGCAAGAGAATGGCTGGGACGCATCCCTTTGTTTCCATAGCACAGCAGCACAAGGCAGCAACATATCTTGGACTAGCCCAGCCTTTCTCAACTTTTTCACCATTGAGAAACCCCTGAAATGTTATTCAGGGTTTGAGAAACCCCAGAGGTGGTGCAATCATTGGGAAGCATGGCTGTGTACACGCCCACCCAGGCTCCCTCTCCTTCCCATCCTCTCCAGGCCCACCATTAGCAATTTGGGGTGGAGGCCAACATGACCATATATGGTCATATCACCAGATAAATGTTTGACAAATGTTTAAAAATATATTAAAAATTAATTAGCACCCACCCATTTAGGAAACCTTCCCTGGGCCGTCAAAAAAACCCAGGGTTTCACGAAACCCTAGTTAAGAAAACCTGGACTATCTTTTCACATAAGGGACCATCAAGCATGTAGGCTGCATGATATCCACCAGGACTGTTACTGATTTTTCTCATCAATACTTAGGTTGGGAGGGAGGGATCTTCTGCACTGCATTGCTATGTCCTAAGGCTGCCTTGGAAAGGCTTAATGTGTATCCCAAGCTGCTTTAAGTATTTCATTTGTGCCCCAAAGTGTTTATTAATGAACCAGAAAATTACTGGTCTGATACAACTGTCATCAGACCTAGATAAGCAGGAAACCATCAATTGACCGCTAGCTTGCCTTAATTGGAGCAATTGGAATGAATTAGTGAGTCCCAAATACCTAGGAAGGGTTTTCCTGTTTGTAACTCATCATCAAAACAACAGACCATAAGAAAATAATGTAACAGGAACTCAGGCATGCATTAACAACTCCAAGGGCAGGTCTCAGCCTTCCAAATTATCTGTTTCCCTTCCTGCCTTCCTAACAGACAACGCTCTGCTCTTCCATTCCATTATCATAAATACAAATGGAAAGAGGCTGGAGAGAGTGAACCAGAGAATGACTGGGGTCAAATGAGACAAGAACTTGAAAGATCCATTAATGGACCCCCGGCATGCATCTATTGCTAAAGACAGGCATTCAGATCAGAGCTACAGTACAGGAGAATAGAGGGGAACTCTTCCCAACAGTGTAGTGGTTAGGAGTGCGGACTTCTAATCTGGCCAGCCGGATTTGATTCCATGCCCCTCCACATGCAACAAGCTGGGTGACTTTGGGCTCACAGCACTGATAGAGCTGTTTTGACTAAGTAGTAATCTGAGGGCTCTCTCAGGCTCACCCACCTCACAGGGTGTCTGTTGTGGGGAGAGGAAAGGGAAGACAAATATAAGCCACTTTGAGACTAATTCGGGGAGAGAAAAGCAGCACATAAGAACCAACTCTTCTTCTTCTTCCCCCAAGTTGCCTTCCCAATCTCAAATGGCCCCCAAAAGGTGTTCTTTGCCATGTTGGAGTGTAGCTGATGGGATGATGTTTTACCAATTGAGAAATAGCTACATCGGCCGCAGGTTTGTTTCTGAGTTCAGCTCAAGGTTCTGGATATAATGTTTAGAGCCCTTCCTGGTTTATGGCCCATGTATCTGAAGGACCATCTCCTGCCACTTTAATTTGCAGTCTTTGAATTACTATGTCTAAACTGCCTTGAGCCAAGAGGAAGACAGGTCATAAATATTTTAATTAATAAAGAAACAAACTCCCTGGTCATTTTCCCAGTGGGGCCATGAGCAGCTGTGGTCAGAGCCATTTGAAGCAGGAAGCAACACACACACACACACAACTTTGCTCTATAGCTCTGATTCAAATATGGGCCACAGCTGCTACTTAGCAATAGAGAAATGTGTTCAAGATCCATTCGCAGATCACCCAGCATCTTGTCTGGTTGGACTGTGTTTTGCCCTTTATCTACCGGAGCCCTGCTAATCATCTCTGCCTCTCTCCAATTTCAGTACATTTGCTGCCACCCCGTGCCCCTTATACGCTACAGCAGTGGCATGGGAGATGTTTCTTTTCTGTGGCTGTAGCATTGCTGTAATGTTTTGTGGCCTGATTATCTGAAGGACAGGGCCAATTTCATAGGCCTTTCCCATGCGGTCATTGCCCAGCTGGCATCGAGCAGCACAGGTTCACATGCCCCACTCATATTGTACCAGATGAGGCTGTCAATCTCCATGTAGTGGCTGGAGGTCTCCTGGGATTACTACTAGCCTGCAAGTAACAGAGATCAATTCGCCTGGAAAAATGGCCACTTGGGAAGGCAGATTTGATGCCATTCCATGTCCTGGAGCTGGCAGCCCTAGGACCAGGCCTTCAAGGGTTATCACAACAGCATGAAACAAAGCTATGGGATTGCCATTCCCAATCATTGGAGAGGCCAATCTCTGGTAGCGCATGAGATTCCATTCATTCAGATTCTGCAGTCATCCTAAGGCTCCTCTTTGGCCTTGGCAAGGCTCTCTGAAACTCCACAAAGTATTTTATCTCTTTTAAACTTCCCAGAGAAAGGTATGTGTGCCTGGCCCATTGAACGTGAAGTTAACTTTTGTGTTCAAAGCCATTGTTTTCAGCATGACTTCACGCTCATCTCAGTTTCTCTGGGTTGTACCCATTGCTCTCAGGGCCGATTTCTGAGAAAACATTTTAAGGACAACTGACTACAATTGGGGAGATGTGTTTCAAGAACATTAAAGCTGCCCTTGATGTATATACCTGTTCAAATGAACCGCATAACACATGCCTTGTTCTTGGATTGGACTGCTTTTCAAATCTGATGAGTTAATGCAATTGGACAGAGCTCCAGAATGATCTCTACATTGTTCAAACAGGTCATCAAAGCAGATAAGAGTTTCAAGTTCCTAACAATGAATTATCAAAGACTTTCAGGGCCAGAATCAACTGGCTGTTGTGGATATTCCAGACCGTGTGGCCATGGTCTGGAAGTTGTCTGGTAGTTTTAGTCCCTCCCAACTCCAAAAGGTAAATAAAATGCCCAGCAACTGTCCACACACTCCTTGCTTTGGCACAGAGAGATTCCCATCTTGCCATGTCCTACTTCTGAAGATGCCAGCCACAGTTACTGGTGAAACATCAGGGACTATGGCTACGCAGTTCAGAATACCCACATCAGCCTGTCTTTAAAAACAGTCAGCAAATAAGCTTGAGCAGTCTTAGAGTGCAACTGTGACTTAGTAGTAGAATATCTCCTTTGCATCCAGATGGCTCCAAGATCAACATCTCCAGTTAAAAGAATCAAACACCCCTGCCTGGGGGCCTGGAGAGGTGCCTTTAGAAAGGATACACAATGATGTCCTTGACAGGCCAAGGGTCTGGCTAACCAGTGGTATAAGGCAGCATCATGCATTCAATCATCAAATTATTTTGAAGTCTTCTGTGTGCCATGTGTGTAGAAGTATCACTGGAAATTTCCTTTAGGAACCACTTCCTGGGAACGCATGACCTTGTAGGAATACCAGCTTGGCTTTTTTACAGAAACAGAGAGAGATTTGAAATCATGTAAAAAATCTAGAAAACATGCTGTCAGTGCTGGTGCCACTATCTCATGTTCTTGTCTCTATCCTCTCCTCCAGAGTGATAGACCTGGGATTTTAACTCACTCCCTGCTAAAGAAGAGTGTACTGTTCATTTACACAACAGAGACAGTGCAATGCCTGGAGAATTGGTGAGGGTGGAGAAGAGATCCAGGTCATCCCATGACTGAAGTTCCACAAGGCTCCACACTCTGTCACCCTTTGGCACACAAGAGCCATTAACAAACTGGAAGGTGTGGCTCTCCAAGGGGAACTGAAATTCTGGGGAAGACCAAGGAACACATAACAATATCATCACCTGCTTGACTCTTATTATCAGTCATAAACAGAGGTGTGCTAGGTGATTAGCAAGACTGGGATAATGGTTCTCACTTCCTCCATTCTAGAGTGAAAGGGAAGGAATCCTCAGACAGACCTCTGGGTCACTTCCTGGTCTGTTGGGTCTACACTCAGAGCAGCTATTCCAGATGCATCTTCAGAAAACAGCAAATAGAAAATAATACATTTTAATCCCTTTTGTCACGGGGTGGGAGGGATTTTTTTAATGTAGGCTGTTTTAAATTTCAATTATGAATACTTAAATGATGTTGTAAACCACCCAGAGCCCACTTCAATAATTTCCATTCATTTCAGTTGGTGAATTAACCACCTGTTTCAATTATTCCCATTGGATATGGAGGAATCCAGACATTGGCCAGATGATGCCCATTTTTGTTAAACTAGTCTCAATGTTGAAAATTTCAAGCTTTTCTATTTCACAGAATTTCAGTTTCTGTCTATGCTGACATGACTATTTTTACAAAACCATTATTCTGATTTTACAAAATCATTTTCTGAATGTTTGATATGGACAGACTTTGTACACTCTCTCCAAAAGTGGGCAGACAGAAACAATAATTTTAAACAATAAATTTGGAGATGAAGTTTGAAAAATATTCTGAAATCTAAAAAACAAAAACAAAACATCAGGGGATTAAGACTTTCCAAAATAAGAGAAGATATATAGTTGTAAGAAAAGAATGCCCACACAATTGGGCCCCGGCCAGGTGCCTGCACTGGTGGGCCCAACCCAGGAGCCACAATGCAACTGGGTCCAGTCTGGCCCAGCACCAGCAGTGGCTATTCCACAACTGGGCCTAGTCCAGTGGCTACCATGCAGCTGGGTCAGACTTTTCATGGGGAGAGGCTGCTGCATGCAGAAAGGAAGGTGAGAAAGCTGAAGACCAGGGAGCTGATAAAGGCAAGGAAGAAGAACAAAAGGGAGAATGGGGGCTTCCAGGAAAAGGGAAGAGGGAATAGCGGAGGAGGGGAAACAGAGGACAATAAGATGTCTCCCAAGAGTCCTTGCAAATCCCCCCTTAAACATAATTGATTGTTGCTTGGTCACAGCTTCTGCCAAAATAAAGCTACCTGTTTTTAGTCTTGCCTGAAGCCCTTTATATAAGAAACCACCAAAGGGATGACACACAGATACCCTCAGAACAACATGCATCTGATTAAATGGGCTCTAATCAACTCACTATATGCTGGAATAAAATCTTGATAAGGTCCACAAGATTCCTGTTTTTTCTGCTGGAAAGTGGGTGGACATCAAGTCAAGTCACAGCTGACCTACAGCGACCCCAGCAAGGGGCTTTCAAGGCAAGTCTTCCTTGGTGGTCTCCTTTCCAAGTACTGATACAGCTAAGCTTCCAAGATCTTCCAAGATCTGGTGAGATTAAGCTATACCTTGCCACCTCCCCTCTTTGCTGCAGTAAATGAACGTGGTTACCCTCTGCCGTCATTACCAGGGTACTTGTCTCTCCATCTGTATAGTCCCCACAGCCACTGAATGCCGATGATTCCTTCTTATGTGGCATCCCTGATTACATGCAGAAAGCCAGAGGTAATCACCCTCCCATCACTTTCCACATCTGCCTTTGGGCTCCCACCACATCCCAATAATTATTCATGAACAGATTATCACTACTCTTATTCAGACCTTGAAGACAGAGCCTTCTGCACCTCAGAGACACATTACATCCTCCAGCACCTGAAAGGTTTCCTCTCTCCCTCTATCTGGGACACACCTTTGCTGTGTGCAGATTTCGTGTTCCCTGGGATATTGGAGCAAAACAGGTTGTACGGTATGTGCAATTTAGTTGGTATCACACCTGAGATCCCATAAAGACTAAGGTATGTGGGTTCAAGTCCTGCCCTGTTACACCTGTATAACACATCTCTAATGAGGCTTGTAGTCAGGGAGATAAAAAAACACACACCACACAAATGGAATGGGGGGGGGGGGAGAATCTCTGTGCATGTGATCAGTATAGTGTCATCCCTTTCCATGACATGCAAATGAATACAATCTCAATAGGACTATAATCATTCTTATTATTAGGGTAATTTGATTGCATCCTTAACAACTGGTTTAAAAACATGGGTTGTTAACTGGGGGCCATTCCGCATTCATTCAAAATAGCACAATGGTTACTAATTGAAATCGCTACAGTTTTGCCGTTATGCACAATGTCGTTGACAATCTGCAACACTCCTGAAACCGATCCGCAAAAAGCGCTTCGTTGTAGCGCTTTCAGGGAAATCCCAAAAAGTGGATTCACCCTCCGGAAAGCGCTACACTCCTGCAACCAATCTGCAACACTAGCAGGAAAGTTCTGTGCGTTACCATTGTTGCGGTTTCTGCAAAGTCCCACCCCCTGGCTCTCTCCTCTGATCTTCCGGCGAAGCGATCACCATTTTTTTCTCTCTGAGCGAGCGGAGATCAATGCACCGGCAAGCCTTCGTTTACCCAGTGAGGCTTCCCTGGCTGCAGTCCCTCTGTTTAAAGTCACCAAGCACAGAGGCCCGTTTGCTGGTTTATTTTCCCTTTATTTTTCACACTGTTTTCGGCCGAAAATCGCACCTGTGAGGGGGGGGTTCACTCGGGGGGGACGTGGCAACGATGAAACGGCAGCTCAAACACCACCTGCTAGCTGGATGGGTCTCTCCATTGCAACAAATCAACACAGATTCGTTGCAACGTGTGTGGTTTTTTTTTTAAACCTTCCTTAAAGGGAAAGGGGTTGTTTGGGAGCATGATAACGGCCGCCCATTGGCTGCTTGACAGCCAGGGGCGGGACGAGCTCAGCAATAGTGCTTCCTGGCTAGCGATTTTTGCCGAGACCGGAACCCTGTGGGAAACGATAGAAACGCAACTGGATTCCACTACAAAGGCAGGTATGCATAATGACGAATTCCACTATTTAAAATGGTGATTTTTCGTTCTGCAAACAATTTGCAACATGGATCCCGGTGCGGAATGGCCCTGGATTTTAATCATAGTTGTTCCAATAGTTACTCTTCAGTATTGCTGACATTTCTGTGAATAGTGGTAGCCGAGATGAGCAGTTAGGGTTGCTCAAGCCCCCCACCCCCCATTACAAGAGAATTGCTGGAAGAAAATGCCAATGGTTGCCTTCCAGTACATGGGAACACGCTCCGTTTTAATGGCTGCACAGGAAATGGGTTAACATGTTGGCATGGCAAAAGCTGGATGTCCAAATGTGGACCAGAGGCCAATAATTGCCCATATCTTCACTGTATCAGTTCTTGCTTCAAACCTCCAGTTGGTTTCTCCAAGAATGTATGATGTTTGATGTATTCATCCAGAGAAATAATTAATCTTCCTTAAATAATCTCAAGCTGTTTCCTGCACTGAGATGTTATCGTATTTACTGTGATCAGCTGGCCAGTAAAAAGCAAGGTTTCTAGGTTGACTTAAAAGATCTATAATCAGTGAACATCACACTACTTTCGGAACAGCCAGTTTCTCCAAAGGCTGTTTGTTTGGCTATCTTCTGCTGTACTTTTCCCACAGGGTGGTTCCTGGGAGCAACCAAGGCCTGGTGCAAAAAGCAATGAAGCCAGGGGCTGGACTTGGCCCAAGAAGGGCTGGAGCCACAGGGCACTTGGTGAGCTCACCGGGGGTGTGCCTGCAGGGCCTCTCTTTGGGAATCAAAGTATGTGTTTGATCACTGCAGCAGAGAGGGGAATCGTGGGGCCGTGAGGTGCTGGCAGTGGGTCTGATCCTTCATAGCATGTTTTGCTTCCAGTTTAAGTGCTGAAGAGAGGGAACAGGAGAGGGAACCTGTGGGGTGGGAATTTGTTACTCTAAACCTCAGTTCCATCTGCTGTAAAATGGGAATAAAGGTATGGCTGGCCTGAGACATTTTGATACCCCATATAGCGGCAGCATCTTCTTCCTGGTCAATTTCTCCCAGGTGCACCACTTAAGTTGATGCTGCACCTCTGGGCCACCTTGAGACAAAGATTCAATGACTGCCTGTCAAAAAAAAGGCAGGATATTTTTGGTGCTTTCTAAGCAAGACCTGCTAATCACTTGATAACTGCAGCACCACACAACAGAGGGATGAACAAGCCATCACAAGTATAACTCCAGGACGCAACTTTTCCCATTGCTACACTTGCACTCAAAACACAGCTTTCACAGCCAAGACTCGGCCTTACAAGACCTGGCTGACATGTTCATCGGCCACCACTTGATAGATGCCATGTCAAGAGAAGAGTTCCATCCCCAGGATATGCTATGCACTGCCACACATATACCCCACTGAGAATGCTCCCATCTAGCTACCCCTGATTTCAAATGCAATGCTTTCCAGGCCACAGTTCACATAATCAGTGAGTGTCAAAAGCCAACAAGGGCTGTCCCTGCACGTGTGAACCACCTGGCCTTACTGGCTCCTAAGTCTACAGCGCCAAAGTTCCCCGGGAGGGGCCTGCCTTCCCTGACAGCAAAGCCGCTTTTCCTCCTCTCTGGCCGTGATGAGCCCAGGCGCTGCTGAGCTGGGAAGGGAACCGACCAGCCTTATTTCCTTTCCCTTCCCTGAGTGGAGAGACCTGCCCTGCCCTGCCCAGTAGCAGCGGCGGCGGGGAACGGGGGGGGGGGACACCCACCTGGAAAGCGCCGACCAGTTTTTTCGGTTGAAGGACATGCTGCCGACTCTGGGCTTCGGGGCGGTCGCCAGGCGTTGGCAAACTCTTCAGGGCATCAAGACAGGTCTGCGATCCAGCGCGAAGACGCCGGCCGGATGAGCCCCGCGCAGCAGAGCGCTCGCCTGCCCGCTGCCTGCCTGCCTGCCTGCTGCCCTGCTTGCCTGCTGCTGGGCTCCGCTCCCCGCCGCGCTGTGCACCTTTACCCTACGGTGCCACCCGTCGACTGCCGGGCTGCATCACATGGTCTCTTATCTACCTGACAGGCGGGGAGCTGTGATTTGTCTCTTCGCAGCACCTTGCAACAGGCAGGCACCCTGCGAGGGTGGGACGTGACCCAGCCTGCGCACAAAGCCAGCCATTCTTTGCCCGAGCTGGGGAAGGGTTTGGATTCAGTTCCGCGCTCGGGCCAAGGCGCCCTGGGATTTTCGGGGGCAACTCCCTGCTCAAAACCAGTTTTTCCTGCCGCTCCGTCTCTGCCGCCCATTTCCCCACGAAGGTGCAGGCAGAAGAGGTGGAAGGAGGCGCGCGAAAGAGTTGATCAAGTCATCCGTGTCCCATTGAAGCCGGTCGCTTCTGCCGTCTTCGTCTTGTCACTTTCATGTCAGTTTCAGCCCGCCTCCCTCGCCGCCGCCCCCCCCCCCCTTGCTCGAAGCCATTCCTCCGGCGCCTGGGAGATGGTGGAGCGGTCCCTGCAGCTTCCTACGGGCCGCTGAGATGGCGGGCAAGGGCTGATTCCTAAGAAGGGCGCCGCAGGATCTGCGGGAGAAGAGCCGCAGCGGGGTGCTGAGGCCCGGTTGGAAAATTGCCCGGAGAGGTTAAATGCAAGTGGGTCCCCCGTGTTGGTGTGAGGCAGCAGAACGAAGCTGGAGTCCAGGGGCACCATGAAGACCCACGCCATTTTATTCGAGGTGGAAGTCTTCCTGTGCATAGCGCACTTTGCCAGACATTGAAGTGGGTGTTCCAAGGCCACATATATAAGCAGAGAGGGGGTCATGGATTAGTACCCAGCATAATAAAGATGTTAACCAGACCTTACAAAAGTAATGAGCTAAATTTATCAGGTTATCATTTGTTTGGGTTCAACTCTGGAAGGAAAACATGGTAAAGGAAATAAAAATGTCAAGATCAAAGATTAATGGATAGATGCATTCCCAACTGTGGAACCTGAGAGTAATTAAGAAAGAACCTGTCACTTAGCTCCATTCATGGAGGCATCCCCACAAGTGACTGGCCATGCACATTTCTGTCCTCAGGCCAGAAAATGAAATGTCAGTATCCCATTCTAAAGTACATTGCATTCTACCATTCATTACATTACACTATAACCCACTATTCAATTCTATTACCCGAAATAAGAAATAAAATTAAGTGGGGAGGATGTATGGCCCTCCTGGGAGATTGTTAGGAATGCAGATCTAAGGGCTGGCTGAGATTAGCAGGACCCTCCATGGACCAATATGGCACCAACTCCTTGGCCTTTGATTCCAAGAGAGGGGTGCACTTAGGCCAGCAGCCTAGCTGAGGAGCAAAATCAATATATCTCTGGTACTTTTTACCAACCCAAGAAGGAGTGGTACATAGCCTGGCTTTGAAACACACTGCCCAGTAATCTAGACTTCCTACTCCTCTCCCAGCTACTCTTTCACATCTGCCTGGCATGACTGTGACTGGGCAATCATTCATCTGTCAAGCAGGTGGCTGGTTACTAGTTGGGGAAGACAGTTCTTAAACGTTCCAAGCGAGAGAGAGCTGAAGTGTGAGGGCAGGCACCGGCGAACTGCCAAAGTCGGTCTTTTAGGGAAACCACAGGCAGGATACAAACAGAACCCTTGGGAGGCAACCTGTTTTCCGCCACCACATCACTTTCTGACATCGCAGTGGCCATTGCCTCACTACCAATGCATGGGAGGCAGGGGGAGTGCTCCTTCTTTAACCATGTTTAAAAAGAGTAATAAAAGGCTGACCCAGCTTGCCCCTTATACTGCTGCCAATCATACAAAGTTCTGGAAAGGGCTTTTCCCTGCTTACAGTAGGGCTGTTGGACTATAAGAAGAGACAGAAGGGGATGGGGAACCATTTGTTGTCCCCCCCCCCATTGTTTCCCTGAGGATTGGGGAGTATGAACACTAGAATATCATGATGAGATACTCGATGGGATGCTCAGCACCAGGTAGGCACTGGGTGGATTAGAAAGGGGGGGGGACCTCTGTGAATTGTCATCACCTGTGTCTGGTTAGCAGTTTTCCTAGGGATGTGCGAGAAGGCTTGAGGTCCTGATGCCCTTCAGTGCAACAACCAACCCCCCTCCCTCCTTCAGAGGAACTCAGTGGTAGTAGCTGGTGCCCTTCCAGGTGAGGGTTTTGACTCAGATTTGCATTGGGTTGAGTTTTTCATTTCCACACTGAAATCTCCCTTTTTCAGCACATACCCAATTTGCCCCCTCAGTTCCCCCACAACAAGAGAATACTCAGAAATCCGGTTTTTACTTTTTGAACCAGGAGCTAATGGGATCTGAATTGGGACTGGCCAAAGCAGAAATGAGTGCATTCAGGTTTTCGTAGCACTGGCCATTTTGAGTGTTTGGGCATGCCCCTTTCCTTGTTGTCATCCTCCCTTCCCTTCCACCCCCTCCCATGGGAAAGTGCTCCGGCACTGCCCTTTTCAATAAAGCCAATGGCTCTTTCTTTCCCCCCCCCCAATAGCACCCCTTCATTCCATGTTCCCAGGCTTTCCTCCCTCCCCCCCCCCAGGCATTGTTAATGAGATTACTGCATTACAACGCTACTGCATTGTAACAAGGAAGCCTTTTTTCCCCACACGCACCTCCCTAATGCTGCATGGAGTGGCTGTCATATGAGAAGAATGGAGGTCCGCTTGCTTCCCTGATCCCAGTCTGCCCTGCGGGGAAGAGTTATGGCTGGGATCAGGGAAAGAAGGGGATTTCACTGCTTTCCCAACCCCTATCAAACCTGCAGCTACCTCCTGCGGCACAGGCTTGAATCTGCTCTCAGAGGACTGAGGTCCCCTTGCCCCCCAATCCTAGCCCACACTGTGGGGAATGGCTGTGGATAGGATTGGAGAAACAAGGGAACCTTGGTGCTTTCCAATTCCTGAACCAAGCCACAGTTATGCACACTGCAGATCTTGCATATTCCAATAATGAGTCTCCCATGGGGATCAGCAAATATGAAAGTGTATAGTGCCGATTAAAAAAAAAACATTTGGAAGCCTTTGAATTGCAAAACCTCTCCCCCTCCAAATAAAAAAGTTTAGTTTACTTTAGCTGGGTTGATACAGCACTATGGCCAGCTGCAAACATTTTCTAAAACAGAGATACATTAACTAAAATACAGTAAAGAGGGTAAAAGAATCTCCAAATTTAAAATTGCCAAATACAAATTTGAAGTTTAGGGTTACAAATTTAAAATTTAATAATAAAACTCCTCTAAAAATGTTTTTTTTTTAAGGTTTTAACCAGGCATTCACTTGAGGCCGACCAACTCAAAACATCTGCTGCCCCCCGCCTCAGACGCCCTTCCATGACTGAACAGTTTGATCTCCCAGTTTGTTGCTATTCATGTTGTGCTGTGAATTGTTACTTGATAGATTGCTGTGATGTTCTATTGAAACTTGTATAATGTTATAGATTATTATAATGTTCTATGTAAAGCTATAATGTTTCTTGTAAACTGCCCAGAGCTGTAGAGAATGGGTGGTATAAAAATCCAAATAAATAAATAAATAAATAAATAAATACATACATACATACATACATACATACATACATACATACATACATACATACATACATACAATTTAGGATATGCTCAGATGAGGGAGGGAAAGCTCCGATGTGTGTATAAGGGAGAATGGCACAAGACGACAACACCCCTTTTTGTATCCCCACTCATTTTTTTTCTTTCATTAGGGTTTAGCATTCTAACACATTTGGATTTTTTAAAAAACACATAATGATTTCAGACTTGGAAGGATGGTGTTCATATGAAACAAAATGGTGCTGACAGAAAATGGATGTTTTTGTCACTTGACAAAGATGAACATGTTTTTAAAAAGGCTTCTGGGAAGTTTCCACTTCCTGTTCCTTGGGCTTCAGTGCAGAAACTATCTGGGGGCACAATTTGAGGCAAAAAGAGAGGAAGGGGGAGCAAAAGTTCCCAATGCAAAACTCGGAAACAGTCCAGGATCTGATTCCAAACTTTAAAGCATTACGAAAGGACGGCTGGGTGAGTCCTCAGTGCAGAAATGGTCCTAGTGAACCAAACCAAGAAGTCACTGCATCTGAACATATGAAGCTGCCATACACTGTGAGACCCTTGGTAGCTCAGTATAGTCTGTGCTTATTGGGAGCAACTGTTCAGTTCTCAAGGGCAAAAAGGTCTTGCTCAGCACTCCTTTTATCAAAGATCATTAAAGGGAATCAGAGATCGATGGGGGGGGGGAAGTAGAGAGGTAGAAGTTATAAGTGGGATTTGTTGGAGCCCTCTCATTTTCCCCTCTCCCACTATTTTTTCTTTCCTTTTCCCCATAGTCTCTCCCCTTTGCCTGCTTCCTTCTCTCCTTCCCACCTAACAGCCAGTCTACAGCCCCTCTGGCTTCAGCTTTTCCTTTCCCACTGCAGCAGCTTGTATGTAAGAAAACTATGGCCCAGTCATGGGTTGCTATCCACTGGATCAGGCCCACTTGTATGGAAGGGAAACCTCAAGGATTTGGGGGGGGGTGCATCTCACATTCCCCTGTAATGCCTTCCCTGCACATTTTCTTGTTTCTACCCCACTTGGCAACCCCTATCTCTTGTCTTCTTTCCCTGCTTCATTTTTACTTTCTTAGCCACCTTTTATCCCACCACCGCCTTCAAAAAGGTTGTGGAGAGACCCTTTCTGAAGAAGGAATCCCTGCTTCTCACTGACCTCCACAACTACTGCCTATTGATCAACACTCCTTTTTCAGACAAAGTGTTTGAGCAATGGGGGACTTCAGGCAGACTTAGGGGAGATGGATTAGCTAGACAATAAGTTGGAGGTGCTGCTGGATCTTGGCCTATGGTGGAGACCCATATCTCCTGTGCAGCATGCAGTGTCTTTAAGGATCATATGGCTCCAGTAATGGAAGATTACTGTTTATAGCTGACTGTTTTTGGCAGAATTCAAAGTTCTGATCCTCACCTTTGAAGCCCTGAATGGTGTTGCGGCCAGGGTGCCTGAACAAATGCTTCCTCTCATACAAGCCATCCATCCAGTTCAGACCTTCCTGTCAGAGATAAGGTAGGTGACAATTAGGGATGGGCACAAACCATGAAAATGTAGTTCTGTTCAAGGTGTATTCCATTATGGAACAACACACTGTCACGAACCTTTAGCCGCCTCACAAACTGGTTCAGTTTGTGAGGTTCATGAGGCATGTAGAATGCCCCTCGGTATACTACAGACATGAAATTCACAGGGAATCTCTGGCTGACTCTCCTCTACTTGCTCTCCAGTTATGGTGAGGACTTACAAGGCTCAGGTTACAGCCTCCCAAAGAAGGAACCCCAAGAAAGTCCTTTCTGGGGAAATGACTCCTGAAATTACAATCCACACCAAACTTGGAGGGTCAGCCAGAGACCCCTGCAAGTCTGGTATCTCTAGCTTGCATGGGATCAGTTTTATACATTCCTGAACCTGCACCTGTCAAAATGATTGCCATGGCCATTTCAATAGGCACAATTGCAGGAAGTTCAGGAGTGAATAGAATAGATTCTATGCAAGCTAGAGACTTCAAAGTGTTGAGGCACCTTCCTCAGATGCATCTCTACATGCTATCCTAATTTTTCTCTGATGTTATGTAAACATTTTGATTGGGTGGAGTCAGTCTGTCTGGAAATGTCTCCACTCATGAACCAGTAGGAACCTCCATGAACGACTTGAAAGTTTGTGCTGGTTGATGTGCCATAAACTTGACTTTGCAGACCATGAAGAAGTCAAAATTCATCACAAACTTTAATTTGTGAGCTGGAACATGCCCATGCCTAGTGGCAACCAAGGGATGTTTTATCATGGCAATACAAAGTATTTCTAGCTATAGACAATTGGGCAACCCTTAAGTATCCTTAGTCCAATCCAGTCATTGGTAAAGATAACATCCAATCCACCCAGGATGAACCATCAAGAGGACATTTGAACCAATCCAGCAATCACCACACCTAGATAAGTTCATAATCTTCCTGCTTTCAATAGAAGTTGCATTTAAATTGTCCAGTCACATTTAAACCATTTCTTGGACCAATCCCACCATTATCAAAGTGGGGTTTCATGTCTAGCTATGGGACCCTTCTCCACAGAAAGACCATCCCAACATGATGGAAAGTGTGCCAGGTTCTGTACTACCTGGATATCCCTCCAACAGTTTTGCAGGTTTCCTTCTTGACCCCATGAAAGTATCTTCTGAGGAAATGACCCCCATAAATCCAATCCTCATCAAATTTGGAGGGCCGGTAGAAAACCATCTACCTGCACACTCTGCAGCACAGATTCTCAAACCTTTCCAACACCTTTTTCCAGATAGTGTCATCCTTCTGAGATCTTTCCCACATCCTCATCCCATTCTCAGTTTATTGTATGTGGAAATGCTTGGGGATTCAGTCCTTGGGTGCTTAGGCTAGGTTTTTATTTTGAACAACAATAAGATTTGTATAAGAGCCTCTTGTGGCTCAGGGTGGTAAGACAGCAGAAATGCTGTCTGAAGCTCTGTCCATGAGGCTGGGAGTTCAATCCCAGAAGCCAGCTCGAGGTTGACTCAGCCTTCCATCCTTCCGAGGTCAGTAAAATGAGTACCCAGCTTGCTGGGGGGTATATGGTAATGACTGGGGAAGGCACTGGCAAACCATCCCGTACTGAGTCTGCCATGAAAACGCTAGAAGGCATCACCCCAAGGGTCAGACATGACCCGGTGCTTGCACAGGGGATACCTTTACCTTTACCTAAGTTTTGTGTGTTTATAATCACTTTCTTCATCATTTTATTTTGGGGTACCCCTACTGAGATCCACTATGTATGAACTATAGGGTTTTGTGTTACTAATTTCAGTATCCCAAAATAAGCTAATTCCCCCTTTTCTTTGTCCAGCTTGGGTAAAAAAAAAAAAAGCTGAAGGAAATAGTCATATTTAAAGTCTGTAGACCTCTGAATACAAATGCTAGGAGACAAGATCAGGGGAAGACACCCACCTCTGTGTCATTTTTGGCCCCCCAAGACAACCAGTTGGCAACTATGTGAAATGGGATAATTAGATGACCCACTTGTTTGATCCAGCAAAGCTCTTCCTATGTTCTTACGACAGCCACAATCATGAAGCTGCCTTATTCTAGCCATGTACATTCACCCCTCTGCTTGCCAACCGAACATATGGTAAGGGACAGCTGACATAATTGCACTGCCCCTGCCCCCTGCTTCTAATTGGCATGGTGAGAATGTATGGAGAAAGTGTTCAGGCATACACTCCCTTCCCATGGCCAGCAGCAGTCAAGTTCAGTATTGTCTACTTTGATTGGCCACAGTTTTCTAGGATCTGCGGCAGAGGTCTTTCACATCACCTGCTTCCCGATCCTTTTAGCTCGTGATGCTGACATTAGGAACTGGGGTCCTCTCCCACTGAGCCACACCTCCTCCATCTATTTTAATGTGGCCAACTCTGAGAAACAGATGCTCTTCACTGTCTCGGGTAAAGAAAGATCCTCTGCGAGTTCTGTTATCCAAGATCTGTGGAAATGCCAGGGATTGAAGTTGGGATCCTCCACATGCAACACATGTTCCCTGCTACCAAATTGCAGCCACTCCCAGCAGTACAGTTTCCTTCTCTGATAGGCAGAGATTTTGCACTCAGAATAAGTTGTGCAATATTCATTTGCTTATTTTATTCAGAAAATAATTTTATTCAGAATTTGCTTATTTTATTCAGAAAATATAGGAATTTTTGGCAAACACTGGGGGCAGAGGTCAAGAGGAGTAAAAGCAAAGCTCTAGGTCCCAGCCAATAAAAAGGCCAAGAATATTAACTGGCTTGATAAGGCCCTGTGCAGAAGAGTCAGAGCTGTGTTATACCAGCCACTCTAGTCCTAAGGATATTATGTTATCTTGCTGATGTAGTGCAAATTTTGCTTCATGACTCTGTAGGATTTTTATGGCATTTGGAATGCGATTCAAGTTAATTTTTAACATCCACCACAAAATAAAATTTCACTCAATGAAAGAGCAAGAGCAAGAGCAAAAGCAAGGAGGGTTTAGAGATAACAGCAGGATGGAACGTGTGCTACACATCTGTATGTACAGCTACCTTACTACAATCGAGATTTTCAGTGTTCAAACTGAGCTTGCACAAAATCACTGTTACAGTTTTTTTAAAAGCATGTTTCGAGCCCTTATAATAGAGTGGAAATGGGAAGTGCTGGAAAATACCCCCCAAAAAAAGGGGGGGGGAAGGCTGGGACCACAGTTACATATGACTGGCTTCAAAATCCATGGAAAAGGAGAACATTTGTGGAAATGAAATTCGAGGGGGGCATTGACAGATCAGGACATATGATTCTGTAGGTACTAATAGAACTTATTCGTGATCTGGGACATAGGGTTAGATCCAACCTTCCATCCATTTAATGGATCTTTGTGCCTTCCTTTTCCCTGTTCAGCATCCTGCCCCCCTCTCAAGCTGATTCTAAGGGCCAAGGGACCACTAGGAAGAACATGGAATGTACCAGGACACATCAGGAAGGAGAACAGGCAGAAATTGTTATATCCCTGTATAAGTGGAGACATCCCAATGAATGCTAGCACAAGAGTGGGGGCAAGTGAATTCTTTGTTTTATTTTACTTTTATTTATTTTGGTATTTATACACTGCCCCTCCCAGTAGGCTGGTTTGGGACAATTTCCAACATTTTAAAACCAATACATAGTAATAAAACATTTTATTTTATTACAGTATCATAAAACATTTAAACATTGATTTTAACTTATTTGTTTGATTGATGCCCCTCCCCTCCCAGCATTGTTTATAAAACATACATAATAAATAGAATCTTACATACTTTAAAATCAATGAAACCAGTTCTTCTGATTCCTCCTTTTGGCCCTACTGCTTGTGCCCCTGAGGGCTGCAACATACATTTTCCTCATGTTTGCCCTGCATTTGCCTAGTCAGACATGCACTGGGAAGATTGTGCTTGGAACTCAAAGTCCAGGTGTGTCAGGGGGGCAATATGGATCCAGGCTGGGTTGTCCAGGGAGAAGGGGCTTCAACAATACCCCCATGCCATTTTCCAACCTTACTCATCCCCAGAGGACTGCTATTTGCACAATGGGAAAGCTTTTGAGCAACTAGTAGCTCCCTGGGGCTCTTTCAGGAAAATGATGTGCAGGAAAAAGGCTAAGGGCCCCCTCCCTGGGCGCACCATGCTTTCAATGTGCCTGGGGACTGAGTTCCAAGCACAGAACTCGCTGCATGCATTTGCTCAAAAGGTTGTCGCAGGACACAAGGAAAATGCAGTTGGGCTCCAGTCTGAGTGTCCTCTTGATCTTGAGTAAGACCCAGGGGGTGGCAGAGAGACGAGGAAGGTGGCCAGAATGCCCTTACAGGCTTGCTCCATTTGTAAAAGAGTTGGATTCAATCTTCAGACTTTCAGCCCAGATCAATATATATCTTAGGAGGTGTCTGGAGAAGAAATGGGCCAATGTCCACTGCTTTATAGTTTGAAAACTGTTCTCAAGTATTCAGTTCACCTGCATGCATTAATCCCATGTAAGCATTTGTCAAAGTCCTCGCTCAGCAAAGGTGTAACTGAAGGGTCTGGTTCAAGTTCTCCCATGAACCACACAGATCTCCCTTTCGCAATCCCTTCTGCCCCACCGGTTCCCTCCCTTATTTTGATGCCCTGCATTTCGTGTTCTTATCCAACAAACCTGAGCAACTGGTTGGTTTGCAAGCAATCTCCCGTCCCGCAGGCTGAAATGGAGGGGAATATTCTTGCTTTTGACAGCTGAATGCAGACTGTTAACATAGTATTATTTTAATGAAAGGTTCCTGACTGCAATTATCCTTTAAAATGATAAATCTGTCAAAAAGTCCTTCTCTTCCATTTTGAACAAACATTTCTCTGTAATCTGCTCTTCTTAAGCAATTTTGCATGTGTGTCGAAAACGCAGTCCATTGGAGAAAGCCTGCAATGGTTTTCACTTCAATACTTTACAAAGGACTGAAGGAGCCCACAATGCCCCCATTAGCAATGGTGAAAGAACAGGCCTTCCTGCTGTATGTCCAGAGCTGAACTGAGCTTCAGAAGTCAGGGCCATGGGACATGGCTTGGGGCACTGAGGGTATTAGAGCTCTGAAAAGGATGAGGCATTTTCACGGACAATGGAAACACCTACAGTTAGCACACAGACTGTTCTAAAAGACCCAAAGCTTCATGCTTCTGGGATTAACTGTAATAAGAAATCCCCCACCCCCGAAAAAGAAAGTAAATATTTTAACATGACATCAATTAACAGGTGTCCTTTTTTGGTAAAGGTTTCTGAGGTAAAGCTCTGAATGTTTCTTAATAAATAGTAAGCCTTTCCGGCATCCATATTAACACCAGAACAATTGCATCATCAGGCTTCAAGGTTCATTGTCCAGTTGCAGCAAAAAAAGGCAAAGTTATTATTCAGAATTCAGCAGGCAGGATCTGAGGCTGACTTGCCATGAAGAGCTTTCCCAAAGCTCTTAGAAAGCTCTTGACTGAGCAGAGGGTTGAACCCTTATCCAGTCCAGGGCAAACATGCCAGCCACCTTTATTTATTAATTTATTGTATGGAATGTGTAGTAGTGTAGCCAGGAGATCTGAGGATTGTCTGGCATCCAGGCAAGAGATCTTCAGAGATGGCTTGCCATTGCTTGCCCTGACCCTAGCCTTCCTTGGAGCTCTTCCATCCAAATCCTAGATAGGGTCGACCCTGCTTAGCTCCTGAGATCTGACAGTCAGGATGCAAGCCAGTATGCTGATGAGATTTAGCCACAGTAAAGGAGGTTCTGCTGTTCCATTCTGAGAGAGGGCTTCAGGTTGTCGCTCTATCCCCTACCTTGAGCATGGAATCCTTTCCTTGAATCACAGCATTCTTTGTGAATTCACCTGATGTCTTCCACATCCACATAGTTTCTGCCAAACCAGTATACATTGTTTTGGATTCCAGGGTGGAAAAAAAACTAGGGTATACATGAAATGCCTAAGGAAACAGGCTTGTCTCCTTTTTCCCTGGCACACACTTTTTGAAATGAATAGGCAACAGGATTTTCTCCTCCCTTCTCCACTGGCATCTTTTCAAATACCAAAACAGCCCTTCATGGGTTCTTCTGTGTGTTCTGGTATTTGCTATTAGTGACAATTTATGAACCATTTCAAATGTGTGGGAGAAACCTCTGCTGGATTCTGCCTCGACTCGCAATGTTAAATGAAGAAGCCAGGCTAGGCAAGAGTCTTGTTATTAGCAGACGCCCACTGGCTATCTTATTGGTTTATTGCTGTCTGCTGTGACTTTAATCTTCACAGTTAAACAATCTGCTGAACTGGGCTTACTTTACAAAGGACTGAAGGAGCCCACAATGCTCCCATTAGCAATGGTGAAAGAACAGGCCATCCTGCTGTACGTACAGAGCTGAACTGAGGTTCAGAAGTCAATGCCATAGGATGTGGCTTGGGGCACTGAGGTTATTAAATCTCAGAATATCTGCCAATAAATCTCTCACTTCAATTACCAGAAAGGTTCTGTGGTGTCAAACCCATGACTCTCATCTGCCCTAGCCCTCCTCCAGAATCCTAGTTTTATTTCCCCTTGTTGTACACTGATACCAGCCTTTCTTCTAGGTCAGTCCCAGCAGTGTAGCTCTGCAGGCCTTGTGCTCAAGTCACAGGTATGGTATGTTCTTTCTTGCTTGGTTTTTTTTTAATAACAGTTTTTATTCAGTTTTCAAGATAAAGAAGAAAATACAAAAGGAAAAGAGTGTATCAATGTGTGAATACAATCTCTCAATCCACACAAATAACTAGACAATACCATTGACTGCCACAAGAAAAAAAATCATTTAGCTGCTTGGATACAGTTGGTGGAATAAAAATTAACGACATAGTCTTAGCATATAATGGAAACTTCACATTCATAATTTTTTGCATAAGCCCATCTTTATTCAAAATTTTTAAGCTATGTTATGACCACCACATATGGGGAAAAAACCCTATTGTTTCTTGGCACCTCCAACATTTCCCACCTTCTCACTATCCATCCACCAGAAATGTGGTTGGTACTGCAAACTTAGTGCATTTTCAGTCTTATCTTCCAAGGAACAATCAGCACCTTACATTTCTCAGTCAGCAATAAGTCTTATTTTGGGTTAATTTAACCGAGGAGTTTATGGCTTGGTTTGATTGCCTCCATTATCATAATTTTGTTTTCTCATCATAGAACATTAGTGGAGCTAAAATGATGCTCTGCTTGTTAAGATTCCTGAACAAAAACCCTTGAGGCTGTGGGTTGGATCCCATTGAAGAGATCTGGGCTTGCAAGGGGGAATGATTTTCACTAATCCCTCTCATGATAGTGCTTTCACTATCCCCCCCAGGTGTTCCTGGGAGCCCCCCTCTTCTAGGAATACATTTGGAGGGAGGGAATCACATGCAGCAGTGGGAGGCAGGGGAGTTCTTTGGTGCGTGGACATTATAGATGGGATCCAGACCTTTGAATCAAAATATAAAAAGAACTTCTCTTCAGGACTCAACTAAAATGATGTGGTCACAATGATTATGGGGAACCCTGGTCATCCGAGGAACAGCATATAGTGCCATCATATGAGAGTTAAAGCAAGAAGACTCAATCACTTGGTTTTATGGCTGACCTACACAGACTGTAATTGGAGAAAATTCAATATTTTCAAGATACTGCTATGAACATGCACTAGGCTAACTGCAAACAAGGCTTTAATTGGTGATGATGGCTTCCCCAGATGAGCATCAATGACTTTTGATGACTGAGTGAATAGATTTTATTGTTTATAGCCAGAGGCCATTGCAACACATGTGCATACAGTTTAAATCAATATCTGAAAGACTTTTAATGGCTGGTGGTTACTAACAACTTAACAGTCTTTACCTTTTTAGGTATGGATCGGAGAGAAAGAGCCTGTTGGATTATAACTAGCAGAGGAGACCAGAGTCTAGTTGGCAACAAAATGTCTTGGTGGGGAAAGAGTTTGAAGAAGAAGAAGAGTTGGTTCTTATTTGCTGCTTTTCTCTACCCGAAGGAGGCTCAAAACGGATTACAGTCACCTTCCCTTTACTCTCCCCACAACAGACACCCTGTGGGGTGGGTGAGGCTGAGAGAGCCCTGAGATCACTGCCCGGTCAGAGCAGTTTTATCAGTGTTGTGGTGAGCACAAGGTCACAAAGCTGACTGCATGTGGGGGATCGCAGAATCAAACCCGGCATGATAATTAGATGTCCACACTCCTAACTACTACACCAAACTGGCTCTCGCATATAAGGAAACTGGTGCTTTTAGAAGACCAGCACAGTCTCTTTATATCCCAGTGTAGTGGTTAAGAATGGCAGTTTCTATTCTGGCAAGCCAGGCTTGATTCCCTGCTCCTCCACATGCATCCTGCTGGGTGACCTCTCTCTTCCATCGGCCTACCTTTACTCACTGCAAGTCTTCCTTTCCAAGGAAACGAATCCTGAAAAGGCTCCCAAGGGGAGATCACAAAGCATAATGTGAATATATTTTAGCTCTGTCCTGTCAAGGAGGATGGTCATCCATACTCTATTAAAGGTGCAAAGGATGCGACTGATGCTGTTCAGGCTGAAATGGACAGTTCCCAAGGATATCAGAACTTAGCCTGTTTCCCTAGAGGCATATTCAACTTGAAACATCTCACACAGGCAGTTTGTGAAGCAGGGTTTGAACTGCAATGTGTCTTGCTCGGCAGACTATACCAATCTCACCAGCACCCATGGCGGTGGCTGACTTGGTAGTTTGCAGAGATATGCTGCATTTATGCTCATGAGATACAGCACAACCTTGAACAAACATTCTCAAATAGAAGATGCCTTTGTCACCCAAAGTGAAACTTGGTAACAGGGGTCAAAAAGAGAATGAAAGAGAAGGAAGGAGACAGAATTGGGTGGCATACGTGGGCATAAAGATACTTGAGAGCAGGTAGAATGTCTGTGTACCTTGGGGGGGAGGGTGTCAAGTTAATTTAACTTTCTGCCTGTTAGGTTAACTTTCTACCTACAGCACACCTCTAATGAGAAGAATCCCCTCCCAAACTGCAGGCCAAAATGTGACAGGCCCAAAGAATTGTCTGATTGTTTCCACCTGAATATCTAGAATGGTCCTTAACAGAAGGGATCTGCATAATTGTTGCATTTTGATAACAAGACTTTGTAAGCACTCTCAAATCTGCTCACAAATGGTGCCATTTAACCTCAAGTGGCCACCTAGCCTCTACTCTCTGGTTCCAATTTTTAGCATTTCCTTCCTCTGTGAAGGCAAAGTTCATATTAAGGAATTCAGACACAGGTTTCCACTAAGGAGATGGAGCAGATGGTAGCACACCCCATAATGTGTTTGAATGGAAGCATCACACTGTCACTTTTCCATGGTTCCATTCCATTTCTGCTCTATAATAGGAGCATTTTGTGTGTTGAATTTATGTCACTTCTAATTTCTACAGATGATCTGGGGCCAAGGGACCAAGCCCTATGAAGATAGGTTGAGGGACTTGGGAATGTTCAGCCTGGAGAAAAGGAAGTTGAGAGGGGACATGATAGCCCTCTTTAAGTATTTGAAAGGTTGTCATTTGGAGGAGGGCAGGATGCTGTTCCCATTGGCTGCAGAGGAAAGGACACGCAGTAATGGGTTTAAACTACAAGTACAACGATATAGGCTAGATATCAGGAAAAAAAATTCACAGTCAGAGTAGTTCAGCAGTGGAATAGGCTGCCTAAGGAGGTGGTGAGCTCCCCCTCACTGGCAGTCTTCAAGCAAAGGTTGGATACACACTTTTCTTGGATGCTTTAGGATGCTCTGGGCTGATCCTGCATTGATTGGACTAGATGGCCTCTGTGGCCCCTTCCAACTCTATGATTCTATGATTCTACTTTGTTTTAACAGATTAAAAATTTGGTGATTTCATTATTCTATTTCACAAGCTCCTTCACATATATGCATGCGTGCACCCATTTTTCAGTGCGCTGCATCAAATGCAGTGGGGTGTTTTTGGATGTGGAAGTATTCAGATGCACAAATTCAAAAGTCATTTGACAGGAAAAACAGAACTCTCCACCTACACATCTGGAAAGAAGAACAGACTTGTGGACACATCTATGGAAAACAGGCAGATAAGATTTGTGGCGGGGCAGTACATTGCAAGAGGAATGCTGTTTTGCTCTGATGCAGTTTTGTGGAGGTTCTCAGGCTGAGTTCCAGCCTGCAGCGGTGCAAAATGCCCAGTAAATTCACAACAGTTTCAGCTTTCTGTTGGGTTTCTAAACAATGAGGCCCGGACAAGACTCTGTCCTCAGATCTTCTTCTTTCCCGAGCGGTGGGGCCCGTCTTGTTTGTGTGCCAGTGACCAGGCTTAATCAGCAAGCTGCATAGCTGTCCCAGCAAGGGCATCCACTGGCTCCCTGGGGGGCAGAGTAAAGGTAATGATTAACTTTATCTCCGCTGTGCTGCTGGTACTTTAGCCTGGCAAAATGTAATGTAAAGTAGCAGGCGGAGGTTTTGTTTTTAGGCAAGTTGTACTTCTGATCCAAGCAACAGTGGAGGTGGCCTGATGTTTACTTCCATTTCCTTTTTTTCCATTTCCCAAACAGTAATGTCACCATGAGAAATCCTGGAGGGGACACACAATACGGCCTCTCTGACAGCCCTGCAAGCATGAGGGGAACCGTATGGGAGGATGAATGGAGAATGTGGTCAGGGTCACTTGGGGCCACTGGAAGAGGAAAGGAAGCAGGAGGGGCCTCTGTTTAGCCTGTGGTTCATTTTCCCTGTTTTGTGTAACAAAGCAGGCTGGGTTTATGTCAAATTGAGAAGAATTGGAACAGCTTTAAGTCTGCCTAAGGAAAGGTGAGAGGCATCCCATCCCTTTCAACCCCAACTCAGGCTGTGTTTTGAGGCTTTGACGGTCCATGCCAACACTCTAGACTCAGAGGAAACTTGGGAGGCTTTGGACATTTCATTTCCTGCTTTTTCATGCAAAAGTGCACATCTCAGTAAAGTGGTGCAACACCTTCCCCTGTCAGAAGTCATGCACCAGTCTTCATAGAATCATAGAGTTGGAAGGGACTTCCAAGGTCATCTAGTCAACTGCACAATGCAGGAACTCACAACTTCCTGCCCACTCACAATCTGCCTAAGTTCATAAAATCAGCATTTCTGTTAGATGACTATCTAGCCTCTGCTTAAAAAGTTCCAAAGAAGGAGAACTCACCTGCCTTCCTGTCAGCCATGTTACCACAGTTCTATCTTCATTGCCACAGTCATTTTTCATTGCATGTTATTTTAAATGCCAGACTTATTTTGCACATTTGTGCCTCTGTAGCTTCCTATGAATTGTTTTTAGCCCCACCTGAATCATAGAATCATAGAGTTGGAAGGGGCCATACAGGCCATCTAGTCCAACCCCCTGCTCTATGCAGGATCAGCCCTAACCATCCTAAAGCATCCAAAAAAAGTGTGTATTCAGCCTTTGCTTGAAGACTGCCAGTGACTACCTGGACTCCTTCCCAATCCCAGATAACCCAGTGGGGATCTGTCCTGTGCTTAGACTCAACCATATCCAAGTAGGCCCTCTCAAGGGCTAGAGAGGTCCATGCCAACTTCTCTGACCCATAGACATAACACAAATAATAAATGGCAACACGTGAAAGCCAACAACTGGACCAAAAAATCCCACCTAATTTGAATTTTTGTGTTAATTTTAACATATATTTTTAAATGGTTAAACATTTATTGGGTGATATGACCATATATAAGAGCCTCTTGTGGCACAGAGTGGTAAGGCAGCAGACATGCAGTCTGAAAGCTCTGCCCATGAGGCTGGGAGTTCAATCCCAGCAGCCGGCTCAAGGTCGACTTAGCCTCCCATCCTTCCAAGGTCGGTAAAATGTACCCAGCTTGCTGGGGGGTAAACGGTAATGACTGGGGAAGGCACTGGCAAACCACCCCGTATTGAGTCTGCCATGAAAACGCTAGAGGGCGTCACCCCAAGGGTCAGACATGACTCGGTGCTTGCACAGGGGATACCTTTACCTTTATGATCATATATGATCATGTTGACATGCCCCTCCCCATCTCAAAATGGCCAATGATGGTCCTGGAGGGGGTGGAAAGGGGGGGTCCCAGATGTACATATACACAACTTTGTTTCTCAACCATATTCTGGAAGAGCGCTCTACTTCCAGGGTTTCTCAAAGCCTGGAGAAGGTTTCAGGAGTTTCTCAATGGCAAAAAAGTTGAGAAAGGCTGCTCTATTTATAGAGCTAATAGCCTGCTTCCTTCCGGCCTGCTTAGTGAGGTTTGGTGCCTTCTGCAAGCCTAAGGAACTTTCCTCCAACATTTGCAGCTCTTCCACCAGAGGAAAACTGCTTAAGTTAAAGGAAGGCTTTGAACTTGGGTGAGCCGAATAAAAAGATACGAGTGGCCATCAACACTTGGAGGCAATCCACCAAAAGTTAGGCATATATGAATCCTCTTGAAACCAAGGAATCCTAAACAGTGTGCTAACATTGCTGTTACATAGCACATGCACTTCACATACTAAGGAAGACAAATGGATGTGAAGCACCCTGCTATGTGCTCTGTAACTTACTTGAGCACGCTTAGGAATGCAGACTTAGACAGGCCTGAGTCTCCCTGAGTCAATGGCGTATTTGATATGCATCATTATTTTAAGCCACTATTTTTGGACTAATGGTTTGCACACAGCAAATGAGACCAGTGAAAGTGTTTCTTCCTCCCATCCAATCTGTGGATCTGGGTGAACCTCACGGATCATTCTTGAGGCTTCAAAAGTGAATCCTTTGCAACCTGTTCACTTCACCACACTCTTAATCAGATGGCATCATGAGCTTCTTTTCTTACCTTCACCTCGTGTTTCCAGCTAACCCTAGGCCTGGAATACTAATGCCACGAGCCTTTTAAAGGCATTACCTGTCCCTGTGGCCGTGACTGGATGAGTAAGGCTGGCTCCTGGCATATCTAATAACCGCATTCCTGTTGGATGAGGTGGAAAGCATTTTTCTGTGATGCACAAAGAACCCGCTGAACTTCGCTACTGGTAAGCTGCAGCTGAGGCAGTGTTCTGATCTGGCTGTGGTTTGTGGCAAGGTGCCCAGCGAGGGAATAACGTGCCCAGTCGAGGCACCAACGGCTTTAAGGATCTATTGAGAAGCAAACTTTTGTCTCAAGAAGTTCCTGGCCAAATGCAGGAAAAGAACTGATTTGTTGCAAGGAAGGATTTTATTGGACCACCCAAAATTGATCCAGGATGTCCTTTTTTGTTCACTGGAACTGACAAGGAGGGAGCAGGAGCAATGGAAGGGCCTGAGCCTAGCTGGGAGAATCTGACAGTGGCAAATCAAGGAATCACTGGCTTTGAAAAGGGAATGATAAGGGAAGACAGAAATTGCTGCAGTGTTTTAATGACTGACCCTTCTCTTGTGCCAGGATATCTTACTCACTTATTGTATGGTGTGTGTCGATCTGAAGAATGTCTGGCAGCCAGGCAAGAGACATTTGGAGGTGGTTAGCCATTGCCTGCCTCTGAGTCATGATCCTTAGTGGTCCTTGGAGGAACTAACACCCAAATCTTCGGATGTCTCCCATCCAAACACTACAAGGGCCCGCCTTGCTTAGCCTCTAGGATCTGGTGGGATAAGGCTTGCCTGGGCTGTCCAGGTCAGAGCCCTGGATATCTTTCAAGGGCTTACATGAAACAAGGGACTCATAATTCATGTCACAGTTAAAGGGGTTTGTCTCCAGAGGCCACAGCACTCCTCCCTGTTTTTATGCTGTTTTATATCAATCAATATTTATTCACGGTCATTCAGACCAAAACCCAAATACATGCAGTTAAAACCAAGACAATCCAAAAAGCAGGAAAACTGCCAATGCTATAAAAATGTTAAAAGTCTGACATCATAGTCAGTATTTAAAACATACTTTAAGTTACCAGTTTAAAAAAAAAATGGCTTTGTACTTATAGGGTTGGATCATAAATAATTTTTTTGATCCATATACCGAGTACGCAATTTCATGGCGGCGGTGCAAAATTTAGCTGTGCAGAGAGTTGTTTGCTTATCTGCATCTTGAAGCAGTACCTTGATTTTCTCCTTTGTGGAAGATCTCGGGTAAGTGTTCAGAATTGGCTGGATAAAGGTGCGTCTGATAGTGTCATAAATGGGGCAGAACAGAAACACATGTTCATCTGACTCTATCCATCCGCTGGCACAAGGACAGAGTCTCTGAGCAAGGGGTTTCTTTTGGTAGCGCCCCTCCAGCACAGCAGTGGGTAGAGTTGAGCATCTTGCTTGGGCGAAGGCCCTTCTATGGGTGATAAGTTCTAGGTCTGACAGGTATGGAGCTGGAACAAGTGTGTATCGGATCCTATCTGGACACAGAAATTCTGGTGTTTTGGCTAGATCCCTTTGCCGGCTGATGTCCTTGACCCTTTGTTTAATTATGGATTTAGCTTGATCTTGCTGTATGAAGGCTAGCTGTTGTTCCATAAAGCCAAGCTGTGATAATTTGCATTTCACAGTTTTTAGCCAAATTGGCTGAAAGTTGTCTCTTAAGATCAAGGCAGACAATCGTTTTGGGTCATAGGTTAGCTTCAGCCAATATAGGATCGATGACACATAGATCTTGTCTTCCACACTTTGCATACCTGTTTCCAATCTCACTCTAGCATTTGATACGCACTTAGGGAGCTGGATGATCTTCCTTAGAAATATTGACTGCACCCTTTCCAGTAACATAACACTAGATGTTGGGGTTCCTGAGAAGGAGCCATAAAGCAGCTGAGAAAGTGTCTTGGCTTTGTAGAGCTCTAGGGCTGCTGGTACAAAGTATTTACCCTTGGTTCGATAGAATTTGAGAATGTTGTTAGCCGATCTTTGGGCTTGCTCAGCAGCATATTGACAGTGCGCAGTCCTAGCACATGAAGATTGTACTACAATTCCCAGGTACTTGAATCTGTGAACTTCTTCAATTTTACAGTTGTCTAGTTTCCAAATTTTTGGTTTGGTCCTCTTGCCGAAAATCATGACCTTTGTTTTTTTGTAGTTTACTTGTAGTTGTTCTTCTTTACAGTAACTGCTAAGCCTCCTTAGCATTCTTTTGAGTCCTACTGCAGTTCTGGAAAGTAAAACTACGTCATCAGCATAAAGGAGAATAGGAATTGGACGATGGGCTAAACTAGGGGGATGAAATTCCTTGTCCTGGAATGAGTTAATTATACCATTAATGTAAATATTAAACAAAGTAGGAGCTAAGATGCAGCCTTGTCTAACTCCTTTAGTAACATTAATGGGATTGGTAAGGTGGCCTTGGTTACTGCATCTGACCCTTATTGTTGCACACTGGTATAATAATTTAATAAGGGCAAGAAGCCGTCTGTCAATAGAGGTGTTCTCCAATTTCTTCCAGAGGCGAGATCTAGAGATGGAATCAAAGGCCGCTTTAAAATCAACAAATACAGCGTAGAGAGCAGATTTTGCAGAGGTGTATTTTTCTGCTAAGTGTTGGATAGTCAAGCAGTGATCGATAGTGGAGGCACCTTCTCTGAAGCCAGCTTGTTCGGGCCCTATCAGCCCTTCCTGCTCGCTCCAACTCGAGAGTTTCTCTAGTAGGTGTTTGGCATATAATTTGCTGGGAATACTCAATAAGCTGATAGGGCGATAGTTTGCTGGGTCACTTCGTTTGCCAGTCTTATATAAAGGTACAACCACTGCTGTCAGCCAACTACTCGGAATATGACCTGAGGAATTAATAGATGTAAAAAGAGTTGCTAATATTGGGCTCCACCATTCCTCATTATTCTTTAGAAGTTCAGGGGGGATCCCATCCAGCCCCGGGGCCTTGCCTCCCTTTAGCTGATTAATAAGTGATTTTACTTCATTTTGAGTGACTGGAGGCCACTCAGGAAGCCCCTCCAATGTGCCTGGTTGGTTCATTTCTGAAGAATCGTTATAAAGGTTTTGAAAGTGAGTAACCCACTTTTGTGGGGGGATGCATAGGTCAGTAGTCATTCTGCCACTTGACTTCACCCCTGAGGTCAGTTTTATATAGGAGAGCAGCCTGAATAGTCCTGGGCTTCTCTTATCTTGGGTGCTAAGCAGAGCTGGACATAGTCGGTATCTAAATGGGAGGCATCAGGTAATTAGGACAATGGCAGACTACTTCTTCTCACCTGGAATGACCTGTATAAGGGGTTGTCAGGAGTCATTTGTGACGGTAGGGCAAGGCTGTGATTTATTCGTGAGGAATAGGGTTTTTGCAGCTGAATGTGGTTATGAGTATTTTAAGCACACTGTGGTGACGCACCAAGCACTGTGCAGGATCCCAGAGCTACAGGCAGAGTCTCTATGTCTGTTTCAGGACTCTCCTGTGTCCCTAAAAAAGCATCACCAGAATAGGAATCCCAGAGAAAGGAAATCTGCAGTGACCTGGCAAGTACTTGGGCAAAAAAGAGATTAATTTTTTTTTTGTATGTGTATGTTGTATGTGTGGAAATTCTTGTCCTCAAGCACCCAACATCGTGAGATTAAAGATAGAATCATAGTCTGCTATCCCTGAAAGGCAGAACCTCCTCGCTTCTGTCCATGAACGTCAACATTATTTTTTAAATCAAGTCTTCATTTGAGGAAATTTCCTGGGACCACGCTGCTCCCCTTGTTGTGGAAATGTGCACACATCATGTAGAAAGGGTGCCATCTACTGGTCACACTTTGACTTTCGATTTCCCCATTCTAATTCAACGGATTCTTTTTTAAACTGCATATGCCGGAATCCTAACGTATGTCCTAGAGGTGAGCCAAATCATCAGAAAAGGGTGAGAGGTAGTCCTTTCTTAAGGAAGACGACTTGGCTGTTAGCATGCATACAAAATACAGCCATAATTATATAAAAGATTTTTTTTTCATTCATGTAGACTGAGGTGGTTCTCGCTGAGGTGGTACCCTTATGTCTGCGATTGCAGGTGATTTTTATATTCAGATAATTTTTATATCCAGAAGAATTCCATGTAGACCCATTATGCACGGGGGTTTTAGCGCACATTCGGGGTGGAATGGCAGCGACTAAAATCACGGATAACGCACGGAGCCGGCTGCAACCGGCTGCAGCTTCGGTGCATGCCGCCGAAAAAGCCGCGTCAGTGAAACGCGGAAGAAAGCGCAGCTTCCGGGTGAGCGGGGCGCAACCAGAAGCGGCGCCCGGATCGGCGCGTGCATAATCGGTTACTCTGGGTTTTGCCGCCGTCGCGCCCCGCCCCGTGCATAACCGGTATGCGTCGCGTCTTCCCCCTCCGCGTTTTCCACGTGACCCGAAATCGCCGTTTCGGCGGCCGTGCATAATGGGCCGTAGAGAAGAAAATGCAAAATTCCATAGGGATTTTTCTTTGTATGATTTTTTGTATCAGGTAGTTCCCCAGCTGCACTCTGAAATGACACCACCTACACACAGGTTTGCCACCAGGAGATAACCAGGCCTTACCTTGTGGTTTCTATGAGAGCTGGATTCGTTTTTCTCTTGTTAAATAAGTTGGAATAGTCTGGCTGTGAAATACACAGGTGCTATGAATCAATGATAAGGAACGTTTTTCCAGCATAGTGTACTAGTTAAGAGCAGTGGCCTCTAATCTGGAGAACCAGGTTTTATTCCACACTCCTCCTCCACATGCAGCCAGCTGGGTGACCTTGGGCTAGTCCCAGTTCTCTCAGAATTCTCTCACCCTACCTACCTCACAAAGTACCTGTTGTGGGGAGAAAAAGGTAAGGTGATTGTAAGCTGTTTTGAGTCTCCTTAAAGTAGAGGAGCCTCTAAAGTAGAGAGCCTCTTGTGGCGCAGAGTGGTAAGGCAGCCGTCTGACAGCTTTGCCCATAAGGCTGGGAGTTCAATCCCAGCAGCCGGCTCAGCCTTCCATCCTTCCGAGGTCGGTAAAATGAGTACCCAGCTTGCTGGGGGGTAAACGGTAATGACTGGGGAAGGCACTGGCAAACCACTCCGTATTGAGTCTGCCAAGAAAACGCTAGAGGGCGTCACCCCAAGGGTCAGACATGACTCGGTGCTTGCACAGGGGATACCTTTACCTTTAAAGTAGAGGAAAGTGTATAAAAACCAATTGACCTTTTACCACCATTAATTTTGGCCACTAAAAAAAATACCTGCCCAATGTGTCTTTGCTTGTAAGTATCAGGTATGATCTGTCTCACTCACTCCTTCTTCCTCTTTCTCACTGATGCACCCTGAATTCACTTTCTCACCTGTAATCTGCTGGGGGACCTTCCTGGCAACTCTCAGGTGAATGCAGCTAAGGACAAAAGTGAGGAGCTCCCCCTCTGGGTGACCCTATTCCAAAAGAAATATGGGGTGGAGGAAACTGCAGTTCTGGAATGCCAAGGTCCTTAAGGCAAAAAAGTTCGGTCCCTTTTGCATAGCATCACACCAGGGACACTCCCAGATTCCTGTGCTGCTTTTGCCTCCCAGCAACACCGCATGACAGCAGCCAGTCACCTTCTCTGCCAGTCACTTTTCTTTCACCCCCTAAGGCAGCCAAGCAGCTGAGAGGAGATTCATGGTGGTGACTGCATGGGGAGCACTGCTTGGGAACATACTCAGGAGGAGCACTTTGAAAGGTTGCTTCTGCTGCTATGTGCCTCCCAAACTCTTGTGAATAATACCCTTAATCTGCCATTGCTGCCATAGGCAGATGACTCACTTTGCACCCATAAGGCTCCAGGCTCAATCTGTACAGCTCCAAGGAAAGATTTCCAATTAGAAGAACTGTGTAAGATCTTGGAAAGATCAAAAGAAAAGAAAAAAGAGCCAGTGGTCTGACACCACTTCTTTTGTGTCCCTAAGAAATGCCTCCTCAAGTACAAACTCATGTTATTGTGGAGTTGGGGTTGCAGCTAAAACCAAGGCAAGCTGGTGTCAAATGGAATGGGTGATGTGGAAATGGTGACTGGAGAGATACAGCCCCAGGACCATCCATGTAAACCTTTCAAGGAGGCAAAAGATTCACCCTCACACAGCAGTCTCAGCATTCAGGCGAACTGTAAAGAAACTCAGGTCCTGTGTTCTTGTCCTTGCTATGTTTTTTTAATGAATGGAGAGAAACAGTGGTTGTATCCCACCCCTAGCTGTACATATCAGAACTGTCAAGGAAGAATTATGGAGTTGAGAACCCAGATTTCTGGATGGGAAGGCCAAAGGCCCTAGCAACATCCCTCATGCATAAAAATCAGGGAGGCCAACAGATCTGCCGATATGCAGCAACTATCTCATGCAATCAGTGAACTCTTCTGTACAATAAAGGATATTCACAGGATGGCCAGCTAAATTTAGTTACCCTCTATCTCTCTGCACTTTACATCTTCTCAAAGTTGGCCTTTCCAGCCTGGTAAAATGCAGCCTCATGGGGGGATGCTGCAATGCAGGAGAAGCTCAACAGTTGCCCTGTGGACTTGGCTAGAAGAAACAGCACCTTTCCTTTGGCAGCTTTGCTGGTTGAGGAAGAGCTGAGAGTGCAAAGTCATGGCAATCTTTTAATGACATCCAGAACTGTTGTGACTCTAAAGCTAATGCAAGAAGATGAGGCAAGGTAAGGGCAAAAGAAGGGCAAAGAGGTGCAGGCAGTGTGGGAACAGGTCTTCATTTTTCTGTAAAGGACCTGAAAGAAACAACAGGGAAAGGCAATGGAGTAGTTTGGTTAAGGAGGACTGGACATGATGGAGAAAGCCACAGCCTGTGCTCGGACACTGATCTGAAAGCCACTGAGGACTATCAGCCTTTGTAGGGAAAAACTGGGACTCAATGCCCTCCCTTCCATCTCCCGCCTCCCATCTCGCCCACACCCTCCCACATGCCTGTCATTTAAGTGGAGCCCCATTTAGCTTAAGATGGGAAACATTACTGAGCATAGCACTGGGACCAAGACACTGGAGTGGTGTCAGGAGCAACTAGTATGTTAAGGGAGGTAGAAATTAAGACTCAGTGGTACCTCTCACTGTCCTGTTGGAGACTTGGCAGCATCAAACATCTTCTTCCTGCCCTCCATTCCTGACATGGCCTCCACATTCTTACGCCAGTCGCCCACTTCAACGGGACGCTCCTGTAAATGGAACCAGGAAGTTAACCCTTGCATTTGCATTGGTACGAGAACACACTGAGAAGCCATTCATAGTGTCCCACACAGAACAATACGTCTTCTGTTACTGGAATACCACAATATAGTATGTGTCAAATATCCTTGGAAGTTCAATTTCATTTCAACATTTCTTGCCTTTGCGGTTACAAAGATAATGTAGGTGGGGAATGCCTGGTGAAATCTCATATCCTGGAGTGGTGGGAAGACTGAGGACTTTCCAATGATCAGCAGTAGGAAGAAGAAGAGTTGGTTTTTATACCCTGACTAGCTTAAAAGTCCGTTCCTAATAACAGGCCTTGAAAGGGTCCCCTCCCCTGGCACCCGGCCAGGCAGCTTAAGGTGGCTTTGGGCTGCAGCTCGCAGCTGGATCAAGTGGAGCCAGCTCGTTAGCAGGCCTGGGACAGAGCTCTTTAGCAGGTAGTCAGCAGGCCGGGAGGCCCTCATTAGCAGGCCCAGCCTAGCAGGCCAAGAGGCTCTCATTAGCAGTCCTTCCACCACGACCCTTTGCCCAGGGCCCTCTCCCCTTACCTGCTGCTGGATCCAGGCACTGAGGCATGTCTGAGAGCAAAGAGGCTAGAGTTGAGGGACAGAGGGTGGGAGCTGCAGGAGCAGGGCCAATCAGGTGGCATTACTGAGCATAGTGAGCATACTGAGCATTACAGCTGCAGGGGCAGTGCCCTGATTGGCCCTATTCCAACTTGGACAGCTAGACACGTTCCACCCCCAAGGCTGTTTCACAAATATATAGAGGAATCATGGATGGATAAGGATATTCACTGTCCAAATGAGTCTCAAAGTGGTTTACAATCACTTTCCCTTCCTTTCCTCACAACAGACACCCTGTAAGGTAAATTAGGCTGAGAGAGCTCTGATATTACTGCTTGGTCAGAATAGCTCTATCAGGACTGTGACGAGCCCAAGGTCACCCAGCTGGCTGCATGTGGAGAAGCAGGAAATCAAACCTTGCTAGCCAGATTAGAAGCCACCACTCTTAACCACTACACCATACTGGCTCTACACCAGGGGCTTCAGACACCTGCATAGAGTCATGTTGTTCTCCAGTGAACAGCAAAATAAGTATTAATTGTCCAAATTTACATAAAAGGGCTTAGTCAGCAGGATGGTTTGAACCAGGCCCCCAACAGAGCCCAGCAAACAGCTGATACTGCAGAGAGAACTCTCACTGCAGGATTGGCTTGAAATCTGCTGAGGGCCTGAATGCCCCCCCCCCCGGTCCAAGCTCACCAAACAGCTATTCCTATGGAGAAAACTCTCTCTGCATAGTTGGCTTGGTCTACTGGAGGAACTGGTTTAAACCATCCCCCCTGTAGACCCTGCTGGCTGACAGTAATTTAAGCAATCTCTTTCACTTCCCTCTTTTTGGAATGGGGGAAGCAAAGGGATGATTTAAATGGCTGCTGGCCATTTAAACATAAAAGCTGACCCGGACTCATCCAGCTGCTAATGGATGGCAGCCATTTCAATGATCTTTTTGAAGTAGGAGGGGAAGTAAAAAGGACAATTGATCGGTATAGCTGAATATGCCCAAATGAAAGCCAAAAAATGTTTTTATTTGGGTCAGCTATACCAGTAGTTGAAACAGATTAAAGAATCTGTTTTCCACTTTTTTCAGTTGTTGCTGTTGTTTGAGTAAACTGAAGGCACAAGCCTACCTGCTATACTACTGGTGGCTGAGAGTGAGTCAGACCCCTGACTGACTGACTGCATGTCCTTTCCCACTCAATTTACTGTTCCTCTCCCCATCCACCCACCCCATTAATCTGGAATTAGTGATCAGGCCAGCAACAGGAAGAAGTCTGTTGGCTCATTTCTTCTTCAATAACTGTAAGTATAGTCAGATCTAGAGGACTCCTGTATGATCACAGTGTGAGTGGAGCCTCATTTTTAATTTCCTGGATGTTTTTTTAACATAAAGAGTAGCCATCAAACAGATAAGTTTGTCTTTCTTTGGCAAAATATAGTGCTGGCTAAGGGTTGTTTCCAAAGAAATGTACATTAACACTGATTACCTCCAGATTAGATTTCTGTAACTCACTCACCACTGGCCTGCCTTTGGGCTTGACCGGGAAACTGCAACTGGTCCAAAATGCAGCTGCTAGGGTCCTCACAGCTACACTTTGGAGGGCCCATATCCCGCCAGTGCTGAGGCAGCTGCACTGGTTACTGGTTATATTCCGGATCAGGTTCAAGGTTTTGGTTTTGACCTTCAAGGCCATCCGTGGTCTGGGCCCAGCATATATGAGGGACCGCTTACCGCCCTATACCCCCCCACACAGGGCTTTATGCTCTGCGGGGGCTAACCTATTGGCCATTCCTGGCCCCAAGGAAGCTCGCCTGGCCTCGACTAGGGCCAGGGCCTTTTCGGTCCTGTCCCCGACCTGGTGGAATGAGCTGCAGGCCCTGCGGGAACTTTCAACGTTCCGCAGGGCCTGCAAGACGGAGCTCTTCCGCCAGGCTTTTGGTTGAGGCCGGGCAGCAAGGGAGATCCGCCCCCCCCTCACAAATGTGGCGGTTGTGTATGCCATCAGCCAACCCCCTTTTTTTCTTCCTTTTAGTAGGGCTATGGAAATTGGGTTAGTTGCAGGAACCTGGCCGCCATTCTTGTCTTGCCTTGTTGTGATTGGAGTACTGTGTTTTATTGTTCTTGTTACTGTTTTTAGGGGATTGATTTTATGTGACCCACCTCGAGCCTCCGGGGGGGAGGCGGGATATAAATTAAATGATGATAAAATTATGTGCCAGGAACCCATGTTGTGCTGCTGATGAACTGTGACAAACTGTCAAGGGTCAATGCCTAACTGAATCTGAGAATATTTGAGTGACAGGGTGATCAAATGGAATTCAGTTGAGTGGGTCAGTTAAGGAATTATAGTGGGAAACTGATGGTTGAAGAAGAGGCAGTTAACCACTGACTGTGGATGGGAAAGGAAGCTAAGAGAGTGTGTAGATCAAGGAGGATCCTCATTCAAGCCAAAAAGAGGGAAAGCTTCTAGTAAAGAGAAGTGATTCCTGCCTAGTTAAGGAGGAACATAACCTTTAGAAAAGAGAAGTGATCCCTAATCTGTGTATAAAGGATTTTAGGAACCTGGTTGTATGTCCCTGCCTGCTAAACTTTGTATATCAGTGAAATTCAGAAACCTATGCTTGAGTATTTAAGCAGAAACTGAAAAGAAAGCCTCTCTCCTATAAGTATTAAAGACCTTGTTGACTAGCAGCAACTCTTACTTGTTGGTAACAAATTATCTAGTGTTTTCTGAATACAAAGTTACATCAGTTTTATTTCACTTCCTACACCTGGTTCCACCTGACCTTTTCTCCTGCCATTTATATAGAACATTTTGTTGATTTTGAATTTTCAAACCCTTTTGTGCCATTTTAAAAGCAGACCATAAGAAGGTGATTTTGTCTCTTCCTTCAGTTCCTGGGGCTTGGCCTGCATAACATATGTATATATAAAATAAAATGACTAGGTAGGACAGCTATAGACAAAGAAACAAGAAGAAAATAGATAGCAGGGCTGCTTAGCAAAAATTAAGACAGAAGGGAAATCCTGCATGTGAGGGAGGAAGGTGTGGGGAAGGGCCAGATCACCATAACAAGGGCAAAAATTTGCATCATTATTATAATCATAATTGCTGTAAAACTGTAAAAATATGCTACAGCTCAATCTTGAGGCCTTCAAAAACATCCCCATGCTTTTTAAAGGTCAGTACACAATCTTCTGTTTGGAAAGGAGCCAGTCCAGCCAATTCACACAACCATTTGAGTGGGTGGCAGCTGCCTGAAAAGCCTGTATATGCTGGCTTCCTGCCCTCTGTAAGCCAACTGACTACACCTCATCAGTTTTCAGCACACATTTTCCCAGCATTTGTCAGAGCATGAAGAAAACAGAATCCAACAAAGATCGTGCCTCCAGGGCCTTGAACCAATCAGAGCCGACTAAGTCATCATGAATGATATCATGCACAGGAATGGGTAACTCATCTCTACCAGGTACGAATTCCTTAATCTGAGATTCCTGTACAGAACAGGAAGCCCAGACAGAATGTAGCTTCCTTCTTAAATGGGTCAAGTCCAGGAAAAGACATGCACACAGGGTGACACCAAAGATCAGACACACAAATATGGGAGACGCACCAGCTTTTTCTAAGATTTTCTAGTTCTCAAAATGAAGTTTTAAAATGGAATTACTATAATATTTTATTCCACCCTTCCTTAAAGTAGCTGATGACTGAGAGGGGATCTTCAAGTATTTAAAAGGCTGCCAAATAAAGGATGGAGCAGAGTTGTTCTCTCTTGCCCCAGAGGAATGGACCAGAATGAATGGGATGAAATTAATTCAAAAGAAATTCCATCTAAACATCCTGAAGTAGTTTCTGAAAGTTAGAGAGATTTTTCAGTGGAACAGGCTTCCTCAGGAGGTGGTGGGTTCTCCATCTTTGGAATTTTTTAAACAGAGGCTGGACAGTCATCTGATGGAGAGGCTGATTCTGTGAAGGCTCAAGGAGGTGGCAGGTAACTGTGGATGAGCGAGAGGGTTGTGAGTGTCCTGCATAATGCAGGGGGTTGGACTAGATGACCCAGGAGGTCCCTTCCAACTCTGTTATTCTATGACACCATTGTGCGCTAATCTCTGTTACAACTACACTGTGAGGCAAGATAAGCAGAATTCTCCCAAATCACCCAAAGTGTTTTTCATGATGAAGAAGGAATCCAAGTTGTCGTGCCTAGTACATTATAAGCAAGATTGGACAAATGCAGCTGGCAGGCTTGCCTAAGAAGCACAGTGGGCACCAACCCACACAGAAGTTCTTCCAGCTGCCTCCAGATGCTCAGAGGGTTGATCAAAACAAGACCCTCACTGATGTTCACTTAGCTCAACCCACCCTAACAACCACACCAGGCTTTTCTGCCTAGGAAAATCCAGTACAAATCAGGAGCAACTGTGCTAGGCTTTCCATAATTACATTATTTTACGATTTGAGCATGGTTTATTAGCATTCCCAATTCTGCTAGTGATACTTTAAGAACTCACAATATGCTTTGCCCCTTTCACATCATGAGTCTCCATGCTCCCACCCCATAATAGTACAATGCGCTTCGTAACCCTTTGCAACTGAATGTTATTCAAATTATTCTACTCATATGTGATACCTTTCACTTCATTATGCCACTTTACATTTTTTTTTAATTTCAGCAGCAGTTTTCCGTTCATGTGACCGAGAAACACACAATGGCCTGTATCCTACCATTTGAAGATATCCTCCAGCCTAAGGAACCTCCTTCCAACTTAAGCAGGTCTTCTCTGGGCATGGATCCTCTGTATGCTACCAGGCCAATATATTCTGCCTTTCAGGATTGCCAGATCTTCCACAATAGTGGAAGGCCTCCGGCCCATAACTTGCATTGCCTGTTAATTCTTAGAGGACAGTACATTTATTGTTTACCCAATAGTAAAGAGGAATCTCTTTGACCTTGAAATAAAAGTTATATTGGGGGTCATGGGACCTCCATATACAAAAGTCACATGGTACTGGGGCTGTAGAATGAACCAAGCTTCATGGAAGCTGTCTGAAGAGCATTTGCTAAAACTTTAGTTGAACAGCAGCTCTCCTTTTTGGCAGCCACTCTTAACACCTGAGATATAACTGTCATCAGTCAAAGCCATTAGTTTGCTTAGCAAGGGTAAATCCTGATGCACAAATCCTTCAGTCTGATTTTGAATGCTGTTTTTGGCAACTGCTGGGTTTAAATGATCAAAGTATGCAAGGGAATATCCACAGAACCAATTGTTCAGTCTAAAGAAAATAGACATCTGGTTTAACCTTTAAAAAGCAATGTGTCAAGCAGCCCTGAGATAAGGAGCCATCAGTAGGATTTCTGGCCACCAACCTTTTCAGTGTCCTCCTTCTTGACAGATTTGAGATTGGCTCTCAAATCCATAGAAACTTTGTGTTTAGACCCAAGCAGAGCCCTCAGCATGGCATCAGCAGAAACCCGGACACGCCGCAGTGGAGGCCGTTTGAATTTCCCCCGAAGATCAAGCACTTTCAATTTTAGATCTTTAATCTGCAGAAGAGGAGGAGGAGATTGGTAGGATGCCACACAAGATTATAATCCATACACAAGATTCAGCCCTAAGCAGGAAACAGAATAAATCTGACCATCTTCCTCCACCACAGGAAGTAATACCTGCCTTAACAGAAAATATTACAGCATCTTTACCACTACCAGAAAAAATAGTTCCTGGGATATAACAGGAAAACCCATACACACATCACACTTCAGAAAGAACAGTCAAAAGTTGTCTTCTTCTTAATGAAAAACTCACAACTGGAATGGAGGAGCAGTCTAAAGTTCTCTGTTGAAATATTGTTCCAGAATTCTATGGGTGTTCCAGAAATCTTCTAAATAAATATCCATTCAAAAGATGGCTTCCCTCCAGTTACCTCTGAACTGACTGCCATAAATGCCTGATCCCAAACCCAACAAGTCTTTCTCAGAACAATAAATACAAAATTTCTGTTAGGATTTAAGGTGGATCATTTTGCCTTCTCACCTCCCGCATGTTATGGTTACATTTCGCTTCAATGTCATAGCGTTCCTCATCCACAACATCGATTTTCTCATGTAGCTCCCTGCACAGGTCCTGTTCAGTTAAAAAGAAGAATGGTTAGGAGATGCTTCCTCAAGAACTTGTGCTTGGCTTTGCTAGATTACCTCTCGTCAAAAAAATAAGGCCATTTTTATACTTTCCCCCATGGAAAACAGAAGAAAATATTGGCGAAGGTATTTATGATGCTCACAAAGTAATATTAATGCTGTCCATTATGATGTCATTATATCGTAAGACATTATTAAAACTGATTTTAGACTACCTGTTCCTCCAGATAATTCTTTAAGCACCTCTTAGGATCTGCCTCTGAAGTGTAAGTGAACTTGGTCTTTCCTGCCTGTGAGTGTGAATTGAACACAGCACTGACAGGAGGCTGAAGCTGACCCTCTTAATAAGGTTCTCATCAGACCTCCACAGTGCTCAACAGCCATCTTGACTGCCTCTCAGATGCCCAGACCAAAAATCTACCTGAAGCTGGCTTAAGGAAAGTCCACTGGTCCGCAGAGGTGCAACCCTCTCTGACAAATATCTCTCCTTCTCTCCTTGTTTGTCCACTTGCTCTTGTTCCCATTCTTCTTTGGCCTTAGCCAGCATCAAACTCTGAAACAAAGAAACCAAATTGTTTTAATGCAATGGGATCTAGCTACACTTTAATATTTGTGGTGTGTTTTCAGAAGAACATTGTGCCAGAGGTAGGGTTGCCAACCTCCAGACAGGACTGGAAATCTCCCAGAATTACACCTGATCTCCAGACGCCAGAGATCAGTTTCCCTGGAGAAAAAAGGCTGCTTTGGAAGGTGGTCTTTATGGCATTATGCCCCACTGAGGTCCATCCTCTTCCCAAACCCTGCCATCTCTGGGGTCCACCTCAGGAGTTGTCCAATCTAGAGTTGGCAACCCGAGCAAGAGATGGGGAAAGAACTCAGGCCTCCTCTTGAAAGCACAAGGCAAAAATCATACATAATTACATAAGTCTTCATGGAAGAGAGGAGGGGGAGAGAGAGAGTGCAGCTACATTCATGATAGCTGTGACAGTATAATTGATTCATTTGCTCTGTTCAGACAAGTCAAAGAAAAGGTGGAGCTGTATCATGACTCACCTTCAAAAGGAGTTTGCGTGACGCTGAGATCTTGGATTTTCTCTGAGGAGCAAAAATAAACAGACAGCCATCTTACAAATGAATATATAGCCCTGCTGAAAATTGTTAGCAAAGGTACCCATGAAACAGCTCTTACCTCCCTTCAGGAGTTCATTTGAGAGAAGAAAAGAGAACAGATGGGAGGAAACAGAGGGAACAAAATGAATATGAAGACTGTTAAAAGGGAAATCCCCCTCTATTGTTTTCAGATAGTTAAGAATGAATGAACTGACACTGCATGAAAATGTGACCATAATTCTCCACACTCTCAAAATGTAATCCTAAATTAAGTTACGCCTTTGATTTTGAATGGTGTGACTTGGTTTAGGATTGTACTGGAAGACTTCTTGATGTAGCACCCCCTACTCAGCCTCCTATTTGTTTCCCCGCTGGACTCAAGCAAAACTCCTCCATCCCCATCTCCCTGCATTTCCAAAGGGAAGAAGGAATCTTGTGCCCACTGCCAAGTGTTATTAGAAAGAGGGTAGAGCCAGGTGGGCCTTTTGTCCAGTAAGGGTTTTTGTCTGGCTATGCAGATTTTGTAAAAGTTGCTTTGGCAGAAGCTGCCACCACGGTACAAGGATGTTTGCGACATCACTAAAGGTATGCAAGAATATATTTTAAAAATATGCTCATTTTTAAAACTTCCTGTAAAATAGAGCTTCTGCTTGAAACATTGAAGAGATGGTATAAGAAGTATATATAGCACTTAAGGGTTGCCAATATCCAAGTGGTGCCTGGAGATCTCTCAGCATTACAGAGAAAATGACTGCTTTGGAGGGTGAACTCTTTGGCATTATACCCCACTGAGGTCCTTCCTCTCCTCAAACCTTGCCATCCTCAGGATCCACAACACATACACACACCCAATCCCCAGAAATTACCCACCCAGCCGCTGGTAACCCTGCTTCACTCCCAGACATTTTGTAGCTGGCACATCTCATGTGGCAGCCATTTTGTAGTTACACTCACCACTCTGGGTCAGAATTCCAGAGGTTCCTGAGGGCTCAAAATGCAGAGGGCCACTGACCTATATGTTTTCCCACAAGCATGGAAATGGGGATACTTTGCTTACTTTTAGAGATCATTAAAATGTGATTTAAAATGTTTTAGGCTTTTTGCACAACTCTGTTGGTGTTAGATATAAAAAACAGGAATATCTGTATACTAGAAACTAAGCATGAGTTTTTACAGTCATTTGCAGCCCAGTTGAGTCCCAGTTTCTAAACATATCTGTGAGAGGGATGCAGGAGGAACAGTCTGCAAATGAGAAGCAGAAAAAAGATATTATCTCTCTTTTTTGTACAAAAGAGAGAATGGCATGTGAAGGCAAGAAGCACCCAGAACCTTCATCTCCATCTGACATGAATGCCTGTACCTATTTGAACAATATTTTCTCACCTTTATTCCCTATTTAATTGAATCCATAATGCTGCACCTTACTTTCCTAGCCTACACTCCTGCCCTGCCCTATTCCTTCCCTCTCTTTCCTTCTCTGCTAATAGGACACATGGGGGAGCGGGGCTGTATGGGATCTGTTTGCTAATTATTTTAAGAGATATGATTCTTTTAGCAAAAGCTACACCATGATAAATGTTGAGAGCCAGGTCTCACCACACTTGGAAAGTATAGATCCCTCTCTGCCCTCTAGTGACTGGTTTGTAGAACTCGTACAAGAGCTTACAGCACAATCCTAAACATAGTTACACCCTTAACTGCATTGGCAGTGTTTATAGCTTAAACTAATTTTACACTTAAAAGTCTGTATTGTGAATAGTGATGTAACTTTTGGTGTGTCAGCAACAATACCCCTGCATGTGGAAGACAGTTTTGAGGAATGTTCAGTTTACACGGGGTATAGTGTGCCCTCTAAGACAGAAGTAGTCAACCTGTGGTCCTCCAGATGTTTATGGACTACAATTCCCAGGAGCCTCTGCCAGCAAATGCTGGCAGGAGCTCATGGGAATTGTAGTCCATGGACATCTAGAAGACCACAGGTTGACTACCCCTGCTCTAAGAGGTTTTGTAGAATTTAGGCAGCATTCCCAGTGGTTGATATTTGATGAAGAGAGGAAAGCTTGACTACTATTTGGGGGACGCAGAAAACATTATAACCATGACTGACCTTCTCATTAAAGAGATCACCTGTGTGACATATGATGATAATCAATATTAGGCAGAATTTATGAGAACTGAAGCATGACAGAAATCAAAACACTCAGTGGATCATTCTATGTCTATACCATTGTTTTAGAAATTTGAGTGGAGGGGAATGTGAATGGCAAGATAGGAAAATTAATCAATGTTGAATATTTGTGAATATTCATTTCAGCTCTGCCACTTATAGTGTGTACTTAAATTTCGGGAAACTGATGTTAATGAAATTACGTGATGTTCATTATGGAGCTCCACTGAAAGCGATAGCCGTGAGTTCAGTTCTTTTTTTTCCCTGCCTACAAGGCTAAAAGCATGCATACCTTGGTGATACCAAGAGACAGGTAAATCAACCTAAATATTATGGGGAGAGGAAGGGGAATTCAAGAGGGAAGGTTTCATTCCCAGCAGAAGACCAAAATCAATGTCTCATCTAAATCAGACAGTCTCCAATCTGAGATTTTGAACCCAAATCAGAAGCTGAACATAAGAAATAGGAGCAGAACAAGATAGACATGGGGGACAACTCAGCAAAAGAAAAAGGGGAGTTTCCTACTTACGGTTCAGGCATTGTGTGAACTATCTGAGTGCCTACAAGTTAAAAGAAAAATAATGAGCAACAACAAGTGGCATTCAAGCTCAGCATTTCAACACTCGCACAAAATTGAGCTGAGACAAGTACCATATCACCAACTCGCATTCAGTCCTTTGATGGCAGCTAGAATTATATTTGAGCTTCAGTGGAAATTACAATCTCTGCCTTACAAGAAAGCATGGATGTTTACAATTTTCCATTCTCACCCCATGAAGGATGAAGGGCCAGAGCAGGAAAGCCTCTGCATGGTGCCCCCCGCCCCCCAGGAGACAAGCAGACTATTGTAGAATATGGGGCCAAAGTCTTTGCCTTTATCTCCCCCTCCAGTCTCCAGAAACTTGCCAAAGCATTTGCCTCTACTATGTCTTACAGGATAGGAATGCTGGATATTACTGGAGTGGGAGCCCCACGCAGGGTTGCCAACTCTGGGTTGGGAAATAACTGGAGATTTGGTGGATGGCACCAGGGGAGAGGAGGGGAGGGGAGTAGCTTGGGGAGGGAAAGGACCTCAGCAGGATATGCTTCCCGAGGCTACCCCCCCCCAAAGCAGCCATCTTCTCCAGAAGAACAGATCTTGGTCATCTGGAGATTAATTGTAATAGCAGGTGCCACAATAGGCTCATACACACAAACCTGTAGTTGGGTTGGCAGCTCTGGGTTGAGAAATACCTGGAGCTTTTGGGGTGGAGGAAGACTGGGCTTTGGAGGGACTTCAATAGGGTATAATGTCATGAAGACTGACAACCCTGGCATCAGAACACACACACACACACCCTGCTACTGAGATGTGGCAGAATGGCAAGCACTGCAAGGAAAGCCCCAGTGCAAATTGTCTTGTTGGATGCTGTTTCTATCACTCTTTCCCCATGTTCCCCCTCTTGTGGCCTAGGAAACTGCAGCTGGACAATGCGCTAGAATAGCATTTAGATGCAATCCCAGAAATAGTTAGTTAGATTAGTTATATAAACTATATGCGAGGATGGATACGTTTGTGTTCAGCTCCTGGTAAGTTCATTCAACTACACAGCCCTGGCCTGGAAGCCTGACTTTGTCCCTCTCAGTCAAATGACTGTCCCTTTTGTCCCAAACTATCTTTTATCCCAGATTACCTCCTATCCAGCACCTATTAAGTAATTAGTCCATAACATATCTGCCACCTAACTTGGGGTGTAGGGAGCTGGAGAGAGCAGGGTTTAGGGAAGCAAGGTGAAATTTTAAAAAGAGGTCACTGCAGTCCACAAAATCCCAGTGTGGAGAGGTCTGAGACAATACAGGAGCAGCAGGTTTTAATCTCCATTTGCCACAAAGTTTCCTTGATGATCTTGGGCCTGGGCAGTGGTTGAGATTAAATCCGGTAACCCTTACCCATGCTGCCTTGTGTTTCAGAGAAAATGAAAGTATAATATGAAGAAGAAATAAAAATATACAAGCTCTGTCAAAATGAAGAATCATTCACAGTAGCAGGCACTCTGTCCAAGAGCACGTTGTCTATAGATAGCTTTCATTTTCCCCATGGGAAAGACATTCTGAAGATACTCGAATTTGGGGGAATCTAATGCTCAGCCCTACTGTTTTAAAGAAGGCCACTGAAGATGCTCTTCTGGAGTTTCGGATCTCGGTTGTCATAAGGGTGGGGGTCTAAGTTTGTGACTCTCCAAGAGCCTAAAGGGTAATGTTAAAAATAAAATTCTGTGTCTAAGCAATGGTCACCCATCATCTCACTGCATGTTGTGAACAGTCTTCATGCTTGCCACTTGTTTTCCCAAGTAACCAAGGCCAGCATTCAAAGGATTGTCTAGGCTTCCTGCTCTGCTTATGTAACTTTCAACTTTGGATCCATTTGCTTTGTTTCTTGCTATTAGATTCGGAAGTTATGGTTTCACATAGTTTAACGGTACCTATTTGCTCTCACCTTTTACATAGCCAACCCTGAATGCTCTGTGCAGCACCAAATTTTCTGCATGGATGGCCTGATTCCAGAATACTTGACAGACACATGACATGTACTGATGAGTAAAAACCCATAAGACTCCTGAGACCCATAAGAAATAGATCCTGAGAAGCCATGATGGATTTTTCACACATTGGCAAGTCACTGAATTATCCAGATCCATTGGAGACAAAAGCAAGTAGGCAAAGGGCAGTGTAGTAGCTGGGTGAATGACAGGCTTCAGCTCAAGTTGGACTCTTGGACTCATGTCTCTGATAACCAATCAGCAGCTTGCTGTCAGCATTTATGACCTGCTGCTTCCATAGAGGGAGAGAAAGCCAGCTTCAAGCAAGGAAGCAAGAAATGGAACAGAATGTGGACAGCTGGGTGAACAATTCCATGCTCATCAGTAGTTCAGAGGCCAGGCTGCTCTTCCCAAAAGCAGATTGTCTACAACTCCCTACAGCTGCTCAGTTTCACAATTTAAAATTTCAAACGTTAAATGTGTGTAAAGGTTATTAAGAATGATTAAAACATGTAACTTGCATGGTGGAACCCCATTTAACCCTTTGAAATGTCAAACATGAAATTTGTGCAAAAGCAATTAAGTGTAATTAAAACATATAATGCACTTGGAGGACAATTCCCTTTTACAGATTAAATTGTCAAGTGATAAATTTGCATCAAAGTAAATATAACCTGTAACAAACTTTCGGTTTTCATTTGTGTTATTTTCCTTGGCACTTGTAGGTCTCTGTCTCTTCTTTTACGCTCAAGCCACACTTTGTAGATTTCCTCAAACAAGCTAGAAATGTTTATCAGTAGCCTTACAAACTTTTCCCCAGGACTCTAGTCTTAGCTCAGCCTTTGTAAAAGTTAGCTGCTGTTTCACTGTAAATGTCAGCTGTTGTTTCACTGTAACCTATGGTTCTCTTGCATTCCCTTAACAGTAGAAACTGGGATTTCAAGTAACTTCAAATATTATGATGTATCCAGCGTAATCAGCAAGAACTGCAACACTCTGTCAGCGCCCACAATTTTCGAATTCCTCTCCGTTTTCTAATAGCTGAACACCACTGCTGGGAGCTTACAAGAATGAATGCAGCAGCATTCTCAATAATTTGATTTAAGATTACACTGTTAGACCTTTATGTCTTCCACTGGAAGTGTATGAGCAATTTTGCTCAAGGACCAACCTGGTTTTTCACAAATAACAAAACAGTCACACTCAAGTGCATTTCCAGAGTGGATATGGGATCTGAACATTCTGGGCTGAGTCTTTTACTCTTCCCGAGGAATTGTCTTAGTGCCCAGTGCATCACTAGGACAAGCATTCAGAAAGAATCCCTGCAATGCTGTTTCTGGAAAGTAAATCCCCCTTGAGAAAATGGGGGGGGGGAGAGAAAGGTGATTTGTTTGGCTTCATTACACTGCAAAGTTAACAAAATGTCCCCATTCACAAAGAAGGCTGCATCACCACAGAACACACAATTCGACAGAGATGTGCTCATATTAAACTGAGGCACAACAATAATTTTCAGCCTCCCTCGCCTACGTGGGAGCTGCTCTGTGCTGATGGAGAAAACCCATTTGCTTCCTTACAGATGCTTTTTCCCCAGGAGCTTAGTTCATATTGTTATGTGCTCAGCCTTCGCATGCATTTTCCTTTTCACTACGGCTCCAATTAATAGCTTCTGCTCCAGGGAATTTCCATGTACATTTCTCTACAGACCTAATGAGTTATAAAATTCATAGCTGAAACTTGTCCTTAAGCTTCTCGCTGGTCTATCTGGAATAATGCTGCAAAAATGCTTAGGATGGGGGGAAATGTGCCTTCTCCTGCTTTAGATTATATGCCATTGACATTGCAAATACAATGAGTCTGAGTTGAGTAGTCCCCACCCTAAACACCTGCTCAAGCAGCTGATTGTCCCAGGTACCCTGAACAGAATTAAGTGATCATTCCTTCCTCCCTGCTCCAATCTACAAATCAATAAGCACACAATTTCTCTGAAGCTAATCCAGTGCTGAAGAACCTTACCTAGCACAGCCCTGGCAGCAGGAAGTTGGTGGCTGGAGGATGGAGACTTCCAGACTGCGGGGGGATAGGGGAAGGATGGGAGTCTTAATCTGTAGCCAGACTGCAACTGGTAGATAAAAATAGAACAGACACAGATACCCCTCTGGTACAGCCCTGTTCACAGTGGAAAGGGATAATGTCCCCATCCACACCACACCCCCACACTGTGCACACTTGGTACACATGAAATGCTCTCGCTTTCCATTGCATGACACACCCACACATATTAATCCATGAGACATATACTTATTGACATTATTTCAAGTCTGCCTCAAGGCGGATTACACAGTATTCAAATGGGTGGCTCCATATGCACACACACAGACACAAAGATCTCCAAGCTTTCTGGTTGGATCAGAAGAAACGGATCAGCTTCAGTGGCAGTGGGAAATCTATTTGTCACAGCAGAAAAGTACAGTCCAGCTCATGAACTCCCTCAGTTATGTCTGCATTTTGCCATTGTGTGTTTGTATAGTCATTTCAATGGTGTGTTAATAGACCCAGCAATCACACAGCACATACAATAGTAATTAGAAGAGGCATAGCCCTGCTCACAAATTTCCACTGTAAAAAATGAGACCCTGATTTCTCTGGAGCAGAAATACTCACAGGATGCCACACAAGGGGGCACCAGGGACCAGAAGCTGCTTCCAGGACAGGAGGCAACAATCAGCCCAGGAGAAGTTACTACGTCTGCATTAGCAACACTGGGGGGGGGGGCAGTGTTCAATCTAGACTGGTACTGCCAGAAAGCTATGGTCTTATGTTACAATGGGCTCCTAGCACCAAATCTTTAGCAACTATTTTTCTTTAGCTATAGGCCACTTTTCTTGCTGAAAGTCAAACTGTTAGTCATCAGGGGCAGCAATCATATTGATTGTTGCAAGTTAGGGCGCTAAAATTAACGGTGAGGCATTAGCTTATTTGCTTAGCTTCTACGGTAACAGGCTGTGCACAACCCGCTGGCGATCCTAACTATTTGGCCTCATCTCAAACTGTTAAATTCTGATTAGAGAAATATGGGACTCCTGAATATGCATGAACACATAAAGCTGCCTTTGAATGGGTCAGACCATTGGTCCACCAAGAGCAATATGTCTATGGAGACTGGCAGCTGCTCTTCTGGGTCTAGGGCAGGAATCTTTCACGTTGATTACTGCTTAATTAACTGGAGATGCTGAGGACAAAGCCTGGGACTTTTGGCACACAAAGCAGATGCTCTGCCAGACCATTTATGCACTGGGAACTTCACTGCCCCAGCTCCTGTATAGGAGCACAAATCGGGGGCAGATAAGGTGCACCAAGCGAAATGCTCCCCCATGTGGGTGCAGGAAGAGGTGGGGCAACCTGCCATGACTAAATCTCCAGCCTGCAGCCCGGCATGAAACCTCCAGTGCGTAAACAGTCCCACTGAGCCACAGCGTCTCCCTGGATGGAGCCAGGATGAAAAGAACTGGTCAGTTGTGTGTAGAAGCAGGTGAATCTAGGGTGAAGCTACAGTCCAGATATCCATGGGTGGAACCTGGCATTCTGGGTCTGAGGAGAGAGGAGCTCAGGTATGGATGTTTCACACAAGTCTCTTGTAGACTCATTAAAAAAATGAATGACACCAGTGTTGATTGACTGAGGCAATGTCAGCTAAGCACAATCTCAGCCCCTTCTATGGGGCCGCACTCTTTGACTCTGAAAGACGCCCTTTGGGGAGGCCCAGTGAACACCTGTTTTTGTGCGTATATTTTTAGAGTAGATCTTATGAGCACACAATTCACAGACGATAGCCCAGCAAAGACAATGCCTGGCATTTTAATCCCTGCTGCTATTATGGTGCACACCGAGAATATAGGGAGAAGATTCATTGGCGGCAACCGAAGCATTGGGCACAATATATTATTTTTCTCATCTTCTGACCTACGACCAGGAGCATAACTGGACTGATCCCATGTCAGAAGATGGAAGAGAGACTCAGCCACTACTCCTATACAGCTTCCCTGGCAGTCCTTGTCACTAGCCCCATACTTATCTAGAAGAAGAAGAGTTGGTTTTTATACCCCAATGTCACTAGCCAAAGGAATCTCAAAGTGGCTTCCAGTCACCTTCCCTTCCTCTCTCCCTGCAACAGACACCCTGCAAGGTAGGCGGGGCTGAGAGAGCTCTGAGAGAAGGGCTGTCATTAGGCCAAGGTCACCCAGCAGGTTGCATATGGAGGAGTGGGAAATCAAACCTGGCTCTCCAAATCCTCAATAATAGATGAGTGTTATTGCTAGTTTGTTGTTGTTGTTATGTGCGAAGTCGTGTCCGACCCATCGCGACCCCATGGACAATGATCCTCCAGGCCTTCCTGTCCTCTACCATTCCCCGGAGTCCATTTAAGTTTGCACCTACTGCTTCAGTGACTCCATCCAGCCACCTCATTCTCTGTCGTCCCCTTCTTCTTTTGCCCTCGATCTCTCCCAGCATTAGGCTCTTCTCCAGGGAGTCCTTCCTTCTCATGAGGTGGCCAAAGTATTTGAGTTTCATCTTCAGGATCTGGCCTTCTAAAGAGCAGTCAGGGCTGATCTCCTCTAGGACTGACCGGTTTGTTCGCCTTGCAGTCCAAGGGACTCGCAAGAGTCTTCTCCAGCACCAGAGTTCAAAAGCCTCAATTCTTTGACGCTCGGCCTTCCTTATGGTCCAACACTCGCAGCCATACATTGCAACTGGGAATACCATAGCCTTGACTAAACGCACTTTTGTTGGCAGGGTGATGTCTCTGCTTTTTAGGATGCTGTCTAGATTTGCCATAGCTTTCCTCCCCAGGAGCAAGCGTCTTTTAATTTCTTTGCTGCAGTCCCCATCTGCAGTGATCTTGGAGCCCAGGAAAATAAAATCTGTCACTATCTCCATTTCTTCCCCATCTATTTGCCAGGAATTGAGAGGGCCGGATGCCATGATCTTTGTTTTCTTGATGTTGAGTTTCAAGCCAACTTTTGCACTCTCCTCCTTCACCCGCATCAACAGGCTCTTTAGTTCCTCTTCACTTTCTGCCATTAGAGTGGTATCATCTGCATATCTGAGGTTGTTGATATTTCTCCCTGCAATCTTGATCCCAATTTGTGACTCCTCTAATCCCGCATTTCTCATGATGTGCTCTGCATACAAGTTAAATAGGCAAGGTGACAGTATACAGCCTTGCCGAACTCCTTTCTCAATTTTGAACCAGTCAGTGATTCCATGTTCAGTTCTCACTGTTGCTTCTTGACCTGCATATAAATTTCTCAAGAGACCAATAAGATGCTCTGGTATTCCCATCTCTTTAAGAACTTGCCACAATTTGTTGTGCTCCACACAATCAAAGGCTTTAGCATAGTCAATGAAGCAGAAGTAGACGTTCTTCTGGTACTCCCTAGCTTTCTCCATGATCCAGCGTATGTTGGCAATTTGATCTCTAGTTCCTCTGCCTCTTCGAAATCCTGCCTGTACTTCTGGAAGTTCTCGGTCCACATATTGCTGGAGCCTAGCTTGTAGGATTTTGAGCATAACTTTGCTAGCATGAGAAATTAGTGCAATGGTGCGGTAGTTTGAACATTCTTTGGCATTGCCCTTCTTTGGGATTGGAATGTAAACTGACCTTTTCCAATCCTGTGGCCATTGTTGAGTTTTCCAAATTTGCTGGCATATTGAGTGTAGCACTTTTACTGCATCGTCCTTTAAGATTTTGAATAGTTCAACTGGAATGCTGTCACCACCACTAGCTTTATTGTTGCTCAGACTTCCTAAGGCCCATTTGACTTCACATTCCAGGATGTCTGGCTCCAGGTCAGTAACTACCCCACTGTGGTCATCAGGGATGTTAAGCTCGCTCTTGTATAGTTGTTCTGTATAATTTTGCCACCTTTGTTTAATCTCTTCTGCTTCTGTGAGGTCCCTACCATTTTGGTCTCTTATCATACCCAACTTTGCATGAAATGTTCTCTTCATATCTCCAATTTTCTTGAAAAGATCTCTGGTCCTCCCCATTCTATTGTTTTCTTCTATTTGTTTGCACTGTTCATTTAAGAAGGCATTCTTATCTCTTCTAGCTTTTCTCTGGAATTCTGCATTCAGTTGGGTGTATCTTTCTCTTTCTCCCTTGCCTTTCACTTCCCTTCTCTCCTTAGCTATTTGTAAAGCTTCCTCAGACAGCCATTTTGATTTCTTGCATTTCTTTTTCTTTGGGATGGTTTTAGTTGCTACCTCTTGTACAATGTTGCGAACCTCCGTCCATAGTTCTTCAGGCACTCTGTCTATCAGATCTAATTCCTTAAATCTATTTGTCACCTCTACTGTGTATTCGTCGGGGATATGATTTAGTTCATACCTGAGAGGCCTAGTGCTTTTCCCTACTTTCTTCAATTTAAGCCTAAATTTTGCAACAAGAAGCTCATGATCTGAACCACAATCAGCTCCTGGTCTTGTTTTTATTGACTGGATAGAACTTTTCCATCTTTGGCTGCAGAGCACATAGTCAATCTGATTTCTGTGTTGACCGTCTGGTGATGTCCATGTGTAGAGTCGTCTCTTGGGTTGTTGGAAAAGAGTGTTTGCTATGACCATTGTATTCTCTTGACAAAATTCTACCAGCCTGTGTCCTGCTTCATTTTGTACTCCAAGGCCAAACCTGCCTGTTATCCCGGTTATCTTTTGGCTTCCTACTTTAGCATTCCAATCCCCCATGATGATAAGCACATCATTTTTTGGCGTTGCTTCTAGAAGGTGTTGTAGGGCTTCATAGAACTGATCAACTTCATCCTCTTCAGCAGCAGTGGTTGGGGCATAGACCTGGATCACTGTGATGTTGAATGGTTTGCCTTGGATTCGAACTGAGATCATTCTGTCATTTTGGGGATTGTATCCCAAGACTGCTTTTCCTACTCTCTTATTGATTATGAAGGCTACTCCATTTCTTCTGCGAGATTCTTGTCCACAGTAGTATACCTGATGGTCATCTGAATTGAATTCACCCATTCCTGTCCATTTTAGTTCACTGATTCCTAAAATGTCGATGTTCAGTCTTGTCATTTCTTGTTTGACCACGTCCAGCTTACCTTGATTCATGGATCTGACGTTCCAGGTTCCTATGGAATAAAAATCTTTACAGCATCGGACTGTCTTTTCGCCACCAGTTACTTCCACAACTGAGCGTCCTTTCGGCTTTGGCCCAGTCGCTTCATTCATTCTGGCGCTACTCGTACTAGCCGTCTGCTCATCCCCAGTAGCATATTGGACACCTTCCGACCTGAGGGGCTCATCTTCCGGCGTCATATCGTTATGCCTATTGGAACTGTCCATAGAGTTTTCATGGCAAAGATACTGGAGTGGTTTGCCATTTCCTTCTCCAGTGGATCACCTTTTGTCAGAGCTCTCAGCTATGACCTGTCCGTCTTGGGTGGCCCTGCACGGTATAGCTCATAGCTTCACTGAACTACGCAAGCCCCCTTGCCACAACAAGGCAGCGATCCTTGAAGGGGGATTGCTAGTTTATGCTAGTTTAAAAGGCCAATATAAGTGAGAATTAACTCAAATGGTTGCTTAGAGCATCTCTGACTATGTTTAGGAACAGAAGGCCTAGTTGAGAGCAAGTTTGGTGTAGTGGTTAGGAGTGTGGACTTCTAATCTGGCAAACTGGGTTCAATTCTGCGCTCCCCCACATGCAGCCAGCTGGGTGACCTTGGGCTCACCATGGCACTGACCAAGCAGTGATATCAGGGCTCTCTCAATCTCACCCACCCCACAGGCTGCTGTGGGGAGAGGAAAGGGAAGGCAGTTGTAAGCCACTTTGAGACTCCTTTGGGTAGAGAAAAGCAGCATATAAGAACCAACTCTTCAGTAATATCAGGGCTCTCTCAGCCTCACCTACCTCACGTGGTGTCTGTTGTGGGGCGAGGAAAGGGAAGGCGACTGTAAGCCACTTTGAGACTCCTTCGGGTAGAGAAAAGTGGCATATAAGAACCAACTCTTCTTCTTCTTCTAGTTGCCTTTCCCTTTATACACACTGGCACATTCACTTATACTGATAACTGTTACCAAGTCTTTTGTTTATAGTTTCAAGATGGTTACTGGGTCACAATGAGCAAATCCCCCATGTCAAAGCTCCAGGGACTTCTGGTCAACTGTTGTTTTGGCCTTACAGGCCATTGGCTCCTGGCAGTCTAACTCAAAGTTTCTGAGAACACCTCAGAATAGAGCTCATCTTGGTGCATTGATTACAGTACATATGATGCTATTCTCAAAGTGTATGTCAAAAGTGTGGACATGCTTAGCAATTTGCCTTTAAATTAGGAATGCATAAAACATCATTTTCAGTAATCTCAGTTCCGTTATAACTTCCTTGGCAATTTATTGTAACTTTTCCTTGTATGTTCATTTGCGGCACTTTCCCTGAAAAATGTGTGTCCAGTTCATCAAACAAATTGATATATGATGTCATATGCATGGAAACACCACTATCAGTTAGGCTTGTGGTTTTCATTTGTTTGTGCTAAATGAGTTATCCAATAATCAAAGTGCTTTATGTGGGAAAACTCCTTCTGTCTCTGTGTGTGACTGAGTGTGAGGTTGTTTGTTGGTGCTGGCATTTGCATTTCAATTGAGCAAGCAGTCCTTCTGGAAATAACTTGTCTTGTTACAACTGAAGCTACAAGAGACATTTGTTTTGGGGGTTGGGTCTTCTGTGGTCAGTTGGCTTCCTTCCTGTCCTCTTTGATTTGGCCTTTTGGACCATGTGACTTGAGTCATTCTTGCTTTTGTGCTGTTCACAAGAGCCCTTTTTTATGGTATTCAGTTCTTATCACCCCAGAACATCTTCCAGCTTAGAAACTTTCTCATTAAATGTTGAAATCAATGCAGAATAAGATTTGGGTAAGGAACTTATAAACAATCTAATTTGTAAATCCACATCTTAACCAGCTGTCGCAACTCGCAAGTTTATTAATTAGATTTAATAAGGATTCTATATGCATTTCCACTTTCTTGTAGCCTAATTGAGAGAAATCTTGCTAGCCTTTTTCTGCTCTCCACAGGCCTTTTGTATGGATTCAATCAACACTTTTGCAGCTTCATGTCCTTTAATGCACACCAACTGGGAATCAGCCAGTGCACTGATAATCAGATTTTGTGTTTTACCATCTACATTCTCCCATTTTGTGATGTCATTGTCAGACAACAAAGATTGTGGAGCAATTAATGAAAAATTAGTTTTCCTTTCTTGAGCTGGTACTCATTTCTAAAAAGCTGCCATGAAAGGAACAGGAGTAGCAGAGCCAGAATAGGAAGTGACCCCAGCTACGGAAGAGAATGAATGGAGTGCAGGCTAATGGCCACCCTTTCATTACAAGAAGGGGATGTAAAGCCCTTTTCAGACATTACATTTCTGACACTTTTTTATCAGATATCAGGAGAGCATCCTGCACGCATGTGCCACTGCCATCCTGTATGAGTTTTCCAGTCACAGTATGCCCAACCGAATCCTGTATTTTCAATGGTATGCATTGGCACATACGGAAGCTGTTCAGTGTGAGTGTTGCCTTTGTTATACAAAATGATGGTTCGGCATATCAAAAGGATCTCAAATAGCATGCTCTACTAGTGCATGAGACAGCAGTGCCAGAAACATAACACTTGTAAAGGGCTTCTCTGTGTATTGTGCATGTTCCTAATTTTGCAAAAACAAACGGCCTGCAATCAACTTTTTAAAGTGCTAACAAAGTATACTAGCTTTATAGTTGCCCCCCCCCTTAAAAAACATTAAACACTCCTCATTAGCATACTGGAGCAAGAACAACTTGTTTCATCATTTCATTCCTAGCCCTATCAGGCTATTGAGCTTCCATGAGCTTGGCCAAAATCTTTATAAGGCAAGGGTAAGCTCTGTGCGCACTGTTTGGCCCGGTGACAGGGACTGAGGCTTGCCCAGAGGCGGGTGCCTGAGGTACCACAGGCACAAGCAGCTATTCTTGCTCTGTCTCGGGCCTTTCAGTCACTGGATGGGGGCAGGACCGGTCCAGCCCAACAAAGGCTTGCCCAGCCTATTGGTGTGCCATGTATTAGATGTCTCCTTTTGTTGAGCATCCAAGTTCCAGAGGAAGGAATGAGGGAAGGACCGTTGAGAGGGAAAAGAGCAGCAGGAGTAATTAGAGCCAAGTTTCTCAAACTTTTGAACTTGGGAAAGTAGGGAGGGGGGTCTGAGCTTCCTTTTGAGCTCAAACAGTGGCAAACTGTCTACTGCATGAAAAGACCTAGGGACTGAGGCTAAGTGGGGGATGGGACTAAAGTGGAAAAGGCTTCGGAAGAGAACTTCTCCCTTTTGTGTGTACCACCCTGAAACCCTCAGGAATGAGGTGAAGTGTTTGAAATCAAGTTGCCTTCCTTTATCTGACAGGCATCTAACTGGGATGTGACAGGTGGAAATTCAAAAGGTGTGGCTTCTCTGGTGATGTAATCCAAAGCTGGGAAAAGCTATCCCTGTTGTATGTATGGTTTTTGTGTGACTGTTTGGGATTCTGCTTGGAAACATTCCAACGGAACTGCTTAAACCGGATCTTGTGTGCTAACTTATGGGAACAGACCTGCTGGAGTTTCCAGTTCCTTCTGCCCCAAGGCAAGTTAGATATTCTGGGCAGCAGCAGTAGAGGATGCTGGTTTTGATCCCCAACACTCAGGAGCACAGATGCAGGATGAACACTGAAATGAAATAAAAAAAGAGTCCAAAGGGACTGATGGGAAACTCTCAGGGTTGGGCTCAGGAAGAACTTCTGCATCGTCATTCCTTTTCTGTTTGATATCAACTGAATCAGGGAGGGGCTTGAAAGTGTCACTTTAGTGTTACAGGGAGGAAGGGAATTTGCTTTGTCGAAAGGAGAGTCTAGAAAACTCCATTCAATGAGAATATTCTGGAACAAGCATGAGGTGTGAATTCAAATCATCATTGCCATTTCTTTAAAAAATAGCAGTGATTGAAACATGCATAAGAATATTCTCTGGTTGGTTATTAGCTCCTCTCTGACATGGGAATCCACTTTTCACAAGAAACCTGGCATGGTCAAGAAACCATGACTCGTGCAGTCATGGAAATTGATTCAAATAACAGGGAATTGTTAAAACAGTCTTGATCCATAAACACAGCTCCTTCAGCTCCCTGCTATCACCTGACAGATTGATTGATGTAGACTCCACTCTCCGTTTCGCAAAATGACCACAGCTGAATCCCTACTGCTTCTCCTCTATGCACACTGGCTTGTGTAGGTATCTGTCATGAATACAGGACTGGTATTTTTCATACGTCAAAGGCAATATCAGCAAGGGCAATATCCCCTCCTTTGGGGGGGGGATTGGTGTGTGTCTTCTTGAACGCAACTAGATGTTATGTTACATGAATGGGGGGAGCTAAAATGCATGTTATATTTTGTCAGACTGTCTTGTCATGATGGCCCAGTAGCCTGGTATGTTCTTCCTTTTTAGTAAAATGTGTTAGGCTTTTGGGGCTTCAGGTTATAAAATCCCAGGCAAGTTGAGACTTTTGGCTGAGTAGCTTTAAAAACGCTGTATGCTTTGTCTCAAGGCAATTGAGTTGCTTCAGACACAACGTGAAGCCATGAAACATGAGAAGTATTTTTCTTATATTAATTTTTGATATATGCATTCCAAAGTATGTTTGCAAAGATGAGGGTAGAGATTTATGTTCTCTTGATCGGGACCCTTTTGCTGTGAAGTAGAGTTAAACTATGCAAAACTGAGCTTCCAAATTTGTATGATGGGCACGATTCAGAGGGATCTTTCAGCACTCCGCAGGGCCTGTAAAACGGAACTCTTTTGCCAGGTTTATGGTTGAGGCTGGGGCCAGCGAGGTAGATCTATTGCCCCCTTGGAGTTTGAAGTGAACATCATTGGACCTCCTTCTCCACCCCTCTAGTAGTGGGGGTGGGAGTGGGGTTTTCTTCCATGATGGGGGTATTTTGAAGTCTTTTAATGGGAGTTTTAATGGGGGGATTTTTAATAAATTGTGACCTGCCACAAGCCGGTTAGATAGTGGCAGAAAATAAATTGAAATAATAATAATAATAATAATAATAATAATAATAATAATAATAATAATACTTCCTCCCTGCACCATTTTCCAGTGGAAATTGCCTTCACAGACTCATTAGGGGGGAAAGACTGACATTGTACAAGCAGTCTCTTTCTTCTATTGTAGCAGGGAAATTTTGACAAGGGGGAATGGCTCAGGATTCAATTATATGCAGCACAAGAGCTCTAATCCATATTTCCTTACCTTTGCCACTACGTTTTCTGGGTCAAATTGCACACCTGGAATTCAAGGTATGGGGTGCCAGCGTCACATTTAGTCTTATCCATAGACAGGGATGTAACCCTACCATTGCTTCACATGGATCTTAACTTAACTTTAAAAAGCAATGTCAAAAGCATCCCCTCTGTCCCTTCTGGGAACAAAAGGAGGGATTGTTTTGCCAACCCCACTGACCTTTCTGAAGGTAATAGCTCCCAAAGCCCGTGCTGCCTAGGACAGCTTTAGAAACAACAGCTGGGCTTTTGTTGCTTTTAAAGATAGCTTTGTGGAGATAAATCCTCAAGTATGTCCATCCCACTTTGTCTCTTGATTCTCCCTACCACAGGCTGCTGCTGCTGCTGCCATTTACACAGCCAGCTCCAAAATGTCAAAAGAGACTGGAATGCCTGTCAGAAAATAGCTGCTGCTGCCAGAAAACTCCCTAGCGCCGGAGGAAGAGAAATTTCCTAGGTACGCTGCCAAACAAAGGGGGGATATTGTCAGCCTTCATCTGAAGCAGATATATTTTTATACAGAAACAGGCTGTGGTCTTCTTTCTTTGTTTTTGAAACATTCTTCCCTCTCTCCCCTCACGCATACCCTTCCTCAGTGTGGCTTAGCATCCAAAAGTAAAACAAGGTCAGATAGAATGCACATCAATGCACAACAAAGCAGCTCACATGCTACAGTAGCGGAGAGAATGGCAGCCAAATAACCTGGGAACGAAACAGCAATAAACAGTTTTCACAAAAACTGGAGATGGCAAAAGCCTCAGGAGAACCTAGAATGACTGCAGAATGCTCCACGAAAAAAGGCCCTTCAGACCCCCTCCTGGCCACAGGCCGTTGAAAGCTCTGTAAGTCAAAACCAACACTTGGAATGACATCCAAAAATAGTGGAAGGCAGTGAAGAACTTTTAAGCACCAACACAATAGGTTCAATGTGGTGGGTTCAAGTTAACAAGCGATGGGTGCTTTTCAAAGGGAGCCCCACGTTATAGTAATCCATCTTGGATGTTATCAAAGCATGGATAACAGCGGCAAGAATCTGGAAGCAAATAAATACCTTCTAATCAACTGAGAGGTCTGAGAGCAATTCTAAGCAGGTCTACTCAGGCTCCTGCTCAAGTTCATCCAATGGGGTTTATTCCCAGGGAAGTGTTCTTAGGACTGAGCCCATCCACTCCTCATCTGGCTTGACTGGGAGCTGTTGCTGTAATTTGTACAGGGAGTGCTATCCAGAGGCTGGCTAGTGAACAGTAGGTCTGGAGGCAAATGTTAAGATTTTCATAATGACAGGGAGACTCTAGAGCCTAATGTACAGGAACAGGCTTAATGGGAGTGCATGCAAAGTGTTGTCAAGTTGCAGCAAACTTATGGTAACCCAGCAAGGCACGTCAAAAGCAGAGGTGGTTTGCCAGCACTTGGGGTGGTCTCCCCTCCAAGTACCAACCCTGCTTAGCTTCTGAGATCTGATGCTGCCTGGCCTCCCAGCAGATTTAAAAGGAATGTTCAAATGCTTGCTGGTGAGTAGATACCAGATTAAATTACAACAAAAGCAATGTATTTCAAGAGAGTTTGAGGCTACATTTTTACACCTGGTACCATGACAGTCCTGTGGCACTTTAAAGACTAATTGCATTTATATTCTAGCATAAACGTCTTATCTTTGCCTTCTCAGCTGCAATCTGCATTGAACTAGATCCAAAGGGTACCCGTGTTGATCTGCCGTAGAACAGCTAGATCCAGGTCCAGTCACACTACAAAGACCAACCTGGTTAATGGTGCATGACCTTTCCATAACTGATGAAGGAAAATCTGACTCTCAAAAACTCATACCCCCCCCCTCCGCCAAAAAAAAACACCTTCTTGTTTCCCAAGGTGCTACTGGACTCAAATCTAGCTGTTCTGCGTTGAATTGCTTCTACAAACTGGAAGATGCATCCTCTCAGCTTCAGACACCCGCCAGTCTAAGGTCCAAAGCCAGGGAACTGCTGCTGGCTGCCAGGCTCCCAGCCAAAGAATCAGAAGTGAACATGCTGGCAGGGCTCCTTAACATTGTACTGAATAGTAGTGAAATGCAAGGATTCCTTCTGCTGCCTCCAGGGGGCACTGCAGAGCAGCTAATGAAGCATCTCTGGACAATGAACTGGTCCGGACTTGGGAGGTTTCCCAGGCCATGTCCCTTGGTGGGGCACATCGTGTTCTGATCCAAGAAGCACAGAGACAGCTGCCGTGTTCCTGGCTGCTGGCCACGCAGAGGGAATGGGCTTTGTTTTCTCATGTTGCAGCTCTCTCCAGCTTCCCCTATGCCCACAAGGGATAGTCCTGGAAGCTTAAGCACCTTGCAAGCTACGGGAAATCCCACCCACCCCTCCAATGTTAATTAGTGGGGTGTTAGTTTTTGGCTAGGTTATCACTCCCTTTCCCTGGCAGCCATGGCCATTATATGTGGAAGTGAGCTAGAAAGGAAAATCAACAACTCTGCAGGACAACGTGTCAGAAAAAGTGCAATTGAGCATTTGGTCTTTGAGGATACTTGTACGCAAACATAGCACAAACAGCACAAAGCGTCTGGCCACTAAATCAGTGCCATATTCCTATATCCTGGTCTAAGTAATATTTTAATCCTTATACTGCTCAGAAAATATACAGACTCACTCAGTTGATCTAATCATGTAGTCAACAGAAGGCGCCATCAAAGGGAGAAGCAAAATTTGGGGCAACATCTCATCATAATTTTTAAGACTGATATCACAAATTCAGAATCACAAAGAAGTAGGTCATTATTAAATACGCACTGCTAATTAGCTGCAAAATGGTTTGATATAAATACTGTTTATTTTATTTTAGAAGTTTATATCCAGCTTTTTCTCCTGACACCATGCAGTATACATCATTTTGAATAAACAAGCAAACCCTGCCGAAGGTAATACAACTAAAAAGACAAGTAAAGCAAGCTATTAATAACTCATCGGCCATCATACTGATGGACATTTGGATAGGAGTCAACAAACTGTAAACAGAACTCTGAGTGACCATTTGATAGGTGGATATAAACATTTTAATAAATTTAAATAAATACATGTGCACCAAACAAGTACAATTCAAGAGGTCTTTTCTGCTTCCTATGAGGCCTCCTGCCCCCTCTGAAAAGCTGCCCTTCATGGCTAATGTTGGGGATTCTTAGAAATAGTGAGACATGGTTCAGGAAACTGCCATTCAAGGGGGGGATTGGGGAACCTCACCTGTGTCTTTTCCACTTGGACTAGTTGCACTACAATCCAATTCCTTCATTTTCATCCCCAACTAAAACAACGCCAAAGTATTCTCAAGGAAATGCATGTGTTCCCATTCCTGTCTTCTTTCTCCTTTGTATTTTCCCTCTGTTTTGTCTCCAGTTTGTCAATATTTAGTGTACTTTTACTCACAATGAATAATGCACTTTCAATCCACTTTAGCGATTAGAAATGGATCTTGCCGTTTCACATAGGAAAATCCAGCTGCAACAGATTGAAAGCACATTATTCAGTGTGTATGAGAGCAACTTTAGTCTTCAAATCCATTGTGCTCATGTGCCTTTGAAAAGGGCAGTTTTCAGTGATGGGGCGTTGACTACAAGAATTAATTCATGACTACAAGAATTTAAGCATTCCAGCCTTTTCAACCTGAGGGGGAAAAGGGCATTATATACAGCCTGCCATCTCCTGAAGAGGTTTCTTGAACTGAGAAGAAAAGTATAAAGTATACCTTTGTGGAAGAGGCAGAAGGTCATTGGTGAGATATGTTCTTTGCATAATGCAGGTCCCAGGACCAATCCACAACATCTTAATTAAAAAACAAATCAGGTAGTAACAGTGGTGAACAACCTCTATCAGGTACGGTACCCAGAAGAGCTCCTGTCAGTCAAGAGCAGACAGTACTGACTACTTGAGACCAATATAAGGCAGAGAAATTCATGCAGAGAAATTCATCTCCACCTTAATTGACCAATATGCATCCTGAGGATGTAGGATCATAGCAGTAACTGCTGGGGGGGTGGGGGATACCATGTTGGTCTGAAGCAGCAAAACAAAGTTTGAGTCCAGTGGCACCTTGAAGACTCACAAAGTTTTATTCAAGATATAAGCACACTTTGCACACGGAAGCTTATATATTGAATAAAAGTCTGTTTCTCTTCAAGGTGCAACTGGTCTCAAATTTTGTTCAGGTGTCTTTTTTACTGAGCAACTCTGAAGTTTTGAAACTGGCCACAAGAGGTCACCATTGGTGTTCATCTCAAAAATCTCAAAATGATAAAATACAATAAAACCTAGACTAAATATGAAATTAGCTATACAGTTTGCCCTATTCTGCCTCCTGTCTAGAGAGAGGGTGGGCAATATATGAGTCTGCTTGATGTGAATCAGGCAGGGAGGCCACCAGATGCCTGGTGGAACAACTCTCTTTTACAGGCCCTGTGGAATTCCTTCAGATGTACACACAAAGCCATGTTAGATAGTATGTGACAAAATCCATTAACAGGAAGAGGCAGGAAGTGGTTCAGATTTGGTCATCATCAAAGGCGTCATGTTCAGCAGGGCAAGGGGGCAGAGGGACAGATTTTCTCCTGCACTCTCCTATCCCACTGCATCCTGATTCCTCATTGGTCACCTGGTTCTCCTTCTCTGAGCACTTAGAGGACTGGCTGAAGAATTATCCAGTCGAGAGTGTTGTAGGTCTTCTGGGCTGTGTAGCCCATCTTTCCATGCCCTGCCCTGCCTCTGAAGATGCCAGCTATAGTTCCTGGCAAAATGTCTGAAACTCAAATTGCCAGACCATGGCCACACAGCTTGGAAAACCCACAACAGTCTGTTGACTCCAGCCATGCAAGCGTTTGACAATTCAGTTCTCCAAAACCTTTCTGCCATGGTGGGGTGGGCCTCAGGCAGACGGGATCACCCCTTGCATACTTGCTCTCAGCTTTCTACGAAGAAGGAAAGGAGTCCACATTAGAGCTACTGTTGTTCTTTTGACCCAAAATATCCTTTATCTTACAAACTGTCAATTATACAGAATGTAATCAATAAAATAACTCTGCTGCACTCTTCCCAGTCACTGCAGTGGGGCTTGTGCCGAACTCAGTGAATTCTGCATTTGATTTTTGCATGATTATGTTGGGCTATGCAAGATAGCTAGATTGTGTCTATCTTATCTTCTTGGCTTATACCCGCAAGAGTGTCCTCCTAAAACGTCTTTCAAAAATATGACCAAATGACTAGTAAGCAGTGGCTAGCATTTGAAATGGGCAAAAGATATATCTTTTAAAAATACTCTTTTATGCAAGCACCTGGTGGTGCCTCTATTACCATACAAACATCAGGCAACTTTCGATCTATTCCAGTTTTATCTTGACTGTCCTCCAGGAAGCTCAAGGCAATGTACATGTGGCTCTGCTTCCCACTAGGCCTGTACAACAGCCTCATGATGGAGATTAGGCTGAGACCCTTCTCCTAGCAAAACTTGCATAGCTTTCAGTAATCAGAGCTAAACTGCTCAAGGGGCTTCTTGAGCTGCACTCTCTACCCCCAAAACATGTGCCAAATGCCTGGTTTTTCCACTATTTTTTGCCCTTGCAGTCTCCATTTCTGGGACTGCCCTCAGGTGCAGGGAACCAAGACAGGATGTTCTATTAATCTCTTTTGCATGTTCAAGCTGCCAACACCCCACATCAATCTCTACGCTAGTTCAAAAGTATACCCTGCCCTGTTTTAAAGACTGAGCGTAAGAAATAAATGAAAGTAAGCAAAATAAAAACAGGCAAACATTAAAAAAAAAAACTGTAGCCAATCTGACTCCCAAACACCAACCCAAATAAAAAGTCTCAGAGAGAGTTTACATGTTACCTGGCTGGTGAAGATATAGCTTTTTGTACCCAATCCCTGCATTGTGTCCAGCTTCTCTTCTTCCTGTCCCCCCCCCCCAGTCAGGAATAAATGCAATGAGTGTGACAAGGTCCCTGCAGCTCTGTTTGGTTAAGGAGGATCAGGAAATGCCCCATGGACTTTTTCAGGAAGCTGTAAAAAAAAAAAGTGTCACATTGCATAGTATGTGTGTTTCTTCCAAAGGGTATCTGATAAAATATCACAGGGTACATTGGCACTCACATAGTTAACCACAAAATATCAAAGGATACATTGGCACTGACGTAGTCAACTGCAACTGAGCCCACAGGGAATGGCAATATAAAAATGGAGTCTGGGCCCAGTATACCTTGCCTCTCTGCCTACACCTCTCAAAGAGCCTTGCGCTCCACCACCTCCAACCTCTTGGTGGTCCCTAGCCCCAAGGAAGCCCACTTGACCTCAACCAGGGCCAGAGCTCTCTTCATCCTGGCTCCTAACTGGGGGAATGAGCTCCCAGAGGAGATCAGGGCCCTGACAGAACTCAAACAGTTCCACAGGGCCTGCAAAAGGGAGTTCCTCCATCAGGAATTTGGTTGAGGTCAACCTGAACCACTGCTTCCCATTGGTCCCCGAGCCTCCCTCCTCCTATGACAATCACAGCAGATCCGCCCAACCCAATGGGCCTTCAGTACGAGTTGATTCAATGTTCTCTCCAGTGTTCTAACGTTTTATAATGTTGTTTATTGTTATCACCATATTGTTGTCTATTGTTATCACTATATCCTTATCCATTGTTCCTCTTAATATTTATGAAACTGCCCGGGGGGTGGAGTGTGTCCGAGATGTCCGAGTTGAAATAGGACCAATCAGGCTGCGGCCAGCAAAGCTGCCGAGGCTATGGGACACATGGTGGCAGCTGTCCCATCCACCAGCCTGCCCAGCACTCTGTGGGACTCTCCCAGATGCCCGGTAGCCTGCCCAGAATGGAAACCACCTCCACCTACTCCCAAAGCCCCGTGGCTGCCTCTGCACCACTACTCGGGGGAATGGCCGCCGCCTCCCCATGCTCCCAAAGCCCCATGCCTACCTCTGTGTTGCTCTGCGGGTCAATGGAGCCTCGCAGCGTGGGAGGGGGCCACATCCCCCTGCTCCCAAAGCCCTGCATCTCCCTCTGCAGTGCTCCGCAGAGCTCCCAACAGCGGATGGGAGGCAGGGGGGAAAGACCACTGCCTCCCCCGGCCCCTGAAACCCCCCAGACTCCCTCAGTAATGCCACACAGAGCTCTGGAGGAGGCCAGAGATGGAGGGGAGAACGGCCGCTTCCCCCCCCCCCGCCCCCCCCAATGTTCTGCAGCCACCTTCTGCAGCACCTTTTGCACTTGTGCTGAGGGGGCTTATCCATACAGCGGGTTTATCTGCTAGCTATTATTATAAACTAGTTACCTGTATTGTGGTATACAAATAAAATAATAAATAAAACAGTTCTACTCACTGAAAACAGGGAAATAAGAGAGACTCACATTTGAATAATGCGCTCGCAAAACGCTGAGGAAAGAAATGGATCCTCTACTTTTGAGTGTCAGTTGGTATGTGCCTATTGGTATGTCGGGATGCCAGCCTTCAGAATGGACCTAGGGATCCCACTGAATGGTAGCTCTTCTTTATACTACAGAGATCAGTTCCCCTAAAGTAGCGATCCCCAACCTGTGGGCCGTGGACCACAAGTGGTCCTTCGACTAATTGGAGGTGGGCCCCAAAGGACGCCTTCTTCCCCCCCCAGCCCTTTACTTCACCCCCTCCCCAGCCCTTTACAACACACTTCATTGTTGTGGCGTGTCTGTATTTTATTTTGAAGGGATGTTTAAACATTACCATAGCGATCAGAGAGTGTTAGGGCAGTGGTTGAGAGTAGAGGAGTAAACTATCCCCCCCACCGGGCCTCATTAAAAGGCGTTGAGTGGTCCCCGGTGAGTGGTCCCCAGCGTTGAGTGGTCCCCGGTGATAAAAAGGTTGGGGACCACTGCCCTAGAGCAGTGGTCCCCAACCTGCGGGCTCCCTCTCCCCGCCCCCCCCTGCAGTAAAAAACTTCCCAGGCCACAAGCTTGCAGCCCGGGAAGCTTCTTACTGCGGGAGGGGGAGAGAGGGAATCAGGGCCCTGCCCGCGCATTGCGCAGGCGTGGACGGGCTGCGCATGCGCACATGCGCCATGCGCAGCCAAAATCACGCATGCGTGGCACGTTCGCGCATCCATGTGTGATTTCGGCTGTGCATGGCACATGTGCGAATGCGCGGTCCAGCCACGCATGCGTAATGCACATGCGCGGGTACGCGGGCGCGGCAGGCGCGGGGCGGGCAGTTGCCCTGCTGGTCCCCAGACTCAAAAAGGTTGGGGACCACTGCCCTGGAGAACATGAAGGGTCTGAAGGGTGGCCTCTGCCCCACTGAGGTCTTAATCCTCCAGAGGCTCCATCCCAGAATTTCCTGGAATTTCCCAACCTGAATCTGGCCACCCCACTCCCCAGCTCCTGCTGATGGCCCAGAGAGGCCTGCCCACCCCTATTGGTGAGTGCTTTGCGAGCCCACTGTGAATGAACTGCTTTGGGGCTTCGTAGCTGAGAGTCAGGAGGAGTGCTGCTATTATGACAGGACACCAGGGAAGAAGAGATGATGAGACCAAGCTGTTTGGGGAGGTGGAAGTCCTTGGTCTTACACAACTGACAGCTGGATAGAAACCATAATCTGGCTGTTTTTGTTGGTCTTCCAGAAAAGGCGTTCCCAAATGAATCACAGCTGAGGCTGCTGAGCACTTTCCTAAGATTAACAAGGAGGAGTTCTTGCCATGCAGCCAGCTCCTTGATGGGAACTCTCCTTAAAACGACAATCCATTCCAGAAGCAAAGCCACTTCCCTTCTGCCATACTTTGGAATTAGCCACTTCCACCACTCTTATCTGTAATGATTAAAAAGTGGAAAATACTGCCAACTACTGCAAATGGTGCTCTGTTTTTCTCTTTGATGTTTCCAAAAAGACACTAACATCCTTTATTCGGAAGGTTTTTTCTGGCCTCAAATGTATAGTTTTGCAATCACATGAAAGTTTTAACAATTCCAGTCTATTTTTGCTTGGGGCTTTATTGGAAAACTTTTCAATTCACCTGCTGGTTTGATCCCTGATGGCTGACACATACATACATACATACATACATACATGTAGTAGAAGAAGTAGTAGTAGTGTTTTATACCCCACTTTTCACTACCCAAAGGAGTCTCAAAACAGGTTACATTTGCTATTACATCCTCTCCCCACAACAGACACCCTGTGAGGTATGTGGGACTCAGGTAGCCTTGATAGGACTGCTCTGCGATAACACCTTCTAACAGGAGGCAAAATAAAGCTTTCCCCTTCTTCTTGCAATACTGGAATTTGGGTGTCAACTGACAATCATTTCAGGACAGACAAAAGGAATTACTTTTTCACTTGATGTATCATCATTACTGCAACATCTTGGGTTGACCATGAGTTTAGGGGGCTTTAAAATGATAGACAAATGTATGGAATATGGCTATTAGCCGAGATAGCTAAATGAACTCCATGCTACATGTTTAGAGATCTATAGGTATCGACAGAAGTCCAAAACTACACAAGATTCCAGAAGATCTGTGATTAGATCTATGATTGCATCCACTATTTTTCCAAAGAGTAAATTGCAATCATGCTCTGCTCTGATTTGGAGTAAGACCATATGGAGAGAGAGGGGGGGGGATTTAATCCTTTCACCCTCACATGGTTTTTCTTATAAAAACTGATATATACATTACACTGTAATTAACTCTGGAAGACAAAAAACACAAACACTTATTTTTTTTTCCTTTTCAAAACTACTTTGGAAAGATTACATCCATTCCTGCCTTCCAGTATGACCCCAATCTGAACTGGGGACTGCAAATTACATTTTTGTAAATGCTGGCAAGATTCTATCACAGATCTCCCAGCAACTATTCAAATTTGACCCAGTTTTCTGTATAGGCAACAGTGCAATGGTCATGCCTTTGGACCAATCTTGTTTGCTTCCCAGCGGCATGTGAGTGATCAGTATTCAAATCAGAATGCCCAATTAGATGAAAAATGGCACTTCATCTATTCAAAATCAAGAGGTCCTTCACACCCTAATCAAAAGGTTTTCAATATAAAATTATTTTGAAGCACATTAGAGATAATCAGTAAACATAATAAAGCTCAAGTAGACAACTCACTCCCTACCTGACTAGCCCTCCCTGGGGGGTGTGCTGCCAACAGGGAGAGAGAGAGAGAGCACTTTGCCAATGAGGGCCAATCAATTCAAATTTCACTCTGCCAGTGAGGGCTAATCATTTCAAATTGCATGCAGACAACTCACTTCCTACCTGACTGGCCTCTACCTGGGGATACACCATGAATAGAGAGCACTCTGCCAATGAAAGCCAGTGAGGTCAAACTGTGTACAGACAAGTCACTCCCTACCTGATTGACCCTCCCTCGGGGTGTGCCACTATTAGGAAAGAGCATTCTGCCAATGAGGGCCAATCTGTTCAAATTACACTCTGTCAATGAGGGCCAATCAGTTCAAATTGCATGCAGACAACTCACTCCCCACTTGATTGGCCCTTGCTGGGGGTGTGCCACCTATAGGCAGAGAGGACTTTTCCAATGAGGGAGGATCATGCGGCTTATCAGCTCTCTTCCTGCCACTGGCTGGGTAGAAGAGGTGCTGACCTCTCTGAAAGGCCCTGCTGCTGGTAAGTTACCCCATTCTCAGCCTCTTCCTATCATCTCCCTCAGGCAAGGGCGGGAAGCCAACTGCTTCCTTTGCCTCCTGTATTGGTTTCAGGTGTCAGGGGTGCTGGAAAGAAGCACAGACTGGAGGCTGCTCAGTGCTGTTTTATATAAAATCACTTCTTCAGGTTTACCTTCTTCTAGTCAGGGTGTTCAATCAAAAACATGGGGGCCGTACTGAAGAGCAGGTGACTCCTTTTCATGTTCTAAGACTATCTTTTCATCTTCAAAAGTACTTCCAACTTAAAAAAAATAAAAATCAGTTCAGTTTTCCAGTATATGGCCCTAGCTAAATAAATTCCTCTAGTTAATTAAATGGTTGATGTGTGCCACTTTTGGTTGATTTTGATTTAGGCAGCAGGCAGGTGTGAGAGCTTGAAATGTTATATTTCAAAATAATCAAACAAAACCCCAATGTTTGTTTTTGCTTCCAATTCAGAGGAGTCTTTCTTTCTCAAACACCTTGCCATTTTAACAGCTGTGACTCCCGGGTAGACCAAATGGTGCAGCAGCATTTTGTTGCTATTGGACTAAAACACACACACACACACACACACATATACATGCTCTGTCTCACACACACACAGTATTGAACATTCCTGACCCAACAACACCAATTCCTCATTTCAAAAAGATGGCAGCAGCTCAAACCCCAGCACTGAAGGGACTCCAGTGCAGGGATTCGTCTTCTTTCCCCCTGATAACACAAGGCCCAATGAGAAAGAAAACCCATTCCAATAGAGGGAGGGGGGTCTATTCAATTTTTGATTCTGGAACTGCTCTTGGAACAAAGTGAAGGTCTTGGCAGCAGGGGATTTGGTGCATCTGTCTGTGTGGGTGGGAGATTTACAGACTAACAGCTGACGAAGGAGCCAATTCCTCCAACAAGAAGGAAAGAGAAGGGAGCGGGGTATTTGTGTTTGTATGTGTTGTGGAGGGAGAAATTCCGTTAGAAAGGCAAAGGTTTATCCTTGTTTTCATTGGGCAGGATCCCAAAACCCCTACAATAATGCTTCCTAGGGAAGTGCAGTCAGGTATTAACAAATCAAAACCCAAACTTTGTTCTTCACTACTGTTATCATAACACCCCCCCCTATTTAAACAATTTGTCACCTATGGAAATGATTAGAAAAGGCTGTTAATTTTGATCTTTTGCCTTGCAGACATTGGCTTGGCTCAGGGAGCAAGAGTGGGAGGGCAGGGAGTTTGTCAATAAATCATGAGACATGCACATTGTCCAACCAGCGGAGTCTATATTATGCTCCCACCACCAAAGAGGACTGTGATGGTGTCTCTGTGCACAGTGTTTCTATCATCAAACATCACATGGTCTCACAGGCTTGGGGTGAGATTTTCTGGTTCTGTTAAAAATGTAACAGCAGTTCCATCTTCTTGCCCAGGTGGAGTATTTTTTCTGAAGATCAAAAGAGATGTGATGAAGATCAGAGGTCTCCATCTTTAAAGGGTAAACAGGCCAGCTTGATGTAGTGGTTAGGAGTGTGGACTTCTAATCTGGTGAGCCGGGTTTGATTCCCTGCTCCCCCACATGCAGCCAGTTGGGTGACCTTGGGCTCGCCAGAGCACTGATAAAGCTGTTCTGACTGAGCAGTGATATCAGAGCTCTTTCAGCCTCACCCACCTCACAGGGTGTCTGTTGTGGGGAGAGGAAAGGGACAGTGACTGTAAGCTGCTTGGAGATTCCTTCAGGTAGAGAAAAGCGGCATATAAGAACCAACTCTTCTTCTTCTGTGTCTTGAGTTGCATTCTTAAAGAACCAGTCTTCTTTTTCCTTGAAAGTTCTAATGAGTCATCGAAGTCTGTTTTTGATCAGTAATGTCACATGGGGGTGAAAGGTTAAATCCCCTTCACCTCAGCTCAGACTAGAGATGCCTGTACCTGTTCTTTATCTTTTAAAGGTGACTGAAGTGGAGCCTCAAATGGGCTACAGCATCATTCTTTCCCTCCCACATTTATTCTCACATCAACCCTGTGAGGTAGGTTAGGCTGAAAGTGACCGGCCCACAGTCACCTAGTAGACTTCCAATGCAGAGTCAGGCTTTGAACATGAATCTCCCAAGTCCTAGTCTGGAACTCCAGCCATAACACCATGCTGACCTTGCCGTGGGAACGTCAGGAACTGGGATTAATAAAATGATAAATGGAGAAAAGAAGGACTATCTGATTTACGACTATTTTTCCAGTGCCAGTTTTTTTTACCAGAGACGGTCTTATGCAGAAGGACTATCTGTGTTATCCAGACACCTTTGCCATGTTGTGCACTGAAATGTTTTTATTACCAATATACATAGATAAAGGGGTGTGCAAACACATGAGTTACATACATTTAATCATAATCAGGCAGTCCTTTTTGTCTGATGAAAATATCTGCACCATCAAAAGGCAGAACTGGCCTTATAGAAAGTGCCACCATCTCTTTTTACTTCCTGCCCCTCTTTTGCTTGTGACTCGAAGCATCAATGATTGTTAGGGAAGTGCATTCCGAGCGTCTGAGAAGGTGAGTCCTGGCTGACAAAAGCTTATGCTGGAATCAATTGTGTCAGTCTCTCTAAGGGGCCACTTGGTTCCTGTTCTATTATTTTATCTCCATATCTTAGCTTGCTTTCTCCCATCATGGATAGCTCAGGTTAGCATGATCTTGCCAGACCTCAGAAACCAAGCCAGGCCAGCCCTGATCAGTATTTGGGTAGGAGACCAGGGATGGATATCAGTGTTGCTACGCGGAGGCAGGGAACGGCAAACCGCCTCTGCTCACCTCTTTCCTTAAGTCAGCTGCAACTTGACGTCAAGTCAGGAAAAAAGGTTTGCGCTTGGATTTCGTGAGGGGAGAAGCAATCCTCAGGTGTGTGTATGCGTAGATGCACACACAGTGGATCCCACTGAGGCCTCCTAAAGGCCACCCCACCCATTATGAGCACAGGACCACAGGAGCAAGGCAGTGGCAAACCTAACTCCAGTTTACGTTGACTTGGCAGCAAACCACACTTGCCTCCTCGTTCTTTGCTTTACTGAAAGGCTAAATGACTCTTGCACTTTGTCGCTTTATTTAAAACTCATCCTTGGAGATAGAAAGAAAATTGGTACCACCATCACCACCACCCAGCCTTTCAGTTTATATGAAATGCTGGTGCTGTTAACCTGTGCACACACACCTGGCCTGGAAAGCAACAAGCTTAGAGGCCTTGCTCCATGTAATATCTTCAGGTGTCTGTCCTGATCATGATTCAACAATATTTCCAGGTGCGTGGGTTAATTTATGCAGTTTCCAGTTAGGAGTAGCTTCGGGGGTATGGAAGATTGAAGCAGTAGCTGTTCCAAATGGGAATCTTAGGCAGAAATAGCTGGAAGTGTGAACACTAAGGCATGCCCCTGTTCAAAGACCCATAGGTCAGCACAATCTTGACACAAGGTGCTGGGGGGGGGAATGTAATGTGAGAAAGATAATATATGCCTCTGCTTGCAAAGGAAGACTTACAAAGAGCTAAACTTCAAAGGCAGCTCCTGAGCTCTCAGAAGCTGATGCATCTGCTAACCTTACCATGTTACATTTCCTTGTATCTTAATCTGGGAAGCAGCCCTGAGAATGAAGAACACTGAAAAGGCAAAGCATGTAATGCTCCAGTCTGAAATAACAGGGTGTGGGCGGAGAGCAAGGGGCATTTGGCAGGTCTAGCACCAACAGTTCCAAACACAGACATGACTGCCCTGCTGACAAATTCCAACATGTTCTTCGACGGAGCACTGCTAATGGTTAGTACCTGCTCCCTATGCAGCCCTTTGTTTCTCCAGAGGCTCAGTCCACTTCCCCACACATACACACCAGTTTTATTCTGTCTTTCTTTTCTTGCTCTTCCCCACCCCAATCCTCATCAACATGGCTTACTCCCTGGGCAATCCACATATTGCAACTGAATCCTTTTATGCAAATGAACACCATCCAATGCATATTTGCATATATGCACACATTTGTGTAGCTTGGTGCAGAATGCCTCCTGTCCAAGCACAGTATTACCCTGGGGGGGGGGGGAAGCCACCTATGCTCAGAGCCACTTTCAGAAGATAATTATGAGCCGTCCTCACCAAGTATTCAATCCTTTCAGACCTGTATGAACACCAGCCATTGCCTCCTGATGAGCATCTGCAGGGTGTCCTTATCTTCTTCTGCATCCTACCATTAGTTGTCTTTTATCTTGAGGCAGGAGGTTGAGCTGGTTTCTCGGAACCCCGGATTACTTGCCCGTTTATCCTGGTTCTTCAGCGATAAGATCGGTCATGATGGCCAAGCTTTCCGGAAAGGCAGCTTATGCACTATTAATGAATTCCTGCTCCAATGCCTAGCCCCAGGTGACTATTGGGTGTGGTCTAGAACACGCTCTCTGTTCACATGAGGCAATTATGCAGCCCAAAGACCAGCTCAAAACTAATTGGAAACTGTGGAACTTAGAAAAGGGGACAGATAGATTCTGAGGCAGCACAACAAAGTTTGAGTCCAGTGGCACCTTTAAGATGAACAAAGTTTTATTCAAGCTTTTGTGTGCAAGCACACACCTTCACATATAATGAAACAGTTTCCTCAACCGCATCTTGAATAAAACCTTGTTCATCTTAAAGGTGTCACTGGATGCAATCTTTGTTCTTAGAGCAGACTAATTGCTCTAAGTCTGGGGTGGAGCATCTGCTTTGCATGCAGAGGGTCCCAGGTTCAATTCTCAGCACCTTCAGTTTTATAAAAGCACCTCTGTCTGAGACTGGAGAGCAGCTACCATAGTCTGAGTAGACCGTACTGAGCTTGATAGAGAATGGTCTGATTCAGTAATAGGCAGTTTCATGGGAAAGCATACCCCCTCTGGATCTCCTGCAAGTCTCAGGGGCTTTGTAGTACTCAGAGATTCCTTGGAAACCCAGAAAGATTCCCTGAATGTAAAGATCATTGGCATAGGCTGTTTATAAAATACAACCATGGAAGTGTGTTAATCTTGGTTGTTTATTTAAAAATAAAAGGCAATATTTTTAGGACCTTAAAGACTAACTTGACTTGTTTCGAATGTATGAGCCTGTAGACTGCTTGCTGGAAAATGGCTAGTCTGTTGAGAATGCACAATTTTCCTAACACTTGGCCCCATTCTTTCAAGTGTGGTTTCCTTCAAAATCCTTCTCTACTTCTTTAACATCTTCACAATCACATAATGAGTCCAATTTGTCTACATTACACTTTTTAAGAAGGAACTAGACTAGGAATAGGCAGTTTTGGGACCCAAAAATGCAGCGTCTACCTGTGAAAATGTCACTATGCTGGCACACAAAAGGATGCTGGGGAGACCTAACACACTATGGCAAGCCAATCCCCGGCAGAACTGCCAGTAGCTCAGACTTTGGATCCAGCTAACAGCTGTAGAGGTCTAGGAGGTGTCAATGATGCCTGTCACCTTCTCCCATGCTACTGGTCTCAGAAGCACTGCCAGCATTTCAGGGGCTCTCTTTGGCTAGACAACCAACCCTGCGTACCAAGACAAAGGCCCCAGTATACCATTGTTTGGCTAGCATGCCAGAGGTTACCTGCATCCAACTAGAGGGCACTGAAATATGGTACTATGGAACAAGAACATGAGGCTGTTTCTCTCCCTCTCTTCTCCTTCCTTCCCAAAGATTTTTCCCACAATGCAAAGTGGACTGATGCACCTGTGACTTATTGCTATCTTGCACTTCCTTCACCCAAAGTGTCAAGGCATGACTTGTTTTGACTAACATGTGTCCACCATCCTCATACTTTGATTCTTATATAATCTGTCTGCTGCAAGTATGATCTCATTCTCTACGGGTTTTTCAGCACTTACTCCCGTGTCCTCTACAAAAGCCAGGTACGTACAAAATCCCAGGTAAGATACAAAAGTGATACGTTCAAATGATAAATGATACCTCTCTACAAACACACAAATGTGTGCACTGTTGACAATCCTGAAATGTTATTCTTAAAACAATTATACATCATGGACATCTGACACTTTCTAACAGAATGGATCGACAGGGGTTCAACATCGCTCGGTACAGGACATCAGTCTGATTTGCTGAGCCGGAGCTGTGAGTTGACAGGTCAGGACACTGCTTGGCCAACAATGTCCCTGTTCTTTTGTTCTGGGCAGAAAGTTACAAGATGCCACAGAAGGGAAGCTGTTTTTGGAGACTCAGAAACCAAACATCCCAAATGGGTTTCTTCTTAAGGTGCTTAGTTATATTCAGGCTCCACCTCTAGATGGCAGTCATCTTTCTGGTTAACGCTCAGACCAAAGCGGCAGGTTCTCGCAGTGGCTCCTTTGAGGTCAGCTGAGGGGGATGTTCTCTCTAGCCTACAGAGACATCAGTTAATATCTGGCATGCTCAGCTTTCACAAACTGAGGTCCTTCTCCTAAGTTCTCATGGCTTGGTTCATTTCAGTTTGCCGCCTGCCAAGCCTTGTGGAGGAATGATTTTCTCTTGCCACAACCAGTGTAACCGTGTCTCCTCTCCAGCTTGAACATCCTTAGATGGAGGCGCACCACCACAAAGAAGGCCAACGAGAGTATAAAAGCCACTCTATAAGCCCACGGCAGTTGGTAGCTGGACTTTACCAAGGGATCCAGGCTAGCAAAGAGACAGCAGGAATCAGAAGCTTGTTCTAGCGATATTTGTGCTCCGGGTTTTACTAGATGCTTCTGGCACCACGTCACTTCCTAGCAGTGATGCCACATAACAGAACTAGCCAGTCCACAGTCAGTGGCAGCTGGGAATTGCCTTCTGTCCATTGGCAGGTGAATTCACAGCCATCAGCTCTTCCACTCTTTCCAAACTGAGCTGGGAATTTGGTTCCTTTGGCCCGTTCAGCAGAATCTGGCCGCCTGGAGCTGTTTCATGTTGAAATGCTGGGGAAGGAAGGAGAAAGCCATCCGTTAGACCAGTGGTCCCCAACCCCCAGTCCAGGGACCGGTACCGGTCCACGGATAAGTCAGTACCGGGCTGCGGCTCCTCCTCGTCCCACTCCCAAGCTGCTGCCTCAGGGGCTGCCCTGCTACTCTGCTGCTGGCTCTTCAGTAGCCTCCATGGCTGGGGCTCCCCCTTGGTGTGGCAATGCACAGCTGCTGCTGGCAGCGCCCCCCAGCAGGCGGTGGGAATTCAGGAGCACCAGAGGGAAAGTAAGTGGAACAAGGGCTCGACAAAAGACTTACCCCCCCCCAGGCCTCAGTAAAATAGTCAAGCATTGACCGGTTCCCGGTGATCAAAAGGTTGGGGACCACTGCGTTAGACTGCAAGACAGTCTGGCAAAGGACCAGGAGTTTTAGATGCAGAGCAGCAATTAGCCAACAGAACTCATAGTGGAGTGAAACTGCCAGTGCTTCCAATGTCATTGCAATCCAGATAATTGGAGGGGGCTTTGTTCAATGAAAGCCTGTTACTATTATTGCTATGATCATAATACTGTTATACTAATAAATTATCATCGTTATTGTAGCAATTTATTGTTATTATTCCTATTATTCTATTATTTTATGCAATCCCCATAAATTAGAAGAGGGTTTTATATGCTACTTTTCTCTACCAGGAGTCTCAAAGTGACTTACAATCACCCACGAGAAGTGTAGTAGTTGTCTGAAGAGAGAGTGGTTCTTCATAATCCCTAGAGCAGGGGTAGTCAACCTGTGGTCCTCCAGATGTCCATGGACTACAATTCAACATCTGGAGGATCACAGGTTGACTATCCCTGCCCTAGAGGGTTCTTCATTGTAAAGATAGTAGTTCCTGATAAGCCCCATAGGGCTCTGGTCACCTCAGCTTGTACAGTTCCACTGGAACTTTTCTGCCCAAAAGCACTACCAGAGGGTTGGATGGAGCAAGCTGCCTCTGATTGACTGGTCTGGGCATGCTCTGAACAAAGCTTCCTTGTCTGTGATGGGGCTTTGTAGCATGACAAGTCTGAGCAAGATGAAGGAGGCAGAAGCAGGGCTAGCATATCCCCAAGGGACGGGGAAACCACACCAATTTGAAACTGTCAGGTAGGGCAAAGGCAGCTGCAACTTGTGCTTGTAGACAAGGGGGTGCATAAGACAGAGCTCTTGGCCAACCAGGACAGTTGGGCCGAAGCAGGCAACATGGTGGCTTGAAATGGCCCCAGCTCCACAGAAAGTGTATGTGTGTCTGCAGACCGTCCCACAATCTGTGGTTCTTCTCCCTGACCTCCTTTCCCAGTGCTTTTCTCTCTACCATTTCTACATTTGGTACTAAGGTTCTGTATTCCTCACCTGCACACCTTTTGGGCTTTGAAATTAGACCCTCATCCCCCTCTTTCTACTGTGAACACGGAGAAGTGTATCACCCCAGTTGGGCCTTCAGAGATCTGGAAATGGAAGGTCATCCATGCCAACAAAATACATCTGGACAGATCTGGGCAAAACTGCATGGTGTGTGGAGGGGGTGGGTGGGAAGAAGTTTGCAAATACTGATAATACCAGTCTAAAGGGACCATGGTCAATAGGAAAGGAGATGCGGTAACTAGCCCCCACCCCATTCCCTAATTTTCTTCAGTATGATTTTAAATCATGGCTTTCAACAAATGCAAAAAGGTCTCCTGCCAACTTAGCAGATAAATGTTACTGCATCATGGATCAACTTCTGTAAGGGAAGGGAGGCATTGCTGTGAGATGACCAAACAGCTAAAGATACAAACCATATCAAACATAACTTCTGGTATTCCTTCCTTTATGAAATTCCTCAATGTTTTAGGATGATCAATTTTTGTTTTTATCATTCCATATCCTTAATTCAAACTACTCTAACACTGTTCCAATCACACAAGAGCTGGGGAAGAAATACTGTTTCCACGTGGACTCATTTGGATTTTCCACTTCAGACACCACAATGGCTTCTCTCCTGGGTAAAATATCCTGGTGAAAACTGTCTGTAGTCGCCCCTTGGGCTACAGTCCTCCAGGAACTCCAAGGGCCCCTATTCCCCAGCAGTTATCCTTTCACTATCTTTAGCAACCCTGCCACATCCAAAATGGTTAGAGGAAAATAGAAGGCTTAAGTGCCCCACCCTTTCAGTTACACAATTATTTTAATACACTTTTGTGATTGCAAATATGAAAGTGGAGAGAAAGTTGAATAAACGTAAACATGGGGAAGTGCTTCTCCCCATCTCAGGCCATTGGCATGCCTACTGTTCATTCCCGGGACCAGCAGCGGTTTTTCAAATTCTCAGGTAGAGAACTTTGCCAGTCCTGCTACCTGGGATCCTTTTAACTGAGCATGCCCAGGGTTGGCCTTATATGTATACAAAGCCCACATGAGAAAATGTGTCTGGTTGTCAGACTATGGCTGGGCAGGCACTGGGTTCAAATTCCCATTCAATAAATGGAGCTCAAAAGTGCTCTATGGCCCCTCACTCTCTGTCAGCTGGGCCTATCCAAATAGCCCATGGCATCTCTGTTGCCTATATGGATGAACAGACCTCGTGGATGTACGCTTCCTGCATTTGATATGAGGTGGGCTCTGCCTCAGTAAATCTTATGCCAGAACAAGTTGTTAGTCTTTAAAGGGCCCCAGGAGTCCTGGGCTGTAAAGGGTGGGGTAATACGAGAATAAAGGCGGGGGTCCCCTGTACCCTGCTCTGAGTCCCTGAGCGCCCCTCTGCCGGGCGGGACGGCCTTACCGGCCCTGCAACTGTGCCTGGCGCGGACGATCTGCACGGCCTGCTGGTTCTTGAAGCGCACCAGCGCCATGGTGATGTCGGCGTTCCAGCTGGGCTCCTCCTGCGGGCAGCGGAAGTCGATCTCGGCGCCGGCGTCGGTCACCACGGTGAAGTAGATGTGCCGCTGCTTCCACTCCACGCACTCGACGGCCTTGACGGTCGCGAAGCCGATCTCCTTGCAGCGCGTCGAGCCCCGGCTGCCGGCCTCGAACAGCCGCAGCCCCTTCTCGCTCAGCAGGCAGCGCTTGCGCTTCCAGAGCTGCAGCAGCCCGCCGCTGCGCTTCTCCAGCACCCCCTCCCGCAGCAACTTCTCGGGCGTCATGGGGCCGGCGAGCGGCGAGGAGCCTGCTGCTGCTGCTGCTGCTGCTGTTGCTGCGGCGGCGGCCGAGGTTGCGCCGGCCGGGGAGAGGCTGCCGTCGCCGCGTGGTCTGGCTGCGCCCGGCCGGGGAGCGCCGGCCTGGTTCGGCTTCCGAGGGAGAGCCCGCCCTCTGCCTGCCTGCTTGCCGCGTGAGCTCCGGCGGAGGCTGCCCGGGCCTCTCTGCTGGCGGGATGTGTCGCTACATGCCCGCTCCTCGCGCCTGCCTCGCTCGCTTCCCTTCCCTTCCCACTCGCATTCCTTCCCTGCGCTGCCCGAGCCTCGCCCCACAGCGTTGCCTGTCAGACACCGCTCACGCCCAGGCGCGGCTCGGCGAGAAGAGCCGAAGGCCGGCGGGCCCCGCTCAGAGAAGGACCCCCTTGGCCCGGTGGCGTCTACTCTGCCCGGGGAGGCTCGCACCGCCGCCGCTGGTGCCCGTCGGGCAGACGTGACCTTTCGCACTGCCGGGATCTCCGAGAGCGGGGAGAGGGGGGCGTGTGTCTCCTAAAGCAGAGGTGCAAATCTGGAGCTGCTGCAGCAGCGGCCCCAAAATGCCTCTTGCCATATACATGGTTTGTCACTGGCTACAAGCCCCGGCCTTGGTGTCTCCATTTTCACGTGAGGTCAGCCAGGCCATTGAGCTCCTGTATGTGACTTTGCCCAGGTACATAACAGCTTCTGCAGCTATGCTGCCTTGCTTAGCACCACATTGGCAAGGGCTGTGGATCTCCACTGTGCAAACTACGCACTTATAGTTGTTCTGTGCTGGTTGCATACAATACAGTGTGATACTGAACAAAGCCAGACCTTGAAGCTCTTTGGCCTTGCCAGCCTAATTGTGGTTTGTGGCCTGTTTTGAATGCAACCGGCAAGTTTCCCAGACAACATTCCATGGGTCCAACATCTCTTTTAAAATTTAAACTGGGTCCTCAGGAAGTACATATGTACCATGAAGTGGCCTCCATTCTGGAGAGTTGAGTTTGATTCCCCGCTCTTCCGCATGCAGCCAGCTGGGTGACCTTGGGCTACTTGCAGTCCTGATAGTTCTGTTCTCACAGAGCAGTCCTGTCAGAGCTCTCTCAATCCCACCCACCTCACAGGGTATCTGTTGTGGGGAGAGGAAGGGAAGGTGATTGTAACCTGCTTTGAGGCTTCTTTGGGTAGTGAAAAGTGGAGTACGAAACAGCTTTTCTTCTCATTAACACACTAGAGATCTGCAGCCCACGTGGGTGTTATGCTGGCATGCTAATGTTGGACTTGTAGCAGGATTGCAAGCGGCCCACTTTAAATCAGATGCCTAGCAAAGGCATCAACGCCACACGGATAAATTGCCCTTGCCAGTCAGCTTCACTTTTAAATCAGGCCCAAGTTTCACAATATAGTTATGACCTTGTTGATGTTAGTTGTGAAGTCGTGTCCGACCCATCACGACCGCGTGGACAATGATTCTCCAGGCCTTCCTGACCTCTACCATTCCCCGGAGTCCATTTAAGCTCACAGAACTGCTTCTATCCAGTTATGACCTACATTGTTCTCAAACTATTCTCCCCTCCCTCAGGGAGGGGGTGCTTATAAGTTGTATCCAGGGAATGACAAAGGATTTAAACTCCATTCCTCTCTGCTGCTGCTCAGGTCCTTCAATCAGGACCCTATGGCTTTTTGTTGTTGTCTTAAAAAAAACACACACACACACACACACCGGGGAAATTCTGAGTCAGTATCTTCTGGTGTGGTTTGAGCCTTCCAGCCAAAATACACAGTTCATGCAAATACATGTAAGAAAATGCCAACAAGCCAAGTAGCTTTGGGAGGGGATAATTTGCAGGGGGGAAAGGGGACAGGGGAGTGCACCTGAAGCAGAATGCTTTGCCTCACAGATTCACAACTGGGAGAAGGTTGGAGAAAGATGCAAAGGACAAGGGATTAAATAGACACAGAAAACTGCTGGCTGTGGACTGAGAGTTAATGTTCTTCTCCACCAAAAGGGTCAACCAGATCTTGTTTTTTTGAAAGTAGAAAATTGAAGGTCCTAAAACAATATTTATTTGTTTAGGTACTTTTGTTTAGGTACTCCCCACTGGGGATCCAAAGTGGCTTCCTGTATGGTTCTCCCCACCACCGTTATTACCTCTCAGCAACAACCCTGAGGTAGGTTTGTCTGCAAGTGGCCCAAGGTCACCCAGGAAGCTTCCAGGGCAGATTGGGAGTTTGAACCTGCATTCCCCAGATCCTTGTCCCAAACTCTAATCACTATGCCACTCTGGATCCTTCAACAATAATCTTCTTGAAACATTTTTTCAGTAAGGCTTTGTGTGTACTTATATGAGCCCACATTCACTGGGCCTAACTCTACATACAATTCCAAGTACCTTTCCCCTAAATTAAGAAAAAGGAATCCTGACAAGCAGTGTCTCTCTGGATGCTGCAAGAGAAAAGGTCATTTCTCCCCCATCCTGACCCACCCCGCCCTGTGCAGCTGCCTTTTTCCACCTTGGGATTCCCTGTGACGCATATTAACATTCGCTCTGCACTGAATGGGTGTTTTGTAATACGGTAGTAGCAAAACAAAGACAAGCGTCTCCAGATAGGCAATTGAGATAAAAGCTGTAGTGAAGTGAATGCTGAATGACAGTTGACAGAGGTCTGGGACACAGTGCACTTTGTGACACCCTGCAGCCCGGGTTAGGGAGGACACACAATCCTGGGAAACACCTCTGAGCCTCTTATTTGTGGCACATGTGATTGCAAGACAGACGGTGGAAGAGAAATGGGAGTCTATGGTCAGACCCACTGATGATCCCCAGGAGGCTGTGTGTGTGTATACAGTCTTGTGTTGGCCCCATATTGTGGATGCCACTTCACTGCAGCAATGGCCCCTTGGCCAAGGCTTGGTAGCTGGCCCCACCCAAGCCTCCAGAGTCTCAGGCTCCTCCCTTGCAAAGTTCCTGAATGAACATCCCCCCAGCAAGTCAGTGTTCCCCGAAAACCAACTCTGATTTGTCCCATGTCAAGTGATGCACTGACAAGTGTGCAGTGGTTTAACTCCTGTTTGTGAAAATGTCTGAAGTTTAAAACACAAAAGATGCACCTTTTCTTATGGACAATATTGTAGAGGAAAACAAACAAATTCTATAAGGTTCGTGTTTAATTTCAGCCTAAGATTATAAACATAATGATAAATAAGAGTATTAACAGCTGATTGCTTTTAGGCGCAATGTATTTTCGTATGTACTTAATGTTATCTTTGGTATCTTTAAATCCCAAACGTGTTTGCTCAGAATCTACTACAGCCTATTCTAGGGGTGGGCAAAATGTGGCCCTCCAGATGTCCACAGTTTGCCCACCCCTGGGCTATTCAGTGGGGATTACTCCCAAGAAAGGGTATTTAGGATTGCATTGCACAGTTCCAGTTGTACACACACTCAATTGGAAGTAAGTCCTATGTGAACTATGGGACTTCTCAGGCAGTAAATATGTCTTGGGCTGAGTTTTACACAAGCAATGAGAATTACAGCCTGGTTTAATATCCTCAGCTATTAATACTTCTGGAAGCATTGGTGTCTGTCCTCTATCACAGTGGTCCCCAACCTTTTTATCACGGGGGAATGGTCAAAGCTTGTCAATTTTACTGAGGTCCATGGGGGGGGGGTAGTCATTTGCCGAGGGATGACGCCACTACTTGAGTCACTGCTCCACTTGTTTTCCCACCGGCACCCCTGACTTCCCGCCACTCACTGGGGGTGGGGCGCTGCCAGCAGCAGCTGTGCTGTTCCACGCCGAGGGGGAGCCCCAGCCTTGGTAGCCTCTGGAGAGCCCCAAAGGTGAGCTGGCGGCAGAGTGGCAGGGCAGCCCCCAAGGCAGCAGCCGGGGAGGAGGATGAGGAGGAGCCGCGGCCCAGTACCGACTGATCCACAGACCGGTAACGGTCCCTGGACCGGGGGGTTGGGGACCACTGCTCTTCAGACTCAGAGACAGGATACTAGGCTAGGCAGATCAGTCCAAGAAAGATGTTTGTTCTCATGTGTATCCTGGCCAGCGTAGACAATAATCTCTGCATTTATTTTTACAGTGGTGACCACTAGAGAAATGTGGGGTAGAAGGGAAAGCTCATATCAGACTACCTTGTTCCTGTCATGTGTCCTGACTTCTAAGTTCATTTTACCTTTTATTCTTCTTTATATGCAGAGGTTGCTACTGACAGAGAAGTTAGGTATGTGTACTTTTCACTGAATGAAATAGAGTCTATATGTGTGAACTCCTAGGTATTGCCACTGGTTGATATCACAGTAAATACATATGTCACTTACATATGAATAAACAAATTGGTTTGCAGTTTCAGTGCAGAGCCTTATAGGATGCAAAATAGGACTGGCTGGCATGGATAAACAGGATTATATGTGCATATAGATGAACCTTTCTGTTAAGTTTCCTTTTTGGAAAAGGAGATTCACACAGTGAGAAAAGGTATCTTCAAAACACTTCTAAGCCAAAGCTTGATGAGCTATCTCCTGGTGGGGAAGGGTAGCATGGGTATCCCAGAGTTCTGAGGATTTAAAAGGGAAGCAAGAAGTTCTTGAGGGCAATGAGATTGATAAGGATCAGGAGAAGGACAGGGTAGTACTTGTGTTGATGGGTGGAACTCTACAGTTCTGAACTGTTTAATATTCCTGGGTGTGTAGAGGGAAGAGAATTTTGCTGAAGGAAACCAGGAGCTTAAAGAAAATGTCCTGAGTTGCTTTTCCCAGTATGCTGACATGTTTGGGGGTAGTTAATATAAGTTTGGGACTGTGTGGTCATATAATGGAACCTAGACCTAGTCTGCACACAATAGATAATGCACTTTCAAGGCACTTTTAAAGTAGATTTTCCTGTTCTGCACAGGAAAATCCAGCTGCCAAAGCACATTGAAAGTGCATTATCCTGTGTGTGCAGACTAGGCCCTAGTCTCTTGTGATCCTGATTTCAGCGATGGCCTCTCTCATCTGATTTCATCCTGTTTCCCTCTCTTAGTCTAGATTTTAAAGGTAGGAATTTTTGTGCTTGTGCCATTCACTGCAACAGGCACCAAGAAGCCGTTTTGACTCTTTCACTCAGAGAAACACTGAAGAGAGGCCAGAGCCTACAGAACTATTCTACACAAATGTCCAGAGGAATCAAATCAACCATCATAGATAGCCTAAGAAATGGTGAGTCAGGAAAGACAAGGGTATGTTCTCAGACTCTTCCACCAGGTCTTTAGTTGAGGCAGGGTTTCAGGGACAATTGGGGCCCCTCCTCTGGCCAACGCTATACTACTCTGCGAACCTATGCCTGTGATGGTTGACTGAATCAGGGAGGACTGGGGATTATGCCATCATTTTATGGGCTTTTATGGTTGTGGTTGTTGTTGTTGTTAGTTGCGAAGTCATGTCCGACCCATTACGACCCCATGGACAATGATCCTCCAGGCCTTCCTGTCCTCTATCATTCCCCGGAGTACATTTAAGTTCGCACTGACTGCTTCAGTGACTCCATCCAGCCACCTCATTCTCTGTCATCCCCTTCTTTTGCCCTCGATCGCTCCCAGCATTAGGCTCTTCTCCAGAGAGTCCTTCCTTCTCATGAGGTGGCCAAAGTATTTGAGTTTTTGGCTTTCATGGTATAGGGGGACTTATGATTTTTTTTACTGGGGTTTTAATCTGTTTTTGTGTAAGCCGCTTTGAGTCCACAGAGGGTGGCAGGATATAAGTCAAAGTAATAAATAAGTAAAACCTAAGAACTAAGATCCTTTTAAAAACATAAAAAATGCTAACATCTAGCAAGACAGAGGTGTCCAAACTGCGTTTCCAGTTTGATAGTCTGCCCTGTAGGTGAAACATCATAAAATGTAGAACCTGGCTATCGTTGATCTGGTATTCCTCATTGGGGTAGAATCTGGATGGCTCAGGAGTGGTGGTAGGAGCTGCCACTTTCTTGTGATTACCTACATCGTTTCTGCAGCCTTGATTGTGAATTCAAGTCTGTTCTCCTTTGTCTGAGGGACAGCAGTAGTTTAATCTCACAGTAACACTGCTGTATACTGCTGCCATAGAGTTCACACAATGGGAGTAAGCTAGTACTGTGGGAGATGGGGAAAAGGCTTTTTACCCCCTATCTTTACCATTGGCAGGGCAGCTGGACAGGGAGCAGAGGAACAGGGTGGGAATAGAATAACCAGTGGACTGAGAAGCAGACACTTAAGGGACAGTTGGGTAGAGTAGAGGAGTTTGAGGGGAAAGGACAATACATGGGGGGCTTGGACGAAGAGAGGGAGCTGTGGGGTATGGGACCAAAAAATATGAGAGGCTACCTGGTGTTTGCGGGAAGTGGAGAGGGGAGGCAAGCAGAATAGAATGTGCAGATGGCTGAAGGAGAAGTGTCTCGTGGAGCCACTTGCCTGAAGAGAGAAGCCAAGAAAATAGAAGCGGTATAGGCAGGAAAGGCCACCTAAAGGCAAGGCAGTTTTGGAGGCTGGAGTACTTTGTGTTAAGATGCCACGTAAACATGTGCTGGCAAACACCCCTGCCTGAGCATTTTGCTGTCATTTTAAAAGCTGCATAGAAGTGAAATTCTGCCAAACACAGAGGCACCTTTTCCTAGCATCCTGGCACTATTTCTCAATAAAATTCTGTGTACTATGGAGTTTTAGGGCTCTTTTCATAATTCACCCAGCAAAAGTGTCCACAAAGATAGGGCGGAATACAAATCTCCGAATAAATAAAAATAAAATAAATGTAGAGGACATCTAGGCCTCAGAAGGCAACATATTCATTTGAAGCAATTACTCAGCCTGGAAAAAAGACAACCTGAGTCGGCTCCTTCATTAGACCATGAGAAAATTGGTGAATTAGTACTGTGCCTTCTTGTCTGAAGAGAGGAGCCAAGAAAAGAGGCCTGGTCAGGGAGGGCCATGAAAGGCAAATGCTCCTGAACTCCAAGTCGCTTCTTAGGATGCCGTGTATAGTCACATTAAACTAAAATACTGTCCCTGTATTCAAGGTCACATTTTCCATTAAACATATGCTGATTATTCTTCCCAAAAAATGAAACATACCTCATTTATAATGGCCGTTAAGGTCTTGTTTTGATACTCAAATGCAGTTTAGAAATGCTGAGTGCATGATGCCAATATTAACAGAAATGCAACAGTAATTGATGACCAAACATAGGAATTTCCAGATTTTTAGGAATTCCTCTGCCTGCTATCTTAGGAGTGCAAGTAGATCCATATGCTTGGTTATATCATTTAATTGAGTAGTGATCACTTTACCCAATACATTTCACTACAATATTTTCATGCACATATGTTGCTTTGGGGTGCCAGAGTTCTGAGAAATACCAGAATTCCCTCCTTTTGGCTCTCCAAATCAGCATGTTTGCAAAATACTATAATGTTCAAAATGTACTTGTCTGATAGTGTTAACGAGGACCCTCTTCCATAATGTGTGCTGTCTGCCCCAATTCCATCTTGGCTAAACATACAACTTGATTTCAATCACCTTTTGTAGCCTGCCTGAGAACACCTCCCCCCCCCCCCATTATTGCTTTGAATGCTCTGCCTAAATCTCCTACTCTCAACTTCCAGCCCTTATCTTCACTCCTCCTGACTTTGGTGGCAGCAACACATACATGGTTTTCATGCCCCTGCATAGTTAGGACCCTTGAAGAGACCTCTGGCGCAGGTGAGCTGTGCAGTGTGGTTTTCTAGCTGACACAAGCTGAAAAGGTAACATGACCCCATGTTAATCAGAAGGCAGGGAGAGGAGGAGCAGCACAGACAAAGATGTCTTGATGGGCTGAGATGGGGATTAGCTGCTCCCACAGAGATGGAAAAAGGTATAAACAATGGGCATTTGAAATCCCTGTGAAGATTCAAACCTCAAAAGGTGCTAAAGTTGTTTTAGTTACTGAAATGAGACAATCTCTTGGTCATATCTAATAAACTAGCTGAGGAGTTCCTTTTCCTTTTGTAAAAGCTTTATTCTCCCTATTTTCCTTGTCTACCACTTTGAGAGATGTGCGTCTTCCCTGGTAGTGCTCCTTTATTTTGCCTTGCCAGGATGCTGCAAGTAGGGAGGGGTGCGGTTGGCTCCCATTATGCAGGCCTGGCCTAAAAACTTCAGAATCCCCCTTGGTCTAGTCACAAGAGTGCAGCATGTTGACCAGTGCACTGGCGCTAAGTACAGGCCATAGCGTGAAATGCCTATCATATTTCATACATTCCAGTGGGTTGCTATGTCTGCTGGCTAGTACTAACAGTCCAACCCTGACTGTTGCTCATTTAATTTTGGTTCATTTACTGTTATCTCCTGATACAAGCCTGGGTGGCAGCTTTGCAACAATGGAACAATGTCTTTTGGTCATTCTGACTCCCACAAAGGCTGCTGCCCACTTGCTGGCTTTCTTCTCTGGGCATTCAGATGTGGTGGAAGAAGAAACTGGGAGGTCTGCATCTCTCCTAGTTCTGCAGTGATTGGAAACAGAACTTTTTAGACATGATTTTTTAATCCTGAGGAGGTGTTCTTGTGGGGGTCTAGAACTAGAGCTAGCTTTTTATACCTTGTGTTCCAAAAGCAGTTTACAAATACCTTTCCCTTCCTCCCCCTCCCAACAGAAACCCTATGAGTTAAGTGGGGCTGAGAGAGCTCCGAGAGAACTGCTATCAGAACAGTTCTAAGAGAACTGTGACTAGCCCAAGGTCCCCCAGCTGCATGTAGAGGAGTGAGGAATCGATCCTGGTCCTCCAGATTAGAGGCTGCCATTCTTAACTACTACACCACACTGGCTTTTCTAGATTTAAAAATAAAGTATTTTACCTGTTACTTTAATTCTTTTTTCATATTGTATCCTGGACAAAGTAAAATGTTGATCACTTTTTTGGCATTATATTTTTATGTTTTATGCTTTGTTTTATAGCTGTTATGGCTTCGACTTAAGCTCATTCATTCATTCAACTCTGTTGTTTTAAATATGTATTGGTGCATTCATATTGTTACTATTTGCTTCAGTCTCTGATTTCTGAGCTCAAAGAACCTCTCATTTCCAAGACATTGATAAATAAATCTTTCATTTTAGCTCTACATTTGTGGCTCTGGGCAACCTTCCATGCCCGTGTCAATCTGATGCATGAAGTGCTCAGAACTTGTATCAGCAGAGGGCAGCAAACAGTTTACTAGGCTGCTAATGGAAGAGAGCTGACTCCAGTGTGCATTGACAGTATGTCTGAATGGAAACTGCAAGTCTAAAGGTATCTCTGTAAAAAAGCTACTATGGAGTGAAATCCCCCCCCCCCCATTTATCGCACGAGAGATATATGATTTCTTAAAGAAGAACTTGCAGGTTGGAATTCATGACAAACTACTGGCTGAAGAGACAAGGGCTTCAGAGAGATAAATGGGAAACTGGCTGCCCAGGAAAACAAGCAGAAAATAGATTCAAATGAGTAGCCGTGTTGGTCTGAAGTAGCACAATAAAAATCAGAGTCCAGTAGCACCTTTAAGACCAACAAAGATTTATTCAAGGCGTGAGCTTTCGAGCGCAAGCACTCTTCCTCAGACTATGATCTTCTTACATGACAGGGAAAAGGGTGCTTGCACCTTGAATAAATCTTTGTTGGTCTTAAAGGTGCTACTGGACTCTGATTTTATTAAGCAAAAATAGATTTAGTATGATGGGACTAGGAATGTGTGGTTTGATTCGATCCAGCCGAAAAGTACCTGAATCAGCCTTCATTTGGGCACAAACTGGCCAAATCACACATCCCCCATTAGTTTTAATGGCTGAAGCAAGTTTGCCTGAATCACCAAATTGTTTAAAATTTAAAGGGAAACACTTTCCGCAGGGGGAAACCTGTGCATGGGCAGAGGATATAAAAGCAAGGGGACGCACCTGACGCCATTGCTTGCCTGCTAAGCTGCTCTGGTGGAGAGGAGACTTGCTGGGTCTGATTTCCACAGATTTTGCTGCCTGGCTAGGTGTCTGAGGCTGGCTGCTGCTGCTGCTGCTGGAGGATCCTTCCTGATCTGCCTGTTTGGTTTCCCTGAATATCGCCAGAGGTTTGACTGGAGGGAATCTCTGAAAAATTTTACCTTTTCTTTTTTTCCACTTCTCATTTTAAAACTTATTTTTCTATTTTTTTTCTTACCTTTTGGGTTTCTTTGGGTGTGTGGGGTGGCTGTGGGGGTGATTTTTAAAATTATCTTCTGCCACATCTGACCCCCATTATATCCACTGGTGGGGAAAAGCAAATTATCTGATTTGTTTGTAAATTCCCACTATTGGATATAATGGCAGTTGGTGGAGGCACCCTCTTGGGGGGGGGGGGAGGGCGGGTTGAGGTAGAGGCACCAAACTCGCAGTATAGCTGTGGGAGCCTCTCCTCAAAAGAACCCCCAAGTTTCAAAAAGAGGGTTTATCTGACCTCCATTATATCCAATGGTAGGAATTTGTGAACACCTCAGAGAATCTGCTTTTTTCCACACCATAGGATATAATGGTCAGATGGGGGCCCATTCTATAGGTGCCCATAGAATTAGACCCCCGGGTCCAATATTTTTGAAACTTGGGAGACCCTTTGGGGGAGGGGCTCTCGCAGCTACAGTACAAGTTTGGTGCCTCTACCTCAAAACTCCACCCTTCCAGAATCCAGAAAAGATGGAAAGGGGAAAATCCTCACAGAGTTGACTTGCACCATTGGTTTCAGTGATGCTGAACTGATTTGGCAATGGCTGAATCAATTTGACCATATCAGAACTAGACTACAGGTGATTCAGACAAATCAATTTGGATTGAATCAAAGCCGGTCCAAATTTTGTTTTCCTTGTGGAAGAAAAAGAAGAGTTGGTTTTTTATATCCCGCTTTTCTCTACCTGAAGGAGGATCAAAGCGGCTTACAGTCTCCTTCTCTTTTCTCTCCCCACAACAGACACCCTGTGAGGTGGGTGAGGCTGAGAGAGCCCTGGTATCACGGCTCGGTCAGAACAGCTTTCTCAGTGCTGTGGTGAGCCCAAGGTCACCCAGCAGACTGCATGTGGGGGAGTGCAGAATCGAACCCGGCTTGCCAGATTAGAAGTCCGCACTCCTAACCACTATACCAAACTGTGCATGTCTAGATGTAGGTCAAGTCCAGAGAGAAGAGGAAGAAGAGCTGTTTGTTTTTTTTTGTACCCAGCTTTTTACTATCCAAAGCAGTTTCAAAAGGGCTTATAATTGTCATCCCTTCCTCTACCCACAAAAGAGACTCTGTGAAGTAGCTGAGGCTGAGAGCTCTGAGAGGACTGGCCCAAGGTCACCAGTTGGCTGCATGTGGAGGAGTGGGGAACCAAGCTCGGTTCTCCATTTTAGAGGCTGCTGCTCTTAGCCACTACACCAAGCTGGATCTCAAGAAGAAGGGGCCTTCTTGTTCCTCATCTCTCTAAAGAAAGCCCTGTGCAAGAACATCTTTTTCGGAAGAAGCAGAACAGTGGTTTCTGAATGTAGGCCTGCTTCCCTCCTGCAGAAGATGTCGAGTCACCTGCAAAGCCATGTCTAAAATTCTTGACATGCTAATTTTACCAAAATTGTCAACCTCAACTTGCTTCATGATCTTAACTTCCCAGCAATGACAGGTTTTAAGAGGTCCCTTAGAATAGATTGCATTACTTCTGCTCAGATCTTTCATGGCTGTATCATCTGCAGACATATTCCTGAATGGTAGGCTTCCTCATTACTTATTACAAAAATGACCAGACAATCTGATTCCTGTTAACAGCTTTATTGAATAGGTACAACAATCTTTGAATGGTTCTTGTATGCAAGAAACATTGTAATAATCTATTATTAAAATCTCTGGCATGCATGTAACAGATGAGTGCAGAGCAATAGAATTTTAATCTAACTCTATGCTAATCATCTCAGGAAGGAACAGATTAAAACACTGTCCAGGCTACATCCTAAAGGAAGAGATATGTATACTTAGTTCACACCAGAATTATTTAGTATTATTTGGGCCCATTTTAATTTGGGAAACAAACAGTTGTTTCTCTTGTTTAGTTAAAAAAAAAACTAACAAGGCCACAAACACACAAGACTTTGAAAACTCAAATCTTGCCTAGAGCCTTACAAAGGCAATTGTAACATTACTGAGGGTATTAATATACCTTGGGCTAATTTATTTATATTATACTTTCTACAATCACAAAAACGTCTACAGTTTAAAATGGGGACTGCAGTTTAAAAGAGGTGAGATTTGATGGGTTTAGTTGTGTTGGGGCCTCGGTTGTAATTGTGGGGGGGGGGCTCAGGAAGTGATTGTTGTGTTCTCTCAGAATGACTTATGCAAGATAACCCTTTTATACAGGACGTGGAATGTTGTATTACCATCATGGCACAACAGGCGTTTCATGCATTTATTGAAGGACCATCAGAAGATCCTTTTCTAATGGGAGGTCAGCTTCAGGAACACAGCTGTCTTTGGGAAACCAATTTACTGGATTGTACAACTGAAGTTCCAGGTACTATATTGTGGAAGGAGTGGGCAATTGGAGAAGATATGCAGGGAGATGCACCACAGTCACAACCATCACATTAAGCTATACATTCCCTAGTAACAAGTTAGCTAACATTCTACATGGGCAGGGGAGACACAATAGAGTGATGCACTCCAGATTTAGAGGCAGTATGTGGGAGTGGACTGCTCCCAGATACCTGCAAGGAATGTCAGATATCCTGGGGTCCCACTACTCATCAGGTGGTGATGGTGACTACAGTGACTACTTTATCACTCAGGTACACTAAGGGAAGGAGGTTGGGGTAACTTCTAAGGATTCTAAATAGGCGAGATAAAGGGATTTTAGTGATAAGGGTGCTTTTAGCATTAATATTTTGTTTGGATGTTAGAACACTTAGGTCAGGGTTGGATTGTTCATAATTTAGGATATATTTGCTTAGTTCTGCCATGGTAAAAACAAAGATGTGATGGGTCATGTGCACCAGTTTATTCTGTAACAAAAGTATTGCTTTATGATTATTAAATGTTTAAACTTTAAAACATTATTTATTTTATTTATTGTATTTTTAACCCGCCACTCCCGTGAAGGTTCGTAGCATCAAAAGCATAAAAAAACCCCAATAAAATCCCAATAAAATTTTTTTGCTTTGCACTTCAGCTAAATTAAATTGTATTCGAAGTTAAACTAAAAGCTCTTGCTAATAAAGCTGTTTCAGTGGTGCAATTTAAAATGTGTGTGTAACCCCTGCAATAACCTTTAATAAATTCATGTATTTCCATGGTCTCTTCATTGTGTCTTGAAGAGAACTTTCTCATGGCAAGGTCAAACAGTCCCTTACCTGGGAAAAGACTTAGCATGGATTAGATCCATCCTCTTCAGTTTCTTCCCTCCACTAATGGCATGCTCTACTTCAGTTTAATTGCTAGCTTCATTCTTCTAGTATGTTAATAATTTGCTGGAAATGGGATGGATCCTGCATGGCAGGCTAGGTTTGGAAAGGATAGTTCAGGCGTGCGTAGCTCTAGGCTGAGCTTACCCCTTTCTCTTGAAGCCTCCATGACTGAAAAGTCAGTAATTATTTCTCAACATGAGAGGAGAAAAGTGAAGCTGACCTTATCAAACATTTCCGTTGCTCAAGGAGGAAGTGACAAAGACAGGAATGCTGACAAAACATGTATAAGTAAACAGGATTTTTAGATCCTTAGAGGTACAGTCCTCATGACACTTTCCTGGAAGTAAGTCCCACTGAAGAATACAGAAGTTACTCCTTAGTAGATCTGGTTAGGATTGTTCCCTAAATGTTCCCTTTTGCTGTAAGAGAGCTACATCAGTGACTACTACAGAACAGATCAAACTGAAATGAAAGACACTCAAAATTTATTCTGTTCATTACTCCAAGTTTTAAAAAAATGTGCTTTATTTACATGCTTAAATATTTTTGCCTTCTCTGTCTGTACTTCCTGAATGTTCAGCTAGTTTCATCCTTTCTGGTTCTTTGTCCTTGCGAGCCTAAATAACTTTTGATAAGCTTCTGTATTTTGCATGTTATTTTATTTAAGACTGTTAATATGTGGCATGATGCCCCAGTACCTTACTGCTTCCAGTGGGGAGAAAGTGTGTGAGGAAACTGCAGCAAATGCGGCAGCATTTTACAGACAGCTACACTTATGCTCTTTGCTAGTTATAGCTTCTGCTGTGACTGTAAGCATGAATATGTGTTAAAGGAGGCTATTGTGCTGATGCTATCTATGGTGAGTTCCAGCCAATTACGGCAATTAGAACCATTTAGTGTCTTCAAAAGCCTATAGAGTTATACTAGCAAACAAAGAGGTGGACCAGAGAAAACACATGAAAGCAGCAAGTACCGGCACTGCATTAATCATACATTTGCAGGAATTGGTGAAATGATCTGGCCTTTTCAGAAGGTCAATCTGGGTAAGCTCAGCACTGGTAAAGCATTGACTACTGGAATGAAGATTTCAGAGCGAACAGTCCACCTCCTTACTGGGAATGGACAAGTGCTCCTGCCCCCTGTCCAAAGCCGAAGCCCTTGGGTCCAAAGTTCTTGGCGTAGCAGCCTGCAGGAGAGGTACAGAGAGACAATTAGTGCTTGTGCAAACAGTGACTGTCACAGTGTGTGGGCTGGGAGAGGAACCAGAACATTTAAAGGGCCAGATTTGGTCTCCTGTTTCCAAGTCAAATTCTTATGCATGATGCCTGCTATGTGTAATAATTTCCCCACAGCTTTGTTTTGTTACCCCGATACTGCAATCAGTAGCAATTGAAGGGTAGAAGAATGGGGATAATTAGCCAGGGGGACGGGGGGGGGGGGAATCATAGGAGAAAAAGGTCAGGTTGTCATACACTACAAATTTTTGAGAAAGAAAACTGAAAAGCAGTTGTAGTTTGACACTCAAACATGCAAGGTAACAAAGCCAAAATAAAAATGTGTATAAATCATATAATTTCTGGGCCAGAAATTATATGATTTATAGACCAAACAAGAGTGGCTGTGAGACTTATCATTTTGGACTGCTGATTTCGTTTTTATCTTATCTGTAAAATAAAAATGTGTTCAAGTATTTGAGCTAAAATTTGGAGTAACTTCATTGCTCTGCACCGCAAATCTCATCAGGAATTAACTCTCAGTGGACACTGAAGCAGAAAAAAGGGATTACATGGCTTTGCAGTCACACTGAAAATCAATAGGACAGAAGAGAGCAGAACAGGAATCCAGGAAATGTCTAAGGACCTGTTTGTGGAACTTAACAGCATCCTTCACCCCATTTCTATATCTTAGCTCTCTGTGAGCAATCTGAGGGATGTAACACTCTATATGTCTGCATTCCACTTGGCTACCTACTGAGGACCTGTCAAAGGCTGGTCACCCACCTTAGCAAGGTATCTGAAAATATGTACCTTTGCAGTAGATTTCACCATCCTTATCAGCCAAAGTAGTGGACTCCAGGCTCTTGCCACACTTTGCACACCGGAAACAGGATTTGTGCCATGACTAAGGACAACACAGATAGTATTAATTAGATGATTCATACATAAGAAATTGGTGGTCTCCTATGCTATGTATTCGTTTAGCAATTGTTATACTGCCTTTATCATAGACTATTGCAAAGGGTTCCAGAGGTCAAGTGTATGATCAAAATTATGCACATATATACACCCATAGCCCTCCTCAGTACCTAAACTGGATAAAGTAGGTTCTTTCCTATAAAAGATTGTGCCACAGTAGCTAGTTAGCTGCTAAGGAACCAAGGGACTTGGCTTTTTTCTGCAAAAGGCAAACATGGCATTTAATGTAAGCTATATTTCTTTTTAGGAACAGAAGAGACAAAAATCATTCTAAGGAAGGCCATTTGGATATTTCAGGCATAAATATACATTAAAAAAATCTTTATCAGTATTTTGGGTATATTGCAGGTATTTTCTGGAGTAATATTTGGGACTATATGGAGATATTTCTGGAAATATTTAAGAATATAGATGACTAGCATTTTAAGGCTCCCAAGCCTGTTTTAATTCCATCTGACAGGTAATGTTGGCTTTATTTGCATTTGCAGGCTTTTGGCCAGTGGTTGCTCTTCTGTGTTTGGCTATTGGCTTCTTTGCCTCAGAGAAAGCATGGATTTTTCCCCTATAGGAAACAGTGAAGACAAGGAGAGTAGTACCTCTTTTTAATATTATGATTTCAGATCCCTTAAGCAAGGGCAGCCTTAGGTTCTCAGTCCTGATCTGGATTGTCCAAACTTACCCAGCTTCATATCTCAGAAGCTAAGGAAGGTAGACCTTGTTCAGTATTTGGATGGGATGCAGGGTTGTGTGAGGTGGTGTCTGAAGTGGCTGTTCCAGGCGCATCAGCACCTGCCCCCCCTCCCTCCCCCGGTGGTGCGGCACTGGCTGCATCAGCCTGGAATGGCCACTTCAGACACCGCTGCACACAACCCTAGATGGGAGCATACCATGGTCCTACTTCAGGCAATGGTGAACCACCTCTTGCCTTGAAAAGCTTACAAGGTCGCTATGACAGGGGGGAAAAAAGAAGTGCTAGCTGTGACTGGGCTTTACTTCTGCATTATGGGCCAAATTAAGCTAATGTCCCAGCATTTAGTTTCTGCTACCCAACAACACAAAGTTCTTACCTTCCCACCTCCAACCACCTTCTCAGCAGCATACACAGCCTGACCACAGCGGGGACAACCATCAGCACCTCCCACTTTTTGTGCTACCTTAGATGGATTGGGGTTGTTGGTGGGATAATGAGGTTGTTGCCTAGGAATCCAGACAGGGAAACAGTCATTCTGTGAATATGTATATAACAGTTGTGGATGAACCATTTCTGGTTGTGACTGAGGGGTGGGGAAGGTCCATCATGACACTGGGGTCACTGAATTTTATTATTGAATGGAAACTACAACAAAACTCCCATATCATCTAAATCTGTTTGCATCCAGAGACTTGGCTTGATGAGGCTCAGTGAGATAACTGAGCATAACCATATGCTCAACACAGCAGCCATCAGGAAGCCTGCTGTGGATGCAAACTAGCCATTTCTGTGAAAGCAGCTTGGATTCCATAAGGGATCTGGAGCTTGATCAGTGTTCCTGCTGCTCTGGGCTCAAGGCAGCCTCTGTTTTTTCTGGTGTGCTGCCCATTATGCTGACTGAAAACACTTTAAGTCAAGCATTCTCAACCAGGTTGTTGTGAAGACCCCAAAAGGGTTTTGTCAATTGGGTGAGAGTTAGTTAATTTTGTATATCTTTTTATTGTATTGGGTGATATGACCATATATCTGCATGGGTTGCATCCTAGTGTGGCATTACGGTTTTGTTCAAAGCTGGCATTTGGGATCCAGAATTAACTTGGGAACAGGCAAGGATTCTAAAATTGCTTTGCTTTAAACTGGATATAAAAATGCTTTCAGTTTAAAAAGCAGCTTTGGGTCAGCACAAACTGAATTATAGAGACTCCAATGACAATTCTACTTTGTGACTAAGCATAAAATAAAGCCTTTGTTACGACGTATCAAATGGACGCTTGTCTAAGAAAGCTGCCAAACAAAAAGATAAAAATGTCAACTCACTCTTCATGTTTGATCCCCAGTCCTTCCCCTTTGTCCATGCTTAAGGTCCCTGCTCCCTGACCAAATCCATAGCCTTTTGGTCCATACTTCTTGCCATAACATGACTTGCAGTAGATCTCTTCTCCATGAACAGCCACTGTTGTACTGTCCAGATTCTTCTTACAAACCACTGCAGAAATAGGAAAGAAACAATCAAACATTGTTCATCAGGTCAGAGAACAGACCTGGTTTCTAAGTAGGTGACTTGTGGAGAATTCTGGGTAGTCAGTCATCGTCAGCACCTATGAAGTCAATTAAATGTTGGGGTACCATAACAATACATCCAGCTCTTCTTTTCCTTTACACTGATCATTTCAGATAATGACTTTTCCATAAAGGAAAGCCGAGAAGCAGGATACACAAACACAGCAAGTTACAGATAATGGCAAAAGTAGCTAATAAATTCAGGAGATCAAATGTATAGGCATCATATAAAAGATCCTGCTGAAGTCAGTCTTGGGTAATAAGCCCATCAGATGCAATTACAATGAATACAATAAAGGAAACAAAATGTCTTGGTTAGTCCAAAAAGTATACACTTTGTAAATATTATGCATGGGCAGGTATTGATCATGATCAGACATGGACTTTACGTGCAAAGAATTGTCAAGAAATCTGCTACCTCATCAGCAAATCACTAAAACATTGTCAGGAGTGCAGATCTTTGGAATCATCCACTGTCCAACATTGTCACTAGCCCTGTCCAAACATTGTACTTAATGCACAAGCAACACATGTTCACTTTACAGATGCCAGTGGGTACTAGTGCCTGGAAAAATGTGCAGCTTGAATCACACATTCAGCGGTACATGCACTGCACGTAACATGAGGCTCACTCAGCATCCTTATAAGCAGGGGTAGTCAACCTTTGGTCCTCCAGATGTCCATGGACTACAATTCCCATGAGCCCCTGCCAGCAATGTATGCTGTTCACTGTTTGTACGTGTATTCCCTGTAACTTGTAAACTGGGCTGCTGTCTTCGTGTCTATGCAAGCAAACTGTCCCTCGTTAAATAGTTACACACTTACATAGTTCATCCTGTTGTATGTACTCTCTGACTAAGGAAGTTATAAGGGCCCCAGATGGTGGGGTGGGAAGAAGAGAACAGCAGTAAAGGTGAAAGAGATCAAAGAAATAGCCAGTTGTTTAAGCAGTCAACAATTACCCTCTAATTTCCACTTCCATCTAATTCCAAAGTTCTTTGTTTTTAAAGCAATGAGTTCAATAACATCCCTTAAGATCTTGGGACTGCCAACAACATAAATCCTCATCCCGCTCAACATTTAAAGTCTCAGAAAGGGGCAGCATGCTTCATTGCCAGAAGAAAAATGTCTTACTCTTCAAGAATGCAAAAACAAACACAGCAATGACAGCATGTTCCCCTAGGAATGCCACAGTAGCAACCGGCTCCCTACCTTGCTACCAAATATGGGACTTTGAAGGCTGCACTTCCTTTCCACATTACCAAATATGGTACTTTTCTGACTGGCTTTGGCCTCTGACAGCAGCAGGAGAACACTGAGCTGTGTGGCCATGAAAGGATGACTTATTGAAAACTCTTGTCCAGTAGGAATAGCTAACACCTCTGTAACTAGTCCGGAACCTGGTTCTGCGATTGTTCCACACAGATGTTCTGTACATCACTTCTATTTAGGTGCCATTAACTTGGTGGGCATGTTTTGTTGCCCCTTAGGTCAACCCAGATAACTCAAGTAGGACTGGCTTTGATCAAAGAGATTTCATTTGATTTTGTCTGGCATTTATTTTTCTTTCATTCCACTGGGCCACCTACACTCTTTCCTCTATCCTATCTACAGCTGTGAGGCCACAGACAAAATCTTGGATTAAAAACGGATGCCTTTGAACTCCGGTCTTGAACTCCAAGGTTGTGATACATACAACAGAGCTCAGAAAACCTAAAAAGGCCTATCTTGCCCCCACTCTGACAGAAGTTTAGCAGAAAGAATCTGGGTGTTTGTTTGATGCTATCTATCACTTATTAACACGTCTATCTTCTAATGCACATCCGTAGTAACAAAGATAACTTCCAGCAATGCCTCCTGAGCATTGTTGATATGATTTTTAAAATCCATTGTGTCCCTCAAATAAGATGTCTTACAGGGGACAAATGTGTTTAAAAAGGAATCCAAATACATTGCCAGAGATTCCAAAATCAAACCACTATTGCCTGAGACAATAGGTCAGCCAGGAGTACAGAAGATACCTTAATGGATTTTAGGCAGCAGGAAGAATTGCAGCACCCTTCCCTCAGCATTCAGTAGGAAATCATAATTGGATTTATTAATATAGACCTACAATAAAGCATCCGATAATGCATTTCATCATCATAGAGCAAGGCCTCCCTGTAATCCTCTTATAATGATTGGTGTTGTTCAGCTGTCTAAATGCCTCCATATTTAATATACTTCCAATTTTACAAAAATAATTTTTGTACGTGTATCAAACATGTGGCTTTAACATGTTATTTTAACACCTTTAAAAGTAAAATTAAAGAACATTTGACATTTTGTATATTAGCGCTGTAAAGGTATCCCCTGTGCAAGCACCGGGTCATGTCTGACCCTTGGGGTGACGCCCTCTAGCGTTTTCATGGCAGACTCAATACGGAGTGGTTTGCCAGTGCCTTCCCCAGTCATTACCGTTTACCCCCCAGCAAGCTGGGTACTCATTTTACTGACCTCGGAAGGATGGAAGGCTGAGTCAACCTTGAGCCGGCTGCTGGGATTGAACTCCCAGCCTCATGAGCAGAGCTTTCAGACTGCATGTCTGCTGCCTTACCACTCTGCACCACAAGAGGCTCTGTATATTTAGCTATATTTTAACTTTGTTTTTTGACTTCATCCTTTTGTGGTTACGTTCCTTATGAAGTTAAATAATGTCACCTGATAATTGTTTGCAGTTTAAATTGATGTTAAGGGGACAATTAGAGCAACCAGTTTAAATGCTGGCAACCATGAACATGGTCCATTTGCAATGTCTAAAAATGCTGATCAGTTTAGGAAATGTCTCTGTTCAAAGACCAAAAAAACTCATTTTGTACAGCTTAAATTATATATATATTAAACTTAATTTATTTAGGACCATCCTGATTCTGAGTAGCTTTTATCTTTGGCTCTGCTCTCTTTAACAACTTTATTGTTTGCACTGCTTTAATTACAGTATACCACTCTTTATACTTGAATTGGGGGGGAGTAGTGTAAACATTTAATTGCATTAATTTTGCATGCAAGCGATCCTCAAAATCCTACAACACTGTACCATATATGGAACGAGAAATGCCAGATGTTCAAGGTGGATTCAGAAAAGAAAAAGGCACTAGAGATCATATTGTGAATTTACGTTAGTTGCTGAAGCACACCAGAGAATTTCTGAAGAAAATCATCTTATGTTTCATAGATTACAGCAAAGCTTTTGACTTTGTGGATCATGAAAAGCTATGGATGTTTTAAAAATTAATGGGATTGCAAGAATATCTGATTATTTTGATGTGCAAAAGGCTACTGTTAGGGCAGAATACAGAGAAACAGAACAGCATTCAACTGCCAAAGGTGTCAGATAAGGATGTATTTTATCTCCCTGTCTCTTCAAATCTGTATGCAGAACATACCATAAGGAAAAATGAATTAGATTTATAAGAACATGGAGTGAAAATTGGTAAAAGGAACATTAACAATTTGAGATAAGCAGATAATACAACATTGTCAGAAAATAGGGAAGACTTGAAAAAATGTTGAAAGTGTCAGAGCAGGGTTACAGCTGAGCATTAAGAAGATAGAAGAAGCAACTGAAACTATTAAAGATTTTCTGTCCCTTGATTCCATCATCAGCCAAAATGGCAACGGTAACCAAGAAATAAAAAGGTGATCAAAATTGGGAGGGGCAGCCATGAAAGAGCTAGAAAATATTTTTAAGGATGTATTGCTGGTGACCAAGATGAGGATAATTCATTTATCATGTACACATTTTAGAGAGTTAGGTAAGAGATTATTGCTTTTCTTCCTTCCCCTAACAGCTGCATCATTATACTTATACATTATACTTTCTAGTGCACCTCAGTGTTGATACTGGCTGCATGCCATATACCTGAATATCCCAGTATTGGAAAGAAATAGCTGGTATAAACACAGACATTTGAGAACGTAGCATTTAATGCTCAGCTGGAGCCAAATGAAAGAAGCCTGGTCAGCCATCTATGTTCACCCTTATGTCTGCCTCATGCATATATCAAGGGAGGTTGGGAGTGACTCTAATCAAATGCCTTCAGTAAATGAGGCCTAAACCCTGCCTTCTTTACCCACTTTACTTGGCCATGCTTTGTAACTTTTAACACCCTTCTTTCTGCTCCAGTTCATTTTTTATTCAAAATTTAGATGCTCCCCTAACTGCACCATTTGCAGTCACTGTATATGCCTGAGACAGCCAGGTGAATGATGAATGTTGTTGTCCCCCATCACATCTAGTTTTGGTTCTTCCTGATGACCTAATGTGGTGGACACAGGTAACAGAAACTGGTATACATTTGAAGAACAGATTGCACTGAAAGGAGAATGTAACTTTGTTTCTGCTGTCCATGCCTGCAATTAAAAAGCAAAATTTCCAGCTGCTACATTTCAGAGCGGTTGTTGGACTAGGGCCAAAAAGCTCCATAGAAAAGGGACTGTTTCTTCAGTGCTTTCAGAGATTAGCAGGTCACTACAAAGCATGAGATGCATCTCTTCTCACTAGCCAATATTTACTTTACCACAGTTCAAAACAAGCATTAGCATGTATGAGATTGTCAGAGAGGGAGCAACACAGAGACTTGAGACATGGCCGCAAGCCTGTGCCATATAAACAAAGATAGATGTAGCACTCACACAAAGACTAATGGACACAGGATGCAGTATGGAGCTGCCTCACAGAAGCAACAAAAGCCTTTTCATTAAAAAACGAAAACAGCTACACACCAGCTGACCACAGAGGCTCTGTGCCAATCTCAGCTTATACAGGCAGCCTTCTGCCCATGGCAAGCGTCTCGCTATCGATCTGCTGTCAATTACGCAGCAGTCACAAGGAGAGAGCAAGATCAGTGCACCACCTTTCTGCCCAAAGTGTCTTATACTGCCTCTGTTTTATCCTCACAACAACCCTGTAAGGCAGGTTAAGCTCAGAGCATGTGACTGGCTGTCACTGTCCTGGGTACACCACCCCTTGGGATGAAGGGATGGGTATAGCTAGGCACCGATTGCAGAGGTGAGGAAAGGCCCATTGGGGCTGACGAAATCGAGGGAGGAAAGCAAACCAGCATTAGCTCCAGGAACTGGAAGATCCAGGTTCAAATCCCCACTTGAGCCATGGAAACTTGCTGGGTGACCTTGGGCCAATCAAACTCTTTCAGCCTAACCTACCTCACAGGGCTGTTGTGAGGATAAAATGGAGGAAAGGAGAAAGATAGTGCTTTGAGTCCCAACTGAGGAGAAAGACAGAGTATATATGAAGGAAATAAATGGGGAAAGAAAGCCTCCCTGAGAGAAATGGCCTGCTCAGGACGAGGAGCTGGGAAGCAGGAACTGGGGGTAGCCAGGAAAAGAGGGATTAAAGGTTCCAGCCAGCTGCCTATCAGCTTGGAAGGAATAGTGGGCAGTTATGCTTTGCAGGCATGGGCAGCCTCCTAGAGGCCTGGAAGGTGACATTCCTGGGCCAAACCTTTCTCTCCAGGCCCAGACAGACCAGCTCCCTTCTCCTTGTTTAACCCTGTAGAAAGGGTGTGGTGACCAGGACAGGAGCTTAACAAGCTGAGAGAAAGACTCAGGCTTTGAAAGTAGAACTAGCACTGAGAGGTGAACGGGTGGAGGTAATGAGAAGTGACCAGGCTGGGCTACAAGGTGGAGGTTAACAAATGGAACCAGTACTGTAAGGCAGGGGTAGTCAACCTGTGGTCCTCCAGATGTTCATGTACTACAATTCCCATGAGCCTCTGCCAGAAAACACTGGCAGGGGCTCATGGGAATTGTAGTCCATGAGCATCTGGAGGACCACAGGTTGACTACCCTTGCTGTAAGGAACCTAAGGAAGGTCTGGCATTGTGATTCATCATTTTCACAGTGGAAAGAATACCTCCCCCTGCCCAGTGGATGAGGACTGAGTCCCTGCAGGTTCCTAGGTTCACCCAGCAAATTTGCATGGCTGAATGGTGATTCAAACCTGGCTCTTCCAGATCTCAGTGTAACACTCTAACCCTGACACTGCACTGGCCAATATCGGGATAACCTACATTGCCTGTACTGGGACAGATGAGAAGAACAGAATTAAAAACATGCTTGCAGGTTTGGTTCCAGAGACAAGATCTAAAATTATGTAGATGTCTTTCACTCAATTAAAACAGGAGCCTGGTGCCATTTTTGATTACCAAATAGTTATTCTAGCATATGCATTCATCTGATGAAGGGAACACTAATCCGCAAAACTGTACACAAGTAGCATTTGCTAATACTTAAGGTACCCCAAAACTCCTGATTGTAGCAAAAACAAGATGGATATGGCTAACCCTCTGGATTTTTTGTAATGGATTAGTTATGCTTGAATTATGCAAAACATGACTTCTTGCTCAAGATTCTGTGCAATTTGAAAACATGGTCTCATAATCAAACACCTGTGTAATTTTGGCTATAGCGACAGACTTCTTGATGTTTCTGGCCACTAGTGACTCCTCTAGAAATCTGACAATGGAGTGGATATGTGAATTTTATCTGTAAACAACTTCAAATGAATTCACATGAATTGTGAAATTTAGAAAAATATACTCAAACTAGAGGCAAAGGCCTGTTGAACCCAGGAATACAATGAGCACTAGCACATACATCTGCACTGTGCCCTTCCTGGGTTCTGGCCTTCCTCCCTGCTTGATCTTGAGGTCCAGTGTGGTGAAGTGGTTAAAGAATAGCAGACTCTAATATCAAGAGCTGGGTTTGATTCCTGACTCCTACATATGCAGCCAGCTGGGTTGCCAACTTCCTGGTGGGGGTCAGGAAAGCTTCAGGAAGATGAAAGAAACACAGGGTGAAAGAGAGGGAAGGGAAGGAAAGCAACAGTTCTGAAGAAAGCAGATGCTTTGGAGGGGTCCTGGTTGTCCTACCCACACTTCCATACAACAGTGTCTACACAGGTCACCACTGTCCCCATCCTCCCATACAACCCCACATATTCCAAAGTCCAGGCCGTGGAGGGGTGGGCTGCCACATCTCCCAGGCCAGGCTGCGTGGGGAAGGCCATAGGGATTGGGCTGCCTCCTTCCCACCAACCACCATCTCCCTAAGGCCATGCCAGGCAGAGAAGACTGTAGGGGGTGGGTGGGCTGCCTCCCGACTCACATGCCCCAAGGTCTGGACTAAACTGAGAAGGCTGTGGGGAGGCTGCCTCCTTCCCACCCCTTCCCCTACAGTTCCCAAATACCAGACTTTGCAGGGGCAGCTTTGTTGGGAGGGGGATGGCTGCCTCCTTCCCACTTACCCCCACATCCCACAAAGGCCAGGCTGCATATTATTGTTATTGTTAGTTATTGCTATTGTTATTGTTATTTAATTTATATCCCGCCTCCCCCGGAGGCTCAAGGCAGGTCACATAAAAACCAACCCCCTAAAACAATAAAAGCACAATAAAACATAATACAATTAATACAAAAGTACAGTTAATACATAGGGAAGGCTGTGGGGGCTGGGCTTTTTCCTTCTCATTCCTCCATTTACCAAAGGCCAGGCAGGGCAAGTCACAGGGGGTTGCCTTCTTCCCAACCCCCATCATCTCCTAAGGGCCAAGCTGGGTAGGGAAGGCTGCTGGATACCCCCAGCCCCTCTGAGGAAAGGGAGGGTGGGGGAAAACAAATAGTGCTCCAATATCCAGATGCAGGCCCATTAGGAGTTGTTGTGAGCCCAGATCCTGTTAGGGAGAACTCCTTGGAGGAAAAGCCTTGCCAGGAGCTTCAGTAAAGCCTCAGCTGGATGAGAACTTAGCTCAGCCAGATTTTCAACAGGCAGAGAGCTCTGACCAACAAGAAGGAATGGAACCGCAGACAAACCAGAGCTTAGATTCCAAAGTTGTTGCATTCCTCTGCCCAGCCTCCAGCTGTAGCCCCATGTTTTGTCAACCCACCTGGCTCACCTGAGTCAATTAAACAACACCAAGCTATGTCCTGGAAGAGAGCTCCAATCTAAAAGTCACCGCACTACGCTAGCAGAAGATTGTGGATCATCACAGAGGAAAGACTGAGAAGCTGCTGACAGCCTATATTAACTTGCGGCTGGGAGGCTTGGGTCATGGACCTGCTCCTTCTACTGATGCCCTTGGACTGCCTGAGCAAACCCTTTACTGAGTTAAGACATTCATTGCATTCTGTCTGCCCTTGGCATTCTGTTTTTGAAATATTGGTTCTCTCTGCTTTCCTGTGTCAGTTCATCTGTACTTCTTTCCATCAGAGAACTGAAACCTGAGACCAACATAGGAGGAAAAGAAAGCAGCTGGCTTCCCCACCCCCCTTGCCTGGGGGAGGTGGAGGGTGAGAAGGGGCAATTTACCAGCAGTAGGGCAAGCAGTAGGAAGAGGAGGACAGATAAGCTCCACAATTGGTCCTAATTGGGAGAGTGCTCTCCCTATTGGTGGCACACCCCCCAGTGAAGGCCAATCAGGTAGGGAGTGTGTTGTTTGAACTGATTAGCCCTTATTGGGACAGTGCTCTCTCTCCCTATCTGCATGCAATTTGAACTGACCGCAACAGTGTTCTCTCCTTATTGGCAACCCCCCCCCCCAGGGAGGGCCAATCAGGTAGGAAGTGAGTTGCTTTGTTTAGTGATGATGGTACTTTCCAGAAATTTGGAATGCTCAACTATCTAACCTGATAATTTGTTACTTTCTTGGGGGGATTACTCATTACGTGAATTGACTGTACTCAGGTGTTTAACTATGTTTAAACCTAGGTTTTTTTACCTAGTCAGGGAATTATCTAAGTAAAGGAAAACAAAGTAATGGAGTAGAGAGCCTAAGTTTTGTTGACAAACAGGCTGGAGCTAGGATCACCATCATACATTTCCATCTTATCTGGAAATTGTCTTTCCTGTTAGACCCAGCTGACCAAGCTGCATGGACATATTATTCTGTAACCCTCAACCAAGATTACAGTAAAATGTTTTAGGCAGGGTAGCCTTCGCAACAACCCTGAAACATCAGTGGTGCGGACTGCAGCATTCCTTCTACTGACTGAGAGAAGTCAATAGGTATGCATAATATTGTAATAGCTGTATTTGTTTCCTGTTTGCTTTTAATCCTGATTTAGGGCGGCTGTGGGACACATCTCCAGGAGTTTTACAGCTTGGAACTGGCAACCCACCCCTCCCCCCATCCCTTCAGTTGGCTATCCCTCCACTTAGCAGAGCCTGGTCCTTTTCCATCATGACTCTGGCTCTGTGGAATGGGCTTCCTGAGGTGAGGAGGGAGGTCTTCAGAAGGCACCACAGGGCCTTCCTGTTAGCCAGGGCTTTGGAGAGGGTTTCAATGACTGGCAACTTTTAAAGGGTTGGGGAGAGGGAGGAATTTTAGACTTTGTATTATGTCTCTGGTTTTAACTATTATTGTAAGCCACCTTGAACCAAAAGGAATGGCAAAGTATAAATGTTTTAATAAATTAATTAATGACTTTGGGCATTTTCAAAAGCAGTCTACCTTGTATAAGCACCTGTACAATAACTCTACTTCTTATAGCAAAGTCTTTTAGCAGTCCCTTCTCTGGCCAAAGTTAGATCTGTTACAGTCCAGCTATGAGCTTTTTCGGTTGGCTATCCACTTTTGTGAGAGAGCCTCCAGGTGGAGGTGTTGAGAGCTTCAACCCTCCTTTCTTATGAGAACACAAAACAGATTCGTTCAGAACGGTCTTCAGGGAGCAGCATGAGTCTTTTATAGTTCAGTCTTATTATTTATGATTGGGCTGTTTGTAGTTGGCTATTTTTATATTAGTATATGCTCTTGGGGATTAAAAAAAACAAAACATTGATTATTCTGTCTATGATGGTCATCCTCTTCCACCAAGTGCACAACTTTGGGAGGGATGATCATGGTATGGTGAGGGAGGTAGGGGACACCCACCTAGCCAGCCAGATCAGCCGAATCAATCCTGGCAAGCAATAAGGTGACAGATGTCACAAGCCAGATCACCCTCACATTAGTTGCATATTATGAGTTCTTGTTACCTGCCCTGGCTTCTGAGTTTATCAAGAGAAAGGTGAGCATATAAATATTTTTAAACTAGCTAGTGAGTTTATTCTTGTAGACAGATTTTTCTGTTTGTTTGTTTGTTTGGACTATATGTAAGTTGCTGTGCAAAAGGTTTCACTGATTATTAGAAGAAGAGCTACTGGGAGTAATATTTAGAGGAAATTATCATATGCATCTTTCACTAAGATAAAAGGTTATGAACAAATTAGATCTGCTTAGTTTATGGTGCATTTGTATCTTATGAACCCAAGGATCAATTTTAAGGTGAAAAGACATTTTAACAATTTAGAGCAGTGGTCCCCAACCTTTTTATCACCGGGGACCACTCAACGCTGGGGACCACTCAACGCCTTTTACTGAGTCCCGGTGGGGGGGGGGTATTTCTCTACTCTCAACCACTGCCCTAGAGCTCTCTGCTCGCTATGGTAATGTTTAAACATCCCTTCAAAATAAGATACAGACACGCCACAACAATGAAGTGTGTTGTAAAGGGCCAGGGGAGGGTGAGAAGGCATCCTTCGGGGCCCACCTCCAATTAGTCGAAGGACCACATGTGGTCTGTGGCCCACAGGTTGGGGATCGCTAATTTAGAGGATAAAGGTTTTGCAAATTCTCTGGGCTCTTGTGGCAAACAGCTCAGGACTTCCTCAGGAGCAGTTGAAGGAATCAAATTGTATGGATCATGCTGACAAGAGTAAGAAGGTCTGGGTACTATGCATCTGAAGAAGTGAGCTCCCACTCATAAAAGCTTATGCTGAGATAAACTTGGTGCAACTTGATTTTATTTTACTTTGCTACAAAATGCTAACAACCCAAATACTCTTTTGCAAGCATTGCCACAACAACCGAAAATGTCAACAGAGATACTCACTGCACAAAAAGCAGGATTTGTGGAAGCTGTTGCCTTCACACTGTACCTCTTCAGCAAAGTACACGGTTTTCTGGCACACACCACATTTTTTTCCTCCTCCCCAGTTTGGCATCCTGTAGAGGGGACAAGTGGGAACAATGTCATTGCCAAAGGACAAATTAAGACAGAAGAAAAACACTGGACCAAAAAGAACAATTAAATAACCTGTTAAGGCACAGAAATCATTCCACAAGAGCCTGGGAAAAGATAAAAGATTTGCGTATCTTTCTGGTGGGTCATCAAACTCCTGTAGTGTAGCCCATGGCTTGAAAATATAGTTTATATGCTCCTATAATTAGGTAGATGTGCACATTATGCAAATTAAATTTTGGGCTCTTCCTTGTCTCATTTCTGCTCTTTGCTGTATGCATTTCAAAACACAAGTGGAAGATAAGCACTGGTTACAACAGAAGCATCAGGTGAAAGGTTGCCTCAGGTACTTACCTGGTGGTTCCCTCCCTGTGTGAGCTGTGATACTTATTAACTCAGCAGATCCCAGCATGCTTATCAGTGATTGAGGTAGGCAAGGCTTTATTTACTTACATTATTTATTTATATAATAATTTATTTGTGGCCCAACGGGGACTCAAGAGTAGCTTACATAATTCTCCTCTCCTCCTTTTTATCCTTACAACCATCTTGTGAGGAAAGTTAGGCTGAGAGAGTACAACTGGCCCACAGTCATCCAATGAGCTTCCACAGAATGCATTCAGCCACTCTGCTGGGAGGGCGGTATACAAATCACATCACATCACATCAAATCTAATCAATAAACCCAGGTTTCTCAGATATTAATTTGACACTCCTCTGGGCTAGAAGACATCTTTTGCAGCGATGTTGTACCAGTATAACCTCTTACCTGAATCAGCAAGAGTCAGCTGAATGGGTTCTTTAGAAATATTAGGAACCACTAATGGTTAGGATAGCTGAGTATGAGCTGCGTATTGATATTGACTGTATATATTGTCCGTATATCAATGAAAGCCAGACCCCAAGCTTATTTGGATGATTTGGCCTAAGCGTTTCACATAATAATTGAAGCGTATAAGTGAGAGGACTGCAACCTGTGGGAACTCCACATGGTAGTATATTAAGGGTCTTTTGAGTTTAGTGAGCACAGATAGGCAATAGTGAGATGGAGCTGCACTGACATCCCATTTGGTCCCAAATACTCCTTAATATGGCTCTGTGTTTTCTGTGTCCAGCTTCTGTTCCAAGCATGTAGCAGAGGAAGGACGCAGATGGTGAGACAACATGAAATGCCATATGACTTTTCAGTGGCTGCAAGAGGCATTTATTAGATAAGAGGAAGAGGAGGAGCTGTTTTTTAATACCCTGCTTTTCACTACTTGAAGGAGTCCCTAAGTGGCTTACAAACACCTCTTCCTTCCTCTCTCCACAACTGACCCCTTGTGAGATGGGTTGAGAGAGCTCTGAGACAACTGTGACTAGCACAAAGTCACTCAGCTGGTTACATGTGGAAGAGAGGAAAATCAAACCTGGTTCTCCAGATTAGAGTCTGCCACTCTTTAACCACTATACAATGCTGACTCTAGAGGGCATTATCTTCTTTGTAAAATGTGGGCATCGATGTTTTGCACAAAGTGCATGAATGTTTGAAACAATGGATCTTTTCTGTCCGTTTATTCTGTCCGTTTCCCTATTCTCCTTTCATGCCTGTTGTAGCAAGCAGGACTTCAGCATGTGAGGAAGGAAGGTATGGCAGGGGGAAATGCCGATACTTCTCTTCATTCATAGGAATTTTACAGGTAAGTTACAACCTGGAACCTTTGTCCACTTGATTTTGCAAAATCTGGAGATCATTGTATTAGGCAGTGCCCAAGGTCAAGTGTATCATGTCAATTATGCTTTCTGCAAAATAACTTGCCTCCTCCTCTATTTTAGATGTAGTAAAATGGCACAGAGCCAATGGGACTAATTTGAATTTGAGCAATTAACTGCAGCAAACTCCTGGGATCTGAGTGCAAGATCAGTACGGCACTAACAGACTGCCTCTCAGGGTGCATATAAATCCATCAGTTCTCCATAAAAGAGGCAAAGGTAATGAGATCAAGGGTGTGGTTAGACAAATGGAGCCACAGCAAAACCAAAAAAATCAAAAAATCAGATAAGGAACATTGAGCAAGGCAGTGCATGGCTTGAGAGTACAGGAAACCCAGCCCTATTACCATCTCATGAATGAGTAATAAATCAAACAGACATATGCAGCAGAAGCAAACTATTCCTTATACCTCTCTTGCTGTAGTTTTTTTTTTTTAAACCCTCTCAGACTTCAAGGATAAGGCCAATTACCAAATTAATAACCCTATGGTGGAGGAATGGGAATGTACCCTTGCTCCCACCTTGGCCCTGGAGAGAAAAAATAAAGACACTGTATAGAGGCTTTATCTACACAATTTCTTTCTCTCTTCCTCCCCTAAAAGTGAGGACAAGATCACATAAATGGAAGAGTTTATAACATCCAGAATTGCTACCTCCCCCCCCCCCACCCGGGAGGATTTCTGCACCTTTCGAACTTGTGCATTCACAACTATGCATAGATCAAACTGGCCATAATCAACATTGCTCATTTTCAACACGGTCCCATTCTTGGATACTTAAATCCAAAGACTTGAGCCATGGACAGACGAGATAGATCTAGGGGCAATCTTGAGAAAATCCTCGTTTACTGAAAAATCTCTCATATGGAGCAGCACTGTAGCTATAAGAGAACAATTATCTAAAGTTCATATCCCATCAACATATATTTTAAATTAGAGGTTTTTGTTATGTTATGCATCACCTTACATATAAACATTCAAATATAAATAAATAAATTTAACTATGTTCAACTTCGTTTGCCATGTGGCTGCCCACTCACCCAAAGATTCCCCTGCAACTCTTTCCCATTTGCCCTGGCTTTTAACCGTACTGAATAATTTGGCATCAATTTCAAACCTGGCTACTATACTGTTCAGCCCTAATTTCAGATAATTTATAGACACATTAAATAACAGATGTTCCACTACGGATTCTTTGTGATGTTCCTACTCACTTCCTTCCATTTATTCCTGCTCTCTGCTTCCTGCCATATAACCAGCTTTTAATCCATGAGATTGCTAGGCTTATTCAGAAGTCTTTGGTGAGGTTTCTTGTCAGAAGAGTTCTGGGCACCACAGTTGAAGAGGGATGTGGACTAACTGGAGCGTATCCAGAGGAGAACAACAAAGATGGTGAGGGGTTTGGAGACCAATACGTATGAAGAAAGGTTGGGGTAGCTTGGTCTTTTTAGCTTGGAGAGGAGACTACTGAGAGGAGATCTGATAACCATCTTCAAGTATTTACAAGGCTGACATATAGAGGATAGAGCAGAGTTGTTCTCTCTTGCCCCAGAGGGATGGACCAGAACCAATGGGATGATATTAATTCAAAAAAAATTCTGTCTAAACATCCAGAAGAAGTTCCTGACAGTTAGAGCAGTTTCTCGGTGGAACAAGCTTCCTCGGGAGGTGGGGGGTTTTCCAACTTTGGACATTTTTAAACAGAGGCTAGATAGCCATCTGATGGAAAGGCTGATTCTGTGAAGGTTCAAGGAGGTTATGTTGGATGAGTGATAGGGTTGTGAGTGTCCTGCATAGTGCAGGGGGTTGGACTAGATGACCCAAGAGGTACCTTCTAACTATTATTTCATGATGATTCTAACTCCAAATACATGTCTACTGAATTGCCATTATACACATTCTTGTTCACTTTCCCAAAGAGCTCCAAAAAGTTGGTGAGGCAGGACTTCCGTCATCAGAAGCCACACTGGTTTTTTCTTAGCAGATTTTGTTCCTTGATCAGTCTTTAATAACGTCTAAAACAGGTGTCAGGCTAACTGCAATTTTCTGGGTCTCATCTGGACCCGTTTATAAAAACTGGGGTGACATTTGCTGATTTTAGCCACCAGACACATATACTTATTAGTAGATCAGCAATTCCACCTTTGAGTTCCTTAAGAACATAGGATGTATGCCATATGGACCTGCAGTTTGCCCAGCAGTCCTAGACCTCCAACTCTTGTCATCTCTGTTTGACTCAGTTCTTCAGATGACCTTTCTAAAAACCATGACTCTAGTATGGGTATCTGATGCTCATTTTCTACAATGAAAACAAATGCAATGAAAACAGATACAAAGAATCCATTCAATTTCTCTGACATAAACAATCCTTTTATTCCTTTGTCATTCAAAGGCTGGTTACATGCTCCTGATATCTCTGAAGATATGTGTATTGCTTGTCTTAATTTTTGTTGTTGTTGCTTTCTGTTCCTCAATTTTTTTTGCTTGCTTGCTTTGTAGTCAGCTTGCATTTGTTATGCCAGACAAATCCAGAAACCTGACCTGCATAGCCCAGGCAGTCCTGATCCTGTCAAATCTTGAAAACTAAGTAAGTTTGGCCTTGGCAAGTATTTAGAAGGGCAATATCCAAGGGATATTTGGGACATGACATAGGGCAGGCAATGTTAAATCACCTTTTAATGTTTCTTGCCTGGAAGCCAGACAATCTTAGGATCTCCTGGTTGTATTACACACATGCAAAAGGATAAATAAATACTATTATGCCAGAACTTGTACTCCATTCTGTTCACCTTGATCAGGGTTTTTTTTTTTTTGCTTTTTATGGCTTCCTTGACTTGAATTGTTAATCAAACAGGCATGTCTTTAGACTAGTTGGTACCTTTCCTGATTTGAGGTATGTATTCTGTCTAGGCTTTTATCGGCATAATTTTAAATAATTTCCAGGCATCTTGGAGGGCTCTGACTCTCTTCTCTATCATAATTTTCTAATTACTAATCCTCTCATTTTATCAAAATATTTAAAATCAAATGCAATCACACACAAGAGCTAAGGCCTCTGGAAGCCATTCAACATCTATGGTTATGTGAATGAGCCTGCCATCTTCTTTCCAAGAAGAGTTCACATGCCTTTAATAGCAGTGGAACAGGCAAAAATGTCTCCTTATATACCCATACTAGGAGAAGTTAAACATCCTGGCCACCACAAAGCTGGTTAAGGCAAGATGCTCTGCCAAAACAGCTTCTTCGGTGGTCTCCCATAAAAATACTAGCCCAGACTGATCCTGTTCAGTTTCGTGGAGTTGATGATATTGATGAGATGAAACATGGCCCATCCGTGTCAGAGCACAAAGCTTGTATGCTCTGAATATTTCTTTAGGAATAAAAATTTCAGCAGATTCTGCAATCTTTATTGCTGCATGATAAATTACATATACTAGGGAACCCTTTTCTATTCAACTTCAAGATCTATTTGTACATCTACTGTCAAGCCTACTGTTATTTTCAGTCACATCCCCCTCTCCCAAGCACAGTAGCCCACACTGACTCACAAGCTTGCCTTCTCAATAGAGCACTGTAAACCCAGCCTGAAATGCACTGGCTGAACTCCAAGGTATTGTTTTGCCTGAGCAGTTCAGCCATTTCAGGAAATTTTCTCTCAAAATGAACACTACAAACTAGACTCAGGGCTAGGGATCAGAATATTCCCACTTGGGGTATTTTCTCCAGCCACCACTCATCATAACATCCCCTTCTCAATATTGTGTATATTAGCTTCCTTTGGTCTGAATTCCCTCCTTCTCTGCTGAATCATTCCAGCTGGGAGTCTTGGATTTCCTTAAAAGGAGATGTGGTTCAGAGTCTCTAATTTTTTTTCCTGTTAGGGCAGGAGTCTAGTACAGTATGCAGGAGGGAGGCCAGTTCAGGCTTTCAGGAGGATTGTCCCCAAAAAAAGTCTGTTTTGGATGTGCAGTTGTCATTATGGACATATACCAAACTAATGCAACTGTTATCAGATTTGCACAGATGAAACCCAGTCGCCAATAGCTCCAGAACCATGCTGACTATCCTCCCTATAGCACTCATAGCCAAAAAGAGGATTTCAACAACGTTTCTCAGGGTAAACTGCCCTAGCCAGAATTTCTTCTTTGGGGCTGTGTTTGGTCCAGCTGCTGACTGGCAACCCAGAGCATTTCTTGGCTCCCTCAAGTAATATTGTGGAAAGTCTGCCTGGATTGTGACAAATATGCCATTCAAAAGGCACTTGGTAGATGGGAAATTCCTGTCATGTACTTTACACAGAACACATTCGTGATAGAATCCGAGAGAGCTTGCTTTGTTTAACCCAAACCAAGAAGAGGGGATTCATTATTAGCCAGAGAATGTTTCAGTAATTAGTATGCACAAAACAGAGTGTACTATGAGTGAGACAAGGTTCAGAGTTTTCAGTAATCCTAAACTGAAATTAAATCTGACCAATGTGGAGCTGACCCTGGACCAGGGAACAATTAGGAAAACCACAGGAAGGTGGAACTAGCACTGAACGTGCTATGCTTCCTGAAACTGAGATTCAATGCTAAATGTTCATTGTATAACACCCTTGATATATCAGGCTTAGTATTTGCAGTAGGAATAAACTGGAGATGTACATTCAAAGATTTATTTGACTAATGTGAATTTGAAAGTAGCCACACACCCATTTTGCTTGGCCACCCCTTGCCTGTCCACTCCTTCCCTACCACTGGCATGCAAAACTCACTTGTTCTTGGGAGCTCTGAGATTTTTAAGCTGGACTTTTTGTTCTTAGAAGCTGTACTGTGTGTAAACATTCTAGCACTAAATTCCTTTATACTGTCTAGTTAGAATTGTTATGAATGTGACATGATGTCGTAGAACAGGGGTAGTCAAACTGCGGCCCTCCAGATGTCCATGGACATCTGGAGGGCCGCAGTTTGACTACCCCTGTCATAGAAAGTCAGCCAATGTTGGAAAGGGCTTGTGGGCAATAGGCTACGACCAGGGGTGAGGGGAGAGGAATGCTGGGAAGAACTCCAATATGTGTGCCTACAGATAACAAGATTCAGCGTACTGAGTACAGTGTCTATGTTCTGCAAAGCTGATCTCAAACAGAAACAAATACCATGAAAATTATAACAAACACTGAGAAAACACTACATTTGGTAACTGAAAGAGGCAGACTTGCATTTCAGCATATATGACATTTCCCTGGTCTTCACACTGTATTGATTTCACTAAATCCAAAGACCAGACTCCGTAACTGCAAAGAGCATAACTGAATGAGATTGGCAGTGCCATCCTAAGCACATTATTTATTTATTTATTACATTTTTATACCACCACTCCCAGCACAGCCAGCTCATGGTGATTTACAAGTAATACAATAAAAACACATACATAAAACATCATAAAACATACTATAACCAATAAAAAATTCAGCTCCCCTCAATGGCCTGGCATCAACATATTATGTCATCACTATCATCTGGTGTAACCCAAGGGAGTAGGTTACCCAGTAGTCCCAGACCCGGTCTAGCACCCAGTCCAGGAAAATCCAAAGTGGGGGGGGCATGACCCGATCTTATAATCCCGGGCACTCTACCCAGCCTCAACCAAATGCTTGTCAAAAGAGCTTTGTCTTGCAGGCCCCGTGGAACCCAGAGAGCTCCATCAGGGCCTGCAGCTCTTCTGGGAGCTCATTCTACCAAGTAGGGGCCAGAACTGAAAAAGCCCTGGCCCCGGTCGTGGCCAGGCGTACCTCCCAGAGTCCTGAGACAACCAGCAGATTAATATTCACAGAACAAAGTGCCCTGCGAGGGGCACTGAATTCTTTCTTAGTCCATTTATTCTTCTAAGCCCATTAATATTTTATTTGTTTACTGCCCCATCCCTGTTAGCTCAGGACTGTTAACACTTTTAAACAATACATTGTAAACAATAAACAACAAAGCCTTAATTGTCTCCCTATGGGGATTGCTCAGAGTTTGGAGGGGTCTCTGTCGGATGTTTTCAGGTTGGGAGGCCAACATCTTATGATGTTATTGCCTGGCCACAACCATAGGCCTGGTTGAACAGCTCAGTTTTGCAGGCCCTCCAGAATTGTGTGAGATCCCAAAGGTCCCTGATCTCCTCAGACAGAGCATTCCAACAGACGGGGTCAGACACTAAAGCAGTGGTTCTCAACCTGGGGGTCGGAACCCCTTTGGGGGTCGAATGACCCTTTCACAGGGATCGTGGCAAGGCGAGTAGCTTAGCCAGGGGGGGCACTGCCACCTTTGCTGCTCCTCCTGCAAGCACCCATGCTCTGCTGCCAGCTGCTCCAGCAGTGTCTCCATCGCAGCGCAATCTCTCGCCAGGTGCTCCAGGTGGCAGCACAACTCGATGGGACAAGAGGCAGAACTGAACTGAGAAACCCCGGAAAAAATACCAATTTATATACTCTGGGGAGGGCAGTATATAAATATAAATAAATAAATAAACAATGATGAACAATGGATCTTCACGCCATTGGTCAGTTTCGGTGTGAAAGAACACTTGCATAATTTTATGGTTGGGGGGTCACCACAACAGGAGGAACTGTATTAAAGGGTCGCAGCATTAAGAAGGCTGAGAACCACTGCACTAAAGAGATAGAACTCTGTTTAAAATTGCAACGTTTAAATTTCATAGTTATAACATGACAGACTGTTACCTAAAATGACCTGTAGTAAACCAACTGTATACAGGGATTAAATCAAGTATTTCAGTTTCTGCAAGAATATAGGAATCCCACCCAGGTAATCATGTGTTGAAGTAGAATACAATATATGGTCTGAAGATCCTTGTGAGGCCTTTAGCAGTGAGGGGACTGAATGATCATACAGTGCAATCCTAAGGAGAGTTCCATCACCTAACTGGACTTTGCCGAATGCAACTCTACTTAGGACGCACTGATAAGTGTGTTATATCTGAAACCAAACCAGGCTTGCAGCTAATCTTGGATATCTGCTTCATTCAGCAAAAACAATTGTTATGTGCTGAGAAAAATAAGTGAAATACGTGGAAATGCAGACCAACAAGGTTTGAGATGACAGTTATAAATGCAAACAACAAAATATGTATGCATGGGGAAATTTGAGACACCAGAGCTGATATAACACTAGTATAATAAATGACAGGAATGTTGAAAGGCAACTATAAACTTAGCTTCTTAGAACGTCATCACTCAATTTAGAATCTGTTGTGTTTTTCATGTCTGAAATCAGATACTCAATCAGATGTGTTTTTCATATGTCCGAAATCAGATACATTTAGAACTGCCCTTTTGTTTTCACAGTAGGAGAATTACCCAAAAATACCCAAAAGACTGGATTTTCTTTGATTAAAGGAGTTAATAAGGCTGAAATTGAGACAGATCTCCTTCAAGGCATGTATATTACAGCATACTGATCATATGCAGATGCCTAACTGCTTAAAAGATCCTACCACCTCAACTCATTGCTTGATGACATATAGATCAATCTATGGTAATAATGCATTCTGTTTGAGTCTTCCCTTTAAAAAATGGTTCCAGCACTACAAACAGTTTATTATTTATGCCACCCACTTTTTGTCAGATGTTAACATAACTTAATAATTTTTTGAAAAAGGACCCTAGCTCTGTGATAACTTTGCATGCAGAAGGTCTCAGGTTCAGCTTTTTCTAAAAGGATCTGGTAGTAAGTGACATGAAAGACCTTTGATGGTGGCTGAGGACAGGCAATGCCAGTTAGAATATGAATGAGGACCTTGAAAGACTAATGAGCACCTTCATCTTTCTGTTTCACATACCTCTTCTCATTGTTTTGCTGGACAATTAACTTTAGAACCTGATTCTCGCATATAGCTGCTGCTGAATTTCACATTGTTTTGAGACGTGTTATGAGCTTACATGTAGGTTTTTCCCCTTCAAATGGGTTTCTTATTTTATTTTTCTGTGAACTGTTTTGGGAGTATTAGTATTAAAAATAAATAAATAGTCATCAATAAAAAAAAAACACCAATCATCCATTTGGAGAAAATGATGGGCACAAATTTACCCAGGTCTTCCACATATTGTCCTGAAGAACAAAATGACATCTATTCATACTGCCTCCACAAAATCTGATTTATACAGGTTCTCCAGATTCAAGTCCATCAATCTTAACCACTACACCATGGTGGCTCAACACATGGTTTCCACGTGCACATTGCCCTTGGTAGATGATGAGGCACATGTGAATAAATTATTCAGCCTGAAAGTAAATATATTCATATAAAGCAAAGCCTTGTTGTGATCCATCCTCTTGCTGGACATCATAAACTGAGGAAGCCGATTAAGGATTTGTGTAGATAACAAACCCATGATTTTTGTACTTGTCAAGATGCAAATTCTGCAATGACACTAGTCCTTGTACTGTACAGTCCCCAAGATTATGAAACAAGGGAAAGGAAATTCAGAAACATTTGAAAGTCTTTCTCAGAAACTGATAGATAGGGAACACCTGAAAATATCGTCAAGGTGCCATTAAGAAAGCACAACCACAAAAGAGAAACAATAACAGTGCGTCAGATGCAGGTTTAACTTTCCATCAATTAATCAAATATGCACTCCAGAGATACGCTCTCAGCAGGAAATGGCTTAAATAAATAGTTTTTTTTCATTTTTTTCTACCATTTAATCTGGTCAGACATACTTTAAGACATTATCCTTGAACAAAACTCTTTGAAACTATGATGGTAGAAAACAAAGGAAATAAAACTGGATACTGAGCAGCTGTTCAAAAACTGGAAATTTGACCTTTCTTCCTTAAACATGAGAACCCTAAACAATGTCGAAAATTGCAAACATTTAGATTTCCCCATTTCGTGTCAGGGAGCAGGTTTATGTTTAATTTCCCACCACTGCCTTCAGTTCTTGATATATCCATATTAACCTGTACAATGAAAGAACAATAACTGGCACACATTATTTAGGAATGGGTATTTGCTGCTTTTTCGATCACATTACCATGGGGGAATGAAGCATCCCAGACTATAGAGCAGTAGTTGTAAAAGTGCAAGAATACACATTGGCCAAACCCACTAGAAATGAATTGAGCACTTTCAAGCTCAGTGCCATGTAGCCTTCAGTTATCCCTATGAACAGATGAGCAGCTTAGTCTACCTGGCCTGATATATTGTGTTCTTAGAAGCAGTCCTGCTAGTCAAGACCCTTAAGGAAATGCCAGGGGTTGAACCTGAGATCTTCTGCATATAAAGCTGCAATAAAATTACAGACCATCTCATTCCCAAAGGGTGCCCCCCCCCCAATCATTCCAATGCATCTCCCTGTCTGTCGTCTACTAGTGTTCTATGGAGGCTTCAGCAGTACTGAATGCTGGTTCTGGCTTGGTGACCATGTGTGCATCAAAAAACCAAGATGCTTCTTGTATTCCTAGAACTTCTTTCTGTTCCTTAATTATTATGCAGCTGATCAACAGGTCAGCTCTCAATGTGACATACTTTAACAGAGTCTAAAACTCATTCACATGATTGCTGTTGCACAGAAAGATTGGTGTCACTGGGGGACTAGACAACGGCACAACAAATTTTCTTCAGGTGGAACAAAGTGTGGCTTTGTTGTTGTTATGTGCGAAGTCGTGTCCGACCCATCGCGACCCCATGGACAGTGATCCTCCAGGCCTTCCTGTCCTCTACCATTCCCCAGAGTCCATTTAAGTTTGCACCTACTGCTTCAGTGACTCCATCCAGCCACCTCATTCTCTGTCGTCCCCTTCTTCTTTTGCCCTCGATTGCTCCCAGCATTAGGCTCTTCTCCAGGGAGTCCTTCCTTCTCATGAGGTGGCCAAAATATTTGAGTTTCATCTTCTGGATCTGGCCTTCTAAAGAGCAGTCAGGGCTGATCTCCTCTAGGACTGACCGGTTTGTTCGCCTTGCAGTCCAAGGGACTCGCAAGAGTGTGGCTTAGTGAGCTACAACTTCTCTGGAAGATGCAACAGCACAAAGATTTAGCTATCCAAGTAGTCTCATGGGAATGCCCCCACAGAAAAATATAAGCAGAGTTTTGCAGTACAGAGATAAAGAAATTATCACAGGAAGGAGTAGTGGATTTGGCTTAGTATTTCAATTTTGCTGGTTGAACACATCTAATCTCAGTAGGGCTAACAGAGACCACAGAATCAAGTTGTGATGACTATGGGTTAAGTTCTCCCCATCCCTGCCAATGCTAAGTGAACCGAGCAATAATATTATTTACCAGGACAGCCCTTCTTCCTCAGCAATAGCTCTCAGGATGGGGAAGCAGAAGTCACTGATACCACAAGCTAGCTTTGTGTGAAAGGTCATGGAGCTGAAGTCAAGTCAGGGTGGAGAAAAATGGGGCCCTGGGCCCTTGCTGGGGAAAACAGTAAGTTATAAATATCTGGACAAATAAATAAACAAATTACAGTTCACCATTGACCAGTGTAAAAATAGTAATAAGCATAAATAGTAGAAATTTGAAAATGCAGAAAAGTACAAGTTCTTTAGAAAAGCAATTAGCATTCCTGCCCATTCCATAACCACGTTAAGGTAAACAGATTTAACCAATTAACATTTAGTCCAATTTAGTCCAATTAACATTAAACAACAAAAGTTACAGTTGGAAGTCAGAGGGCCAGCCCTTCTATATAAATATGGCAGAAGGTAACTTAAAGAGACTAACAGGGTTAAGATTAAGAACAAAATTTGCATCCAAAGGTACCGTTATGACCAATGAAGTTTTATTCAATGTGTGAGCTTTTGTGGGCTTGCATACTTCCTCAGACAATGGAACAAGAATCAGAAGAGTACAGATATAATGAAAATAAATTAGTAATAAATTAGTAAACAGTGTCACAACAAATATGCAGATCGATAATGAAGATGGAATAGTTCCTTGGTAGAATATCAAAAACAGTCCTTTGGATTCAATTGTCATTCACAGTCACATGGGGGCCTAAAAATGTTAAGGTTAGTGATTAGGCAAGAAGAAGGAGGCTCTAAGCAGCTTACAGTCGCCTTCCCTTTCCCCGCAACAGACACCCTGTGAGGTGGGTGAGGCTGAGAGGGCCCTGATATTATTGCTCAGTCACAACAGCTTTATCAGTGCCGTGGGGAACCCAAGGTCACCTGGCTGGCTGCATGTGGGGGAGTGTATAGTTGCATGCTCTGAAATCAAGCTGAGAACAAAGGGCCCAAAGTATAAACTTTAAAGGTCAAGGAAGTGAAAGCTTTATGGGAGTATAAAAACAGGCAGTCGCCCCTCTTGTGGTGGGGAGGCTAGCATCATAAGTCCAGTATGGCAGTCCCCTTTCATCCCCTCTCTTCTTGCATGCTCCTCTAACCCAGTGGTCCCCAACCTTTTTATCACCGGGGACCACTCAATGCCGGGGACCATTCACTGCAGACCACTCAATGCCTTTTACTGAGGCCTGGTGGGGGGGATAGTTTACTCCTCTACTCTCAACCACTGCCCTAGAGCTCTCTGATCGCTATGGTAATGTTTAAACATCCCTTCAAAATAAGATACAGACACACCACAACAATGAACATAAGGAACATTTTATTTTCATGGAAATTTTAACATGACAATGACAAATCAATGGGAACCCTGAGCTTGTTTCTCTGCAACGAGATAGTCCCATCTGGGAGTGATGGGAGACAGTGACACCCGAAGTGGGAGGTGGGCCGGGGGAAATGAAGTAAAGGGCCGGGGTGGGGGGGAGAAGCTGTCCTTCGGGGCCCACCTCCAATTAGTCGAAGGACCACATGTGGTCCGCTGCCCACAGGTTGGGGATCGCTACTCTAACCTATTAGTACTGTTAAAATCAGAAGCACTTGAATTTGCTGTGTTATAAATTTTATTATGTTTTTATGCACAACTGCCAATATACTCTGTTTTTATGCAACTGCCAATATTCTCACATTATAGATTAGAAATTTATTTGTTTATTCCCTGCTACCACAACCATTTTCTTGACCCAAATAGAGAAGCTACCCCCCCCCCCACACACACACACACCCCAACAGTGGACTGTTTGAGGTTGGGATAATGACACTGGGAACCTGAAATTCCTTCTCTGTTTTGTGCCACAGTCCCTATTAGGTTTGGGGGCCCATGCACTCCTGGCTTCTGACTATTGGCAGACTGGGGGAACCTTGACCATACAAGTTACAAATCATAATGTGTACTTTGGGCTCACATAACCAACATGTCTGGGAAAAGGAAGGGTTGCTTAGTGACCACAGAGTTGGATTTAGGAGCCTAGGGTTTGAGTGGATTTATGCTGCTCTTTCGGCAGGTCTTTGCACACTAACCAAGTGTTCTTACTTCTTAGGCTTAGAACTGTCTGCAGATAAGGACAAGAGCTGAGTTACTCTATGTAGAAAAAAATTGCTTTTAAGGAAATTAAAAGTTTTCTGTATTTGTTTTGTGAGTATCTATAGACAGTGGTCAGATTCCTTGGTTGGTCTGCTGGGGAAGCAAAGCAGACACTCATGTAATTATCAGACCACTGAGTAATACCATGCTTTACCATAAATGGGCATTCTTTACTACTAAGCAGCACTCAGATTCTTAAGCGAAGAGGTAGTGCAACTTGACAATATAGCAACTCAGTTCAGGAGCACCACGCCCTGCTCAGACCTTTCTGGAACACATTTAAATGCCACTTGGATTTCCCCCTTCCAGGGCAGATACAGGCATATAGGCATTTCTAACACAAGTTTCTGTACTTTTTGCAAACAAACACTCAAAGGGTGGGAGGGAACATGCTTGCTCTAACAAATTGACACATCGTGATCCCCTGTAGCTTCCGTATATGCTAAAATGTGACTACTTGTCTGCAGGCGTCACTACCAATTCTGAAACTAAGGAAACATCAAAGAATGATAGGAAACCAAGTCCACAGGCCTGCTGCAACTAATGGCAACATTATGCAGGCATTTTTCTTTCTCACTACTGTTGCAGAGAAGATCCAGGTTTCAAACTGGAGTGCACAGCACCAGAGAATGCAAAAGGAGTGGTTCGGCTTTGCTAAAATCAGTGGAAAGTTTAATGCTAGCTGCACTAGGAAGCAAACAGCACCCATGCTTAAGCACCTTGCAACAACAGTTGGCCACATCCTTACATATGAAGTCTCTTAAATCAGGCCTGCTTGTTATCAAAGAAGTCTCATATTCTTAAGGTACTCAGCATGCTTTTGAAAGTGTGGCTGTACTCCTGTGACTGATGAAGCTGTCACTGAAGGAAACTGGGAGTGTCTAATTACAACAGTAGAAGCCATCGCCTCCAGGGTAAGATCACTTACCCAAGACACTGCCATGGAATGCCAACAAGATTTCAGCAGGTTAGTATCTGTCACCATATGTACAGCAAATTACTTTGAACTGTCTCATGCCCCCTTCCTTGCGCATGCACACACACACACACACACACAGGAGTGGGGAGGAAAACAAAAGGTAAACTTCGGTATCATAGCAACGTGTCATCCTATCTTCAGAGCACTGTACCAGCATCATTTTGGGGCTGAATTGTCTTCTATACCTTTAAAATCCTTTCAAGTGTACACATTCATGAATAATTAGAGGAACTTATTGCTGCAACTATTTCTACAGGGCCACGTGTCTTGGATTCCATGTTAACCCTAAGGCACGCCTGTCCCTTAACCTCATAGCGACTAGTTACTGCACACATGTCTCCCCGGCCCCAACTGCACATGTTTTTTCTTTTCTTTTTAAAGAACAACCATCATGACCCGTTCAAGAGAGGCCAACCCGGCTTCACCGCTTCCACCCGCCCTGACTTGTGGAGAAGTCAGTCCCGGAGGGCTTGCTTCCGTGCCAAACAGCCACGCAAAAGAATCAGGATCCGGGCTAATTCCCGCAGAGCAATTTGGGATACGCCGAGAGTTGGGCGTGCTCAGCTCGCGCTGCAGGGCTGACTGCCTGCTTCCGACTGCAGAGCGCACACCGGCGGGGGCTTCTCGGGATTGAGAAGGCGGGAAAGCAGCAGCGCTCGCCCGGACGGCCCCCGAGCCCCTGCTTGGCTTGCCGCTTACCTGCCTGATGTTGGGCGCGCTGCTGTCTCCCCTGGCGACTGGCTCGGCCCGCCTCGCTCGCTCGCTCACACCAGAAGTGGCCCGGCTGGCCAAGCGCTCCCGGGGGTGTTGTTTTGTTCTCCTCCGGAGAAGGCGTGTCCCACCCGGCCGCCAGCCCGGCGCGGGGGGAGGTCGGGCGCCTTTGCACTCAGCCCCACAATGGGATGGCGCAAGCGGGCCTGGCCGTCCGGCGGGGGCGAGGGAGAAGCGCGGAAGCGCCGAGGCCGCGAGGGTGTGTCCCGGGGACAAACGTTTTGCAAGTCCTTGTCGCACACATGTGGATGCCAGATCGCCCTCGGCTTCTGAATGGATCGCTGGGAAGAGAAATCTTAGGCCCGTGCCGGAAGAGATAGCAGGCAGGAGCAGAGGCAGAGCTGCTTTTCTGTTTTCCTAAGCTGGCGGGGTTGAAAAGAGGCACGTGCAGCCAGGGTTGGATTTCCGCAGCCCCCCGGTTTACAATGCCCTTCTCTGAGCTGCAGCCTGGAGATAAGGGTAATGCCAACAGCTAGGACTAAGTATGGATATGGTGGCTAGCTGCTGGGGGGGGGGGGATCTCATGATACGGTTTTCGAGGTAAGAGTTGATCTGGATTCCCATGATATCTCATGATACGGCGCAGCTCTTGTCTAGGAATTTAGATCTTCCGCCAGTGCAGCCTTCCACTTCTGCTGCCCTTCAAAGATTCCTCTGCCCCAACACCATTGGAAAGGCCTGTTCTCTGTGGACCTGGCTGTTGCTCCAATGAAGGAAGTGGATGGAATTTAGGCTGGTGTCTGCAGTAGCAGAACAAAGTTTGAGTCCAGCAGCACCTTTAAGATCAACAAAGTTTTATTCAAGGTTTTATCCAGAAATGTGCTTGCATAACACGTTGTTGGTGCCAGTCAGACTTTGTTCTAGTGTCTCAGCTGTGACCATTCCACCTTACAGTATTGCTCTCACAATCGCCCATCAATACTTTAAGCTTTGTGTGTGTGTGAGCAGCTTAATGGCACTTAACATACAGCTAGGGGATGTGTTGATTTTTTAAATGACCATTGGAAAGCTCTAAAATAAAGTGGATTAGCTTCCCCCCCAAAAAAACAAAAGGCCATGTAATATTTTAATTAAGATCAACAAAAATAACACAACATAGTATACAAACATTCTAGCTGGCAAGGACTCTTAAATACCAAAATTGGTATTTAAAAGAACAAAAAAAAATGGGGGGATTGGGAGAAATTGTTAGACCATCACCTGCACAGGATGCTTTGCTGAGGCAAGTATCAGGTTGCATCCCTGGCATGATGAGGAGTAGCTATTTTGACTGTTTATATGATGAATTCTAGGGATTTCTATGATTATGTGACAGGGTGCACATGTGTGCACCTGATCAAATAATTTTCATCTGAAAACCCAGAATTATATGATATCACTTCTAGGAGAGCCCTGAATTGTGCCACCATTTTTAAAACTCAACAGTTCTTTAGCTTCCTAAAATAATAGAGTTGGAAGGGACCTTGTGGGTCATCTAGTCCAACCCCTTGACTATGCAGGACACTCACAACGCTATCACTCATCCACTGTAACCTGCCACCCCCTTCACAGGATCAGCCTCTCTGTCAGATGGCTATCCAGCCTCTGTTTAAAAATTTCCAAAGACGGAAATTCCTCTTCCATCTGCCTGGCTTAGTCCAAGAGGTCAAGGGTATAGAATGCTATTTAAAAAATCATGCTTGGAATACAACTAAAGTTAAACACTGAGGCTCAGCCTTGATGTTCCTCAGCAATTACTTTAACTCAAAGATTAACTCAAAAATTATATAAGCATAGCAAAGCCATTTCTGTAGTAATATAAGTGTACAGTCAATAGTTTTTGCAATGATATTTTAGAAATGATTATTTGGCCTTAAAAGGAACAGTAACTTCAGCTTCCCTTTATAATGAAAGGTAAAGGTATCCCCTGTGCAAGCACCGAGTCATGTCTGATCCTTGGGGTGACGCCCTCTAGCGTTTTCATGGCAGACTCAATACGGGGTGGTTTGCCAGTGCCTTCCCCAGTCATTACCGTTTACCCCCCAGCAAGCTGAGTACTCATTTTACCGACCTCGGAAGGATGGAAGGCTGAGTCAACCTTGAGCCGGCTGCTGGGTTCGAACTCCCAGCCTCATGGGCAAAGCTTTCAGACGGCTGCCTTAGCACTATGCGCCACAAGAGGCTCTATTTATAATGAAAGGGTAACAGCAATTTCAGACAATGACAAGAATGTACAAAGAACTAATATGAATCAGGCCCTAACCTAGATAGCACAGAGTTCCTGAGCTCATCCAATCACAGAAGATAAGGTGTGTCACACCTGGTTAGCAATTGTATGGGGGACCACCAAGGGAATCCAGAGTTGCTATGCAGAGGCAGGCAATGTCAAACCATCGCTGACTGCCTCTTGCTTTGGAAACCCCATGTCATCACCATAAATTGATTACAACTTGATGGCACTAAAGAAAATGATTCAGAGCAGGTCTTCCTCAAAGTTAGTCTTGCTAATACTGAAGTGCTGCCAGTTGATAGGCAATAGTGTCTGTGTATACTCAGAAGGGAGTTCTGTTGAATTTACTTCCTCATAAGTAGGCTTAGGATGCATCCTGAAGCAGGCAGTGCTCTCTCCTACCTAAACAGAGGTTAGCTGCTACAACTAATTGAACAGGAAATCTGAAGACTCACTTGTCCAGGCTACTGGCTCAGGAAGCTCACAGCAGCCAACCAACCTTGGAATAAAATTTTCATTTCTTTTCCTCAAAGGATGTTAATTTCATTAACCTGTATCAGATTAACCCACCAGATATTGTCAATTCTGGTAGAGAAAAGCAGCATATAAGAACCAACTCTTCTTCTTCATTCTCTTTTCTTTACACCCAGAAGCTTGAAGTGGCATACAGCTTCCTTCCTCAGTTTTATCCTCACGACTGTCCTATGAGGTAAGTTAGGGTGATAGAGGATGGCTGATTCAAGGTTCATCCGATAGTTCCATGGCAGAGTGGGAACTTGAAATATTTAATTTCCCCAGTCATAGTCCAAACATGCTAACTACTACAACACAGTGGGTTTTTAAAAAAAATCTCTAAACCTCTTTAGCCTTGGGAAAGATGTTTACTCCTTTGACCATCATCTATATATCTATTTCTCAAGCGTGTCCCTCATCTGCAGATATCTAAATCTGTGACTCAAAGCCATATTTACCCCAAACAGATATTTCTGCAAAGTTGGGCAATCACCTCAGTTTGCAGAAATATCTAAAATGTTAAAAAGTATTTGGGTGTGTGTGTTAAACCCCCCCATTAAATAAATCATTGCCTGTGCATGCACAGACAATGTACTTACCATTTGGAGGCTGAAGAGAGGCCGTGTGCTGCTGCTGTGACAGAGCCCTGGAGCTGCTGCTGGGGTTGGCCACAGTGACAGATACTTGGGACTGTTCCAGGCCTGAGTTGTGGATGTTGGGAATTGCTCTGGGGCTGACAGCAGACACTGTGAGTTGCTCAGAGCAGCTACCGGACACCACTGGCTTTGCAGCTGGGCACCAAGGTGAGTGGTAGGGCTTGGAGGCACACCAGACAGCAAGGATGGAGGGGGATGGGATTCTCCCTTGTAAGATTCCCTCCCCCCCCACTTATCTATATACTGATTGTAATATTGGCCAAATTTGAGGATGCGGTAAAATGAGTACCCAGCTTGCTGGGGGGTAAACGGTAATGACTGGGGAAGGCACTGGCAAACCACCCCGTATTGAGTCTGCCATGAAAACGCCAGAGGGCGTCACCCCAAGGGTCAGACATGACTCGGTGCTTGACAGGGGATACCTTTACCTTTACCTTTAAATTCAGTGACTGGAACTGTGAGCGGGCAAGACGGATATTTCTATAAAACTGAAAGGGGCTCCAGGTTTGTAGAAAGGGTGAAATCTATTTCACCCTTTCTACAATTATGAAAATTATGAAAAGAATGCCTGTAGCTTTAAGTAACAGATTCCCTCAGTAGTTATTGCTAGGTAACCACAGTATTGTAGGCTAGGTTTCTCTCAGAGACCGAGACCATTTCAGGGTTATTTTGGACCAGATACCGCTGACGTGCGTGACTTACCTAGGACTGGCTGCTTGCTCCTCTTCAACAGCAGCCACCCTATGAAAGCAAGCGTGGTTCAAAAGATTTTCAAATCTGAGTTAAATCACCAGTCTGCCATGGAAGTTTATGAGATGAAGTTGGTGAATGGCTAAGAACAAGAGAATGAAGCAGGAGAAAGTGAGGGGAGATAGGAGTTGCTAGGGAGAGGGAGGAATATAAATAAGGAAGAGGCTACAGGGGGACATGATGTGCCCTCTCTGGTAAGTTCTTGAGGGTTCCTTAAAACAGTGGTCCCCAACCTTTTTATCACCGGGGACCACTCAACGCCGGGGACCACTCTACGCCTTTTAATGAGGCCCAGTGGGGGAGGGGGTAGTATACTCCTCTATTCTCAACCACTGCCCTAACGCTCTCTGATCGCTATGGTAATGTTTAAACATCCCTTCAAAACAAGATACAGACACGCCACAACAGTGAAGTGTGTTGTAAAGGGCTGGGGGGGATGAAGTAAAGGGCCGGGGGGGGGGGAGAGAAGGCGTCCTTCGGGGCCCACCTCCAATTAGTCCAAGGACCACATGTGGTCCGCAGCCCACAGGTTGGGGATCGCTACCTTAACATGTAAGTGGGCTTGGCTGATACCATACAACTAGATAAAGGCTAGATAAAGGCTGAGGGGGGAGCTGAAATGTAGTAAAGAGAAATAAAGACACAATAAGCCTTTTGATGTGATTGGGAGAGGGTATTTTTCTGAAATGCCAGAAGTGTTCATATCCTACCGTACCTGTAAAGAGATGGGGTTTTGTTTTTTTATAGCTTTATATACTGAGATTGGCCCAAGGCAGAAATAATTATTTAGTGTTTGTTTTGTTCTGGTATATGTTGTTTGCTGAATTTATTAACATTTTTAGGGACAAAAAAGCCCCTGCATACAAGCATAACATATTGTATATTTTGAATCTCAGATATTTATGTAAATAAAATAATCTGTGGTGTTACCATTCAGTTTTGGAAACTCTTATAGAGACAACAGTTCTTCACTTGGGAATGTAACAACATGCTGCCTTACACTAGCATTCCCTCTTCCCAAAGGTTTGTTCAGAGAAGGGTTACTGCGGTAGTTTTTAAAATTTTTGTGCAAGTCCAGCTGCCCCCTGGTGTTTAAGCTGCAGTATTATAGCCAGTATACTTGCTTTATACTCTGTGCCAAGGTGGTGTTGGTACAGCTAACCCTACCTGCATGTGCGAGGGACTCTTCTTTTGAAACTTTCAACTTATGAAACTGCCCTGAACTGGCCTATCAAGGTCAATTTGTCTATTTTAACCTGAATGCCAAGCAGATGCTCCTCACTGAGCAATAACTCATTCTCACTTTGCAGGGGGTAAAAATATTCATCTTGCCCACAGCACTGGGTTGTAGCCAGTTTAAGGAAAGGCGACACACTCCACAGTGTGAAATGTAAATGCTAGTACTAGAAATTTCTGTTGCCAAAACAGGGAGCTAACTGTCCAAGCACTGGAGATGTTGAGCTTTTTGGAGGAAGGTTGAGAGAAAAATGTACAGGTAGATAAATAAAAGGAGCAGTACTTTGGCTTGAAATGTTTACCATCAAGTTGTTGAGTGATCCCTAATTATTCTGTCTGAGGCTTGCAATGAGTCTGGACCCCTTCACCAGGTCTGTACTACTGATGTTATAATCAGAATCTAGCAATATATACCTCAAGGATGTATGCAGCTTTTCCCTTTGTTGGGGTAGACTTGAAGATTACAGAACCTGTGCATTGCAACAAACTCTTCTGTCTCAAGGCCACAGTCAAATGATTGTTTTTTATTTTATTATTTTATTAAAGTATTTTATTAAAACTTATCCCAGAGAGAAAATTTGAAGCTTAACTTCCCTTAGTAAAAACTATAGAAATCACAGCACCTCCCATCATAAGCCTGATTCTGGAGATGTGTCCATGTGTCCCAGCAACTTAAAGGCACCATAACACAGGAATACTTATTATTAGGGAGTCTCAGAGGTTGACCTGTCAGTACTCTTACCCTTGTCCACGTTTTCCCACTCCCAACATTCCCTCATCAGTCTACAGACCCTATGAGAGATTGTGTCTCAGCCATATTTACTCCTTGGCAATTTGTGTCCAACTCTCAATCGTGGCAACATCCATTGTTTCCTCTGGTTCTGCTTTTCACATCTCTGCTTACTGTTATCTTACTTTCTTTCCTGACTGTTGAACAGTGTCCTTGTCTGCTCAGCACTACTGCCCCTTCCCCATGACTACCAAAAACATATAGCCTTCGGTGTTTCTCCTTGGCCCTTTAATTTTCTCCATGTCTTTTTTCATTAGTTCTTCCTTTTTTCAGTTCCTGTTCAATGTGAGATTTTATTTCAAGACAACCTGATTACTTTCTCTTCCCTCGAATAATGTGTTTTCCTTCTTTGTTTTGTAGAGCCTTCATTCTTCAAGCTGTCAAAAGGTTTAGGTCTCTTCCTTAACATCTAAATCAGCTCAGTCAATTGGTGACAGAGCCTGCTCTGCCTCAAATATAATACTGTGTATACCATATAGATCTTTCATTCTTTGTAATATGGTGTTTGTCTTTGATTTCAAGATCACAAGCACTATGACTAGAAGCTTTTATATCTTGAATGGCAAAATGCAATTTACATTGTCTAAATCTCCAATAAATGACAGATTTTGCAGCTGCATTAGTCCAAAGAATAATAATCCAAAACCAAAAGCTATGTGATAACTTTTATTAGAACTAACCCAAATAGTATAAATTAGTATACACACTTTAGTCTTATATAGAATTCCTCATCATCCAGGATTCTGGGGGGAAGGGCAGAGATATTTTAAGACTATGATGTTAAGGCCACATTTAAGTAAGATTTGATTATATTAGATGCTACTGAGTGTAAATGGTATTACATTGCTGAGAAGTCAAACTCCTGCACACTGTTTTGTGATGTTTTGAGTTTGGTCCCAGTCATCCTTTTCAAAACAAATGACAGGCAAGCTTAGAGCTGATTCATCCACAAGATGGAGCCAATGAGGCAAAATGAATGGAAACAGATCAGCAAGTGTTCATATAATGCACATAATATAATAGATAGAAAAGTGAATTCTAAGCTTGGTGAGTGTATTGAAAAGAAGCAATAACCTGATTGACACTTCTGGAAAATAAAACTGTTTTAACCTGATGCTGTAAACTTTAAAAAGCTTTGGATGAGCAGTTCAACAACTGGGGCTCTATCAGAAAAGTTGTTTCTCCATGGTTCATCCCTTTTATGTCTGATGGCATGGGAACTTTAGATCATTTCAGTATTCAGCCTCAGAAAGTGGCTTGCAGTATAGTCCTACACAACGTTACTAATTCAAAACTCATTATTTCAGTGAGTTTAGACTGCGATTCTGTACAGGGCTGCATTATCAAGATGAACACTGAGTCTATGGAATAAGTTTTTTAAAATCCATACTTCCCAGATGACACCTGTATTTCCCCATCACAATGGGAGTAAAGGTGCGCGGGGGGGGGGGTAGTTAGCAAAAAAAGGAACAGTGAATCCCTCTTCAGCATTGATCAGTCCTATTTTTTTTTGTAAGTGAAAAAGTTAATCACCGATCTTCCACGCCATAGCTCTGTCCCCCAAAAGCCGCCACCTTGGGTGGCAGTGCCATCATTCAAATGTGGGAGTGGCTGGGCAAAAAATAAGGTCAACGCATATTTCCAGGCATACTTAAACATGATTTTAGTAGCTGTGCACGGAGGTGCCCGAGGCCAAACGCGCGCGAGGCCCTTGTGCCCGGCCCCCTCCTCCGGCCCCTCACTATAGACCGGCAGGAGCTTCCGCAGGCGTCGGGATCTCGGGAGAGGCCGTCTGGGCGAGGCCCCACCCTCCGCAACTACCTTTCCCATGATGCTCTAAGGTGCGGTGCGCGCCCGCGCCGCGGTAACTGAAGGGAGGGCGAGGGGGCGGGCGCGGGGAAGATGGCGGCGGGGCTGCCGCGCTGTCGTCCGGGCTGAGGCGTGCGGTGCGTTCCGTGGTGCTGAGCGCGCCCGGCGGGCTCTGCAGCCGCCGGCGCCATGTCGGAGCCCGGCCACCTGGGCGTGAAGCGGGCCGAGTCGGCGAAGCTGCGGCGGGCGGAGCAGCTGAAGCGCTGGAAGGGCTCCTTGACCGAGCTGGAGCCGGTGACGCCCGCCCGAAGCCGGCATCGCGGCGGGCCCCGGGTCCGCTTCGAGGACGGCGCGGTCTTCCTGGCCGCTTGCTCCAGCGGAGACACGGAGGAGGTGAAGCGGCTGCTGGCCCGCGGAGCCCGCCTCAACACGGCCAACGTGGACGGGCTGACAGCCTTGCACCAGGTAGCCCGGCGGACGGCACCGACCCCGGCAGCGCCCGCCCGCCCGCTTGCTTGCTTGCTGCTGCTGCCGCCGCCGCCGCTGCCGCTGCCTCGGGGATGGGTCGGCAGAGGGGCGCGGAGTTGTGCCTGCAGGCTGAACCTTTCCTTTTCTCCCGCGGCCTTCCAGCCGGGCTGCTCTTGCGGCTCAGCCTGGCAGAGGCATTCGTGATACGGCGGCGCGGTCATTCCCCCTGGTTCTGAGCGATGCCCTAGGGAGAGAGGATAGGGGCCAGGGCGAGAGCGGGCACGGGGATGACGTCTCAAAATGTGCCCGGTCTCAGGTCCGTTTTAGTGAAGGAGGCCACCCTCGCCCTTCAGAGCCTGCATTTGCTCTTCCTTCCTTCCTTCCTCCCCCTAGAATTGACCCCTTCAGGGATGGAGTAGGGTCATGGCAGGGAGGGTTTTCCATTGATGCTGTCTCCTCTCCTGCATAGTTGTTAGAGTGCATGGTTCATTAGCAGGGGCTAGTGACAATTCATGATTTGGGACAACCTTTGCTGCCTCCCTAGTGAGCTTCCTTTCCTGTGTATCCTTGGGAAGTAGGTAGACTGACAGCACCGGGTGGACACATTCCTGGCACTAGATATCTTGTAGGACTATGTAGGGACTCAGGAGAACAACTAGTGCCTTGCTTCACTCACAGATGGCCAGGTGCACAGGGATGGCAATACACCAAGTCACTGGGCTTCAGCACAACTTGACATCAGCTGGTTTCCCCTCTACTCTCCTTGATCTGTATCTGTAAAGTAATTGTACCAGTGAACATATGTAACCTTCTCTTGGCTTAGGCAGGGAAACCCTTTCACTTCACTGCTATATAACTGTAGCAAGGATTTGTGAACATGCAGTGCCTTTTATTCCTTTTACAGAGCTTTTCCTTATCATTTCCATTCAAATAATATTTTATTTTCCCCAACAGTAATGTCATTTTTTCCTGCTGTCTAGTAGGGATGTTTTCATATTCATTTCCCATTAATCATAGAATCATAGAATAATAGAGTTGGAAGGGACCTCATGGGTCATCTAGTCCAATCTGTATAAGGGGAAATGATGCCATGAAAGTAAACTTAATTTCATCACAAAAGGATTGAAAATGTGGTCTAGGCAGAGTGGATTTTTTTTGACAGGTTAGGGCAAAATAGACTAGTTTGGAAAGCGTCTGAAATCTCACACTGAAATGGTGAATCACACAAGGCTCTTATTTCATGCTTTGTTGGACCTATATAAGGGACTGTTCTTATGAAATACATTTCAATTAAAAGTGGCTTACTTGTATTTAAAGAGGGTTTCCTTGGTTTGTCCATTTACTTACATGAGTATTTGAAATATTACTATAGGAAAATTTAAAGATGCCAATGCAAAAAAGAAACTCCTAGCTCTATTAAATCAGTGATTTCAACTTGGGGTACTTAAATTTGTTGAAATGACATCTGTTTTTAGTTACTATACATGTTTTGGAGTGTTAGTAACCTTAATATTGTCTTGCCTAAAACTTTACTGTGCCCTACAGACATTAATATGTCTTCTGTGGGAGTTTTTGTGTGGCAGATACTTTTGACTTCAGAGTGATTCCTTTTGGCAACAGTTACAGAAAACTAAGTGCCAGAGCGTAAGATAAGTAACATTGAGTTCTATTAATAGAACTCCTGATGTGCAGCACACACCACAAGTGTCCTCAAGAGGCTACTCCTAAAATGACAAAAGCATCAAAAAAGAGTTCTTGTCCTTGATACTTGTGTTGTGACATTCTCTGCAATACATCAAAGAGATTATTTTGGATTGAAAACTTCTGATGTTGCTGGAACCAAGTGTCAAGCTAGATGTATTTCATTCTTGAGAGGTAGCCATGTTGATCATTTGCAGAAAATGCAGAGTCTTGTGACACCTTAAAACACCAACATTTTTTTCTTCTAGAACACAGTTCCATAGACTAGAACCAACCTCATCATGTGCATGAAGTAGATCATCAAGTGGTGTATGTGTATATACAAACTTCTGTGTGGCAACTGAGGTTCTTCTTCCTACAATTTAAGGGCAAAGGTTTGATGGGAGATGGCAAATTAGCATGACTTTGCAATACTTTTTAATGTCAACCAGAATTCATTCAGTTCGTAGTATTTTACCTCTGGTCCAGCTATCATGTGATATTTCATATTGGGTTAATTACACTCTCTTCTATGGTGAGTGACAGACTATACTATTGTGACTTTCAAAATTGGACTGAAACAGCATCTGCCAATTAACCCCCATCCCCAGTCCCAATCATGCTAGTTTTTGTTCTCATTCTGAATTTGATCTGGGCATGTACTTCCCACATACAAGGCCTTCATAGTATAAACTTTGTTACTAGGGTCTGTCTTTCTGGGACTGATTCTGACACATGTTATCTAAATCACAGGAGCCAGTTAGAGGGGTTCAACCATTGTCTGAGTATGCCAGTGGGCTGGATGAATGCTGAATAAAGACAAAATGTAGGTGCTGTGCGTCTCCTGAAGCAGCAGGTCTGCAGTTTCAGAAGAGGGTACTCTTAGGTCAAGCATTGACATGGAGGCTGAACTGGAATATGTAAAGCATTTGCTTTACTCAGCATCAAGTTGGTTTCTAAATAAGACAAAATTCAGTGAATAATTTCATTCCTAGAACAGTTGACTGTTTTACTTTTGGCACATTCCAATAAGTGGTCCACTTTAGTGTGACTTTTAACACATAATAGCAACGTTTAACATATAATAGCAATGTTTGATTGGCGTATTGTTCACACAGGTATCGAGATGGACATTTTCCTCTGCGAGTTTGAAATGCTGATGATGGGGGAGAGTTCTTTTCCATCTGTGGTTATACCACAAGAAAGGAGAGGTTCCACTGACTATTAAACAGTTGTCTTGTGGAAGAGAAAAACAAGAATTTGTGGCGCTAATGCCCATAGCAGTTCCTCATCCATAAAAGCTTGGGTTATTTTTACAAAGTAGTAGCTCCTTAATGGTTCTGGTCACTGCCAATCTTTTCTGACAAGGTAAAAACAGCAGTTGCCAAGCATATGAGAAGCTACTGCTTCATGAATAGTAGTTGCTGATACTGTTGCATATTCCAGCTATGGATGGAAACAGACATAGTTCCTTCATTTGTATTGGTATTCTGTAGAAAGTGGAGGACTCCTATGTTTGCATTTCTGAATGATTGTTCAAATTAGGATCTTTGTAGACTATTACTAAATTGATATAACTTTTCTGCTTAACAATAAAAATGGCATTTGGACAACATCAGTTTTCTAACATAAATAGCAAGCTTATGTTTCAGTAAGTAATTGGCATTCTTATGAAATGGGTACAGTTATTCAGTTATGCTCATTTTTTTACTAAAATCTCATTGTTACCCACCCTGAGCCAACTGGGAAGGGTAGGCTATAAAAATAAAGTTGTTGGAGAAAAGTCTCGTACTTTATACTGGACTTTGAAGAACATTAGAGCAAAAATCTCACTGTTTCTTATCTATAGTAGTGACAAATGTACATGTGTGTAAGGTGCCACCAAGTTACAGCCAAATTACGATAACCTCATAGAATTTTCGTGGCAAAAGACTAACAGAGGTGGTTTGATGCTTCCTTTTCTGCAATGCAATGTTGGTTTTCCTTGGTGGTCTCCCATCCATTTGCCAGCTCTGCTTAAATTGCAAGATTGGACTAGTTTGAGCCATCCAGGTCAGGGCAATGAATACAATGAGTGGGCAATCAGACATGATATCAAAATTGGATATTTCCAGGTTTGGATTGATAATATCCAACACTGTGAAATGCTTTCCTAATTCATTTTTCCAGTGTTTTCCTCCAAATATCAGAAATATTTGGAATCGGGTAGAAAATGCTTTTGGTGTTCACAGCTGTGCAGTGGCTCTTTAAGCTTTAAAGGAATTATATTTTTAATGAACTAGACCCAATCTTTGGGTGGGAGGGACACGACCTCAAACTGTCCCAAGGCCTATATCAGCCATTGTGGGAGGGGCAAAATCTTACATCCTCTAGCATTAAGTAGCTTTCCTTGGTGAAAGGGCCCCTGGCATTGCTGAGAACAGAACATATCTGTACATTCTTGAATGATCAAGCATACTGCCTTAGTCACAGCTTAGTAGAACACTGCAATTGACCAGACATCCCAGATGTCTATGAAGACCTGGCCTTTCAAATTAAGTGCATGTAGCTGGTTTGTGAGGACTCTATCACTTCCTCAGCAGACCTTTAGAGGCTCAGTGGACTACAGGGGGAGGCAGGCAGGCAGGCAAATCCCATTCAACATCTTTGCTTCTCTTGTAGTTCATTAGACTCAGCCTAATTATTACATTCTTCAAGTGCAGAAGTAAGATTTGTGTACATGTAATGCCTATTATGTCAACTTCCTTAACATTTTTGTTTTCTGTAAAACGAAGAATCCTATATTTTCCATGGCTTCAAAATTAAAAACTTGATATTGGGCAAAATATGAGCTCAAGAGTCGATTGCTGTAGAGTGTAGAGATGACCTGTGAATGCACCTGATTCCCAAAATAGTATATAGGTATTTTAGGGTATGATCAATTTCCAGTTATGGCTAGAGCTTGCTATTTTCCAGGAAGTTAGGAAACCATAAATGACTGCACCAAACACATTTGATGCTTGAAATTTTGTAAATATATGCAGAGTTGGCACATGAGTTTTTTTTGCTGCTGCTTGCTAAGCTGAATGCTTAGTAATAGGTGATTTGATATCTTTGTCCTTTATCCATCTTGCCAGCTGAAATACTTGACTCTCTTCCTCAGCTGAATAAAGAGCTACGTAAGAAACATTTATAAAGCTACCTTACAGATACAGCTTTTGGGAGTATTTAATTGTCAAGCAGTTCTATGGAGCCATTAGAAATACTAACTTTGTTGAATGAACTCTAAAACTCTGTTGCTTGGAGAAGCAAACGTTCTCTTCCATTGCGTCCCTTTTATTGTTTCTCTGGCCTATATCAATAGTCATGAGACATGCTAGATTGAAAAACTGAACCAAACATAGTCCTGGCAGCGGTGCTTCTGTACAGAAAGAAATGATGTAGTAGATGAAGGTGTAAAACTATTCAGAATTATGTTCTAGGTTGGAATTCCCATTCTGTCATTTAAGTTTGCTGTGTGCTGCAGCAGTCAAGCACTCAGTCTAACCTACTTCCAAGTTGTGGTGGGGATAAAATGGAGGAGAATAATATAGCCACTTTGGGTCTCTATTGGGAAGAAAGATGGGTTACAAAGGAAGTAAATAAATTGATTATAGGCAATGTTATTGTGCCTTCCTAATGTTTATTGTGTTGGCCATAGTTTCTTTAGCTTGAATCTATTATTCCAAGCTCATAATGTGTTGGATCCCACATAGATTTATAGGTGAATGCGATGTATTTATTTCACTAGGCTAGTTACATTTTAAGAATTTGTATGAGTGAATGTGAATGTCTCATCTTTACCTTGGCTTCCAAAAGGCCATGCTTCTGGACTGATAGCTTTGCTGACTTAACTTGGTTTATGAATAAAAATACTTCATGAGACTGTTCCTGATTTTCCCAAAGAAAATCAGAGCAAAAATCTCACTGTTTCTGATTTACAAGTCATGGTATGGCAGCAGTCTCTGGTTTGCTCAGGTCATTTGTCATGTCAGGCAGACTGAGGTGCTGTTGATCATTGCCAAAGCTGCTGAGATGCTGACGAATCAGCATGTACTGGAAGGAAGAAGGAGATTGTAGCCTGGATTTGGTGTTGAATCTTCAACTTCAAAAGAACTATAACTTTAACTAGAACTCCTAGGGAGGTCAGTTTGGCTCAGGTCATGGAGGGGTGTGTCTGGGGGGGGAACCCAGCGGATGTTGTTGGGTCGGTCAGCCGCAACTAATGCCTGGTGGAGGAGGTCCCTTTTGCCCGCCCTGCGGAATTGTGGGGGTTCAGGCAGGGCCCTGATCTCTTCAGGGAGCTCATTCGACCAGGTGGGGGCCAGTACAGAGAAGGCTCTGGTCATTGTTGAGTTCCAACATGCTTCTTTGGAGCCAGGGATCACCAGCCAGTTGGCGGTGGCAGCCCGTACGGCTCTTTTGGGGGTATAGGCAGAGAGGCAGTCTCTCAGGTACACTGAGCCCAGACCGAGTATGACCTTGATTGTGATTACCAAAGCCTTAAGCCTGATCCAGAATTCGATTGGGAGCCAGCTGAATTGTTGAACTACAGTCCAGATGTGGGATCTCTAGGTACCTGCATAGAGCACAAGGGGCAATTATGTTCAATGAGATGAGTTAGTACAGAATAATATATGTGGACTCTGCTGTCAATCTTACTCATTCTGCAGTTTATTTTATTTATTTTTATTTATTATATTTATATACCGCCCTCCCCGGAGGCTCAGGGCAATGTACATTGAACATATGAACAATACATGAAACAATACACGTCAGTTTAGTGCTGACATGATTTCACAATTGTTTGCTTGCAGTTCTGTTTAGGAGGCTGACATTAAGAAGAAAAAGTAAACTTGAAAGTTTTGAATTACTGTAAATATGAAAGCTTTGGGGAAAGATCTAAGTACATTGGGCCCAGCTGGGTGCTGATTTAAATTTTGTCAATTAATCAGCAGAGATTTCTGAATAAGTGTGAAATCCTTTCTCTTGAATGATAACAGGAAACAGAAAATGACTATTATATTTTGAGAAGAGCTTTTAATGTATATCCCTGCAGTCTGATCTTATTTATTTAGAAATAGCCATTTTCAGTAGATTCATGTCAGACTCCCCTTTCAAGCTTTGGCTGTGGCTTTAATGAAATCATCTTGTAATATCACCTGCATACCGGGGGTTGTAGCTGAACAGAAAGAAATTGTCTTTTCTCTGCTTCTGTACAGAAGATAACTTGCTGTGGTTAAGTCACTGTTGGATGCTGCTTAATGATCCATATGAGTGATATTCAGCATCAGTGTTAAAAATTGCTTTTGAACTGCCTGATTTTTTACACAATAAAGATGGGAAAGAGGGGATTAGAGTAAAAGTTTAGGAGTGAAAGGAAAATCTGTTTGCATCTGATGTGTTTTAAGACTGCCAGGCAAGAGAATTCATGAGCAAGTAAATAGCCTTATGCCTCAGCTTGTTGGTCTTGAAGGACATATGTAAGATTGCCAGTTCTTGAAAATGAATTTCTGGGGGCTGAGGAAGGAGAACTTCAGCATTGGGACAGATCCCATTGTGGAACCAGAGTGGAAGTAATTTGCAGATGGTCTAGGGAGAAGAGCCCAGCACAAACTGTACTCAGCAGCACATGAATAAAAGAGACAGGAGAAAGTAATGTCTTATTCTTCCCTTTTAAGCAATTGACCAGGGAAAAAGTGGCCAGGTGGTTTGCTGTGGTCAGTTGGTAGTTAGGTATCTGTTTCAGAGTAATTTTTTTCCTGTTTATGTGTGTGAGTGTGTATGTATATATGTATGTATATATATATATATATATATATATATATATATATATATATATATATATATGTGTGTGTGTGTGTGTGTGTGTGTGTGTGTGTGTGTTCTGTTTTCTGACATCAAATAAATGTGCAAAGTTTTTATCATTGGTGTAAATAAAGCTTACTGATAAACAAGAAGTCACTTATGATGGATGAACTCATTTCTTAATTAGTTGCTTTCTATATTGGCTCTAATATTCATTTAATTGAAACTTTGTAGAAAACAATGAATCACAAGACATTAGAGTCAAGTAGTTTAGAATTAAAAATTATCTTTTTGATGTGGCTTGACAACTATGTGTTGATGGTATATTACTTTTGTTGCTGCATTAGTAAATTACTAGATTTAGATTTTATGATAGGAATATATTTAGAAAACATGATCATCAAAGTACTGAAACTTGAAGGCTAAAAATTAATCTAGCTCTGAAATTTTTGGCCTGGCTCCTAGATCCAAAGAACATTTTCCAAGAAATGTTTTATCTATTGATGCATATCTACTCTTAACAGTTGTGACTACATCTTGATTGCCCTAATAGCTCAGGCTGGCCTGAAATCTCAGAAACTTAGCAGGGTTGGCCCTGACTAATATTTGTTTGGGAGACCTCCAAGGAGTACCAGGATCATAATGTAAAGGCAGGCAATAGCAAACCATCTCTGAAAGTCTCTTACCTCGAAAAACCATAAGTCAGCTCTGACTTGATGGCTCTTTCCATGCCCCCTCCCTCTCTTGCTTAAGAACATAAGCATCTCGTTGGACCACATGGGGACCACAAAGTCCGTTTTTTTTTTTACAAAGATCAGAGCTGGCATTCTTCTTCTGAGGGTCTTCAGGAAAGTGGTTAGTGATCCCCCAGTTGACTGCAAGTTATTTTCTCGCCTCCTCCCTAGTTTTAGTGAAACATATCAAGAAAAAAATAGATGGACTTTTGGCTATGGTAAAGGTTGCTCAGGTTATGTAACCTGGGAATGGTTGCAGCATAGTTGCTCTAGATTGGATCTAAAGTTTCCTTTCTATCTGAGTGCAAAGCCTTCTGCTTGCTGAGGACTCCAGAATTTTTAGATGCTCCTCCTTTCTTTTTTTAATATGTCACTTTCTGTTAAGTTTATTTTTTGCCTTCTCAGTGTCATTATCCTCCCCAAACACTCAATAGTTTTGGGTTGTCTTCCAGCTTGTTTTTGCCACCTCTTCCTAGTATGAAATATGGATATGAGGTAGCCAAGGCTTCTTGATGTCAGTTTCTGGAGGGCATGGGCAGGAGGACAATGTTACATCCTGCTTGTGGGCTTCCTGGAGACACGGTGTGACCAGAATACTGGACTTGATAGGCCTTTGGTCTTATTCAGCATGGTTCTTCTTACGTTCTTATCTACAAGTCTGAGTGATAATTTTCGATATGGTTTGCCTTGTTAATATAATGAAACATGATTTATTTTGCTGCATTGTTGTTGTCAAAGTCTAGCAGTAGCAACAGCATGTGTCCTTATAGCAGTGAGGCCTGTTGTCAGTTGAGAAGAATGTTATTCAATAGTTATATTGGCACTAGAGTAAAAAGATTAAAGGATACAGAAGTGGCAAATAGCACAAATGATTTCCACAGTACAAGTTTGGAAAAAAATACTCAATGATGAGTTTGCTGCTGAGTTTAGACCTTGTATAAGCTAAGGCTTGTAAGATGTTGAGTTGGTGCTGCTATATTTTTCTCTTTGCAAAGGATGTAATATCCACTTTATTTGTTAAACTGACATCTGTTAACCGTCTTGCACCCCTTTAACTACATGCTTTTTGCAGCTGACCGGTAGTCACTAAGATTACTAGAGAGTGCTTATATTCCAGTCTCATCTGTTTCCCCAACTTCACAAAGCAACTTTGCTTTTGTTTGTAATGACAAGTATGCAGTATTTGAAAAGATGTCACAACTTCTTCTGTTAGTGGAAAATGTTTCTAAAAGGTTCTTTTACTTTGCATAGCATAAATATAGTCCTAAATAATATCCATCAGAGAGATGTGGGAAGATGGCATTAAATGCTGCAGCTGTTGTTTATTCTGGGTGTTTGCAGCCAGAGAATTGACTGAGATCTTATCCATCTTCCTGGACAGTAGGTGCTTCTGGCTGGGTCCAAAGTTGTCTTCTGCCCTCACAAGCAGAAGACAGGTGCCAGTTTTCTCTGGTCTGCTTTAGGTTCCCACATCATACCCCATGGCAGTTTTAAGGACTCCTTAATCCCAAGGAGGAGCATTTCAGGGAATATAGTATGCTAAAGGGAGAAGTGAAGGTCAGACAATTCTATTCCATGAGTTAACCTCTTCTCAGTCATTTGGATCCAAGCCTTGTCTTCCATTAATGAGCACCCAACAGAACTAATGCTAAATGTTTCCATAGAGAGGCATTGTATCCCTAGGGCCCTTAAGTCCTCTCAACATACCTACCAGCTATCATAATGGCAGGGTAGATATATATACAAAGGCTACTTTTTGTTGTATAACTTTGTGATCAGCAGAGCACAGGCCTGAGCTGGGGGGAAATGACCAGCAGGTGCTGTACTAGTTTCGCTGGGGCAAGTTAATTCCTTACCACCTTGTTAAACTCTAAATGCATTTATTTGATTTCATTCATTATTTTACTAGTTTTAATTTAATTTTGTCATAGCTTAGCTGTCATAAAATTATTTAAATTCAACAGGTAAGATCATCTTGTAGAATTTGCATTCATTAAAGCAGGTTTGGGGAGCTCCCAGACTTGAGCCAATCAGAAAGTCTCATGGGAACCCCACGAGACTTTCACTGTCTATGCCATGCAGCTGGAGAGAAACTCATTATTGCACAGTAAATATTTTCAGTGGGCAAAATTTCCTCAGTTCTGGACAAGGTATGTGTCTTGTACAGATAAAGTTGAAAATGAAGCAAGTGTAGCAAATGTAGCATCAGAGCACTGCCCTGATGTTTTTGACAGTCATTTATTTTAACCCATATTATTTAAATGCAAGGAGAAGGTCTGCTAGAGATTCATAATCTAGTCTCCATGCGTGTGGAGTATGCGATCTAACTTTTGAAGGGGAAGGGGAGATAAATGGTAGCCAAACAAAACAGTGGGTGCAAGATAGTGCTGATATGCCAGCAATAATGTCTGGGAAATGTTTGGGGCAAGTTCTGACTCTCTCCTGGAAAGAACAGTGAGAGCTGTCCAGACTGACAGAATTGCTGACAACAGTACTCCTTTATATTGGTGTTTGGAGATTTACCTGAATGCTATCTGGCAGTCCTACTTCCCTCGAATGTCCTGAGTAGTGAGCTCTGATCATAAGGCATGAAGGCAAGAACATACCTTTCAGAGCTGACAATTGCTAGTGGTGACAGTTGCAAGGCTATTTTGGGAGCTTTATTCTTGTGTTCTTTGAACTGTTGTATCTGTGCCAAGACAATGTTAACCCGGACATTGTTCAGCTGTCAGGGGACTTTCTTTGAGATGGGTGTTTGCCTGTTACCATTCATATTAGCAAAACAAAACTAATTCATCCTTCAATAAAATAGTGTGAAACTTCAGTTCCATTTTTATACACGCTCATGGTGACATGGTAGCCACTTCACCATGGCATGATGCTGTACTTCTGATATAATATATATAGTATAAATATGACCATCAGGACAACATGAGCTGGAACAGCCATCTTGGGTGTCCTGTTACTACAACTCACAGTGTGACATGGAGAATTAGCTTGCATGTTTGTACAGGGAGTGGGAAACTGGGATCTTTTACCTTAAGAGGTGACTTAAGAGTAGCAGGTTTTTATTAGGAGAAGGATGACAGAAACTTGATTTAAAGATTTTAAAGAGGATGATAGAGTTTATTGAGGGATTTGGTACAAGGGGGCTTATCTTGAACAAATACTAAATCAAAGCACAGATAAATAACATATTCCTTATCCAAACTAATGAAATAACAGCAACAATAAAAAAGAGTTACTCCAATCAGTCCCTTTGTAAATTTGGGGAATTGGGGAATAGGACAAAGTAGATGTGGAAACTGTTGGAGCAGAGCTAGCCAGTCTTTCAGATGTGAGGCCTAAATAGCAGATAGGAGCAAATTGTCATCTCTCTGTATAGTGTGGTGTTGGTTGGAAAATAAAGGGATATAACAGAATGGGGAGCAAAGATATAGCTGTCCAAGTCTGTGTAGAAATCAGGATGGAAGAAGGAAGGATCCTGTGTGTTGGGAGACTAAGCTGCAGTCCAATATGTAGCCAGGATCAGACCCAAATTACAGGGTCTATTGCCAGCCTTGTTATACTGTTTTGGGTTCATAGGATAACATGGGTCCTTTTCAGGGAACAAAAGAGTGGAGAATTAAACCCAGCTCTTCAGATTAGAGGCTGGTGCTCTTAACCACTACATCATGCTGGGCCCCAGAATTATAATTATATTTCAGAATTAGAAAACTGGAGATGTGGCACTGTATCTTATATTCAGTGGTAACTTTAGGAGCAGTGAGAATATTTGGATTGGGGATTCCAGGCTGTCTCAGGGCAGTTAAAATGTGACCTGAAAGGGTGGTTATTGATCACATATCAGTGTAAAAGACATTTACCCCCATTTACTATTACAGTCATAGACCAGTTGTATCAAATACAGATAAATCACTAAAAAGCCATCTGAATTAAACTAAAATAATGTAAAAGAATATTTATGTATTTATTTATTATATTTATATACCGCCATGAAACTTAAACAGACATCCTAATAGTAGTAAAAAGACAATATGGGGAAAGGCATCTTTGTCATCTAGCCTGGTGTGCTTAATTGTTTTTGGCCTGTTGATATTCCCTGATTTATGCCAATAAAAAAGTTTTTTTGCGAATTGACATTGCTGCAAGATCATTCACTGTGTTTGTTGCTGCAGGATCCATCATGAGGCTCAAAACAAAGCAATTGCTTCCCATGCTCTGTGCTTGCTTCGTGGGACTTGCTTATGCAGTGCGTACATTCAGGCTGGGAGTGAGGGGTGTGCAGATGAAAGGGAGGGGCTGGCAACAGTCCCACTTTTGTACAAGGAATACTCATGTAATTGGCCCTACCCATATGATTGTAATACATACACATATTCCTCAGCTGTGCAAAATTAGAATCATAGAATCATAGAATCATAGAGTTGGAAGGGGCCATACAGGCCATCTAGTCCAACCCCCTGCTCAACGCAGGATCAGCCCTAAACATCCTAAAGCATCCAAGAAAAGTGTGTATCCAACCTTTGCTGCCAGTGAGGGGGAGCTCACCACCTCCTTAGGCAGCCTATTCCACTGCTGAACTACTCTGACTGTGAACATTTTTTTCCTGATATCTAGCCTATATCGTTGTACTTGAAGTTTAAACCCATTACTGTGTGTCCTCTCCTCTGCAGCCAACAGAAACAGCATCCTGCCCTCCTCCAAGTGACAACCTTTCAAATACTTAAAGAGGGCTATCATGTCCCCTCTCAACCTCCTTTTCTCCAGGCTGAACATTCCTAAGTCCCTCAACCTATCTTCATAGGGCTTGGTCCCTTGGCCCCAGATCATCTTCATCGCTCTCCTCTGTACCCTTTCAATTTTATCCATGTCCTTCTTGAAGTGAGGCCTCCAGAACTGCACACAGTACTCCAGGTGTGGTCTGACCAGTGCCGTATACAATGGAACTATGACATCTTGTGATTTTGATGTGATGCCCCTGTTGATACAGCCCAAAATGGCATTCACCTTTTTTACCGCTTTATTTCATATTTTTACCGATTTATTTCATCACATAAGCAATATCTGTATTTTTGTGTAGATTCAAATGGGTAGCTGTGTTGGTCTGAAGTAGCACAATAAAATCAGAGTCCAGTAGCACCTTTAAGACCAACAAAGATTTATTCAAGGTGTGAGCTTTCGAGTGCGAGCACTCTTTGTCAGACGAGTGTCTGATGCTCACACCCTGAATACATCTTTGTTGGTCTTAAAGGTGCTACTGGACTCTGTATTTTTGTGTGTACAAGAAGGGGAGCTTAGCTGTATTTTTTTTCAGAACACTAATACAACATATTCTGAAATCTAATCCAGAAACTGAAATCTATATTTAAAAAAAGGCTTCAGGCCATTTATATGCTAACAATATCACATGAAGCTGCCTTTATACTGAATCAGACCACTGGTCCATCAAAGCCGGTATTGTCTACTCAGACTGACACTGGTGACGCACCATGGTCTCAGGCAGTGATCTTTGTCATAATCTACAACTGATCTCTTTAACTGGAGATGCCAGGGGTTGAACCCAGGCCTTCTGCATGCCAAGCAGATGTTGTTCTGCTCAGCCCATGACCCATACTGCTCATCCACAAAGGATTATTTGAAGACATTGTCACTAGGGTTCCTTAGAATTGATTTAGAGCAGAAATGACATGGCACACTCTGTATGTGTGTAGAAAAATAATAAAGGATGTTCTGATGGGTTTGTAATTTGACATTTCCATCAGATTTTCCCCCTTCCTCCAATTCTAGCGCCCATTATATCAGCTAAAATGGGCTTTTATTCTAGTATATCTATAACCTATTAGCCACATGTAGCCGTGATCTTTGGATAGTTAAATATGTGAATTGGGTCCAAATGTAGGCTAAAGAGATTTTTCTGTAAACTTGAAGAACTCCCCAGGTGTGCAGAAATATCCGAAATAAAAAAATAAAGGGGAGTTTATTTCCGAAAACTTGGAAATTGGACTAGGCAAGATGCTGCTGCTACAGCCTGGGAGACGTTTTGAGTACTCCTCCATCGGCAGCTCAGCCCAGCACATGGGAGCCTGGGGGCAGCTGCCAGAGAGTCCAGGGGTGTCACACAGGGCTCAGTAACAGCAGGCTAGGGCTTAGTACTGGGTCTGGGGGTAGCACAGCCCAAACTAACCCCAGTGGTTGCACCAGGCCTGTCAGTGGCTTTTGAACACCTCACACTGGACCCAGCAGATGTGCTAGGCTTGGCAAGGGTGGGAAGAGGGAATCCCCCCCAATGAGTCTTGCGGGTCTCCACTTGTTATCTTACAATTTAGAAACCTTACAAGCATACATAACATCATTCTCCTGAGGGAAGAAAATGTGGTGATGCATACAAACAAACATACCCTCTGACTGTCTTTACACCATTATTCATCTGTGTTCTCCATGTAAATTTCATTGCAAGGACTTCTGATTTTGATCCAACTTTGTACTTTTATGGAATATTTAGGATTCATTCCACCAATAAAATTGTGGTCAGAAAACATGAAGCTGTATAACATGAGAAATCAATAAATGGCAAGTCAATAAATATAAGCATTTAAAATTAAGAACTAATAATGTGTTAATAATGTCTCTGAAGTGTTCAACAGTTGCCATTTAAAAAATGAAATACTTTTAAAGCATAGGAAAAATCCAGGCACACTTAATGTTTGAATCCCCTCTATAAATCCTTCACTTTTTTCACACATCAAGTTACTCCAGTATGCATTCATTAGAGGAACAGGTGGAGATTTGTCATTTGTCTTCCCTCCAGTATTTGTTCCTCAGGAAATAAATGGGATGTCAACTGATAGCAACCAAGAGAGCTGGTAAAAAAAAATCTAGCCTATTATTTTCTCATATTAACTATCAACTTTTATTACAGTTAATCCAATAATTTATGGAGAGGTGAATCATTTTGATTCCTTTGGCTGATAACCAACCTGAGCAGTTGCAGTTAATTCGAGTTGTTTTGTAGTGCCAATAAAATAAATTGTTCTTTTCAGTCAGACCTGTTAAAGAAATTGAAGCATAAATGTATCCTTGCATGTATACAAAGAGACCAAAACATAAATCTATCTCTTGTTGGAAAAGACTATGTATGGTTAACAAAGAAGAAGACCTTGAAAGGGGCAGCAAGACAATCAGATAGGTTAGTGAAGATAGCACCCTCTCTCTCCTGTTAAATATCATTTCTTGTCTGTCTCCAGATTGCTACTCTTATGGCAATTTCCCCTTTCTTCTTGGAAGTTCCACACCTCAGTCTCCTTTTTCTCTCAACTAGAGTTAAAGATAGGAACCTATTTCTGTCTCTCCTCTTTCTTATCAAGTATGCTAGTTCCTAACTAAACCTTTATCTACTCTTTAATAATGTTGTACACCAACCTGTGTTAATTACTCTGACAACATCTTTTGCCTGTAGGAACATTTAATTCTGCATTACGTCCAGTTCTGAATTGAGCCATAGATTGTGGATTAAAAAATCCATACAAAGGGGGCCAGACATAGATAGATTGGAATTTGGTCTGGGGGAGAGCCACAGGCTTGCAGAAATATATATATAATAATGAAAAACAGAAGAAGTGGAGTTGGTTTTTTATACCCCTACTTTTCACTTCTCCAAAGTGTCTCAAAGCAACATAATCAAGATTTTTTATTATACCTCTAAAATTGTAATATGAATCTTTCTAGCTGTGAATAAATGTATTTTGTTTTATTTTGGCAGACATTTGTTCAGGAAATGCATGAATTTCAAAAATTGAAACTTTGTTTAAATCAATCTGCCCTGTTTTTAATTAACTTTACAACTACATTTGAAATTTTTATGGAGTCCAGAGATTTGGCTGGTAATAAACAAGATAAGCACAAGACTTTTCAAGACCAAAGACATTAAGATAATGCCCAGCAAATAACCCACACAGGTTTAAAAACAAAACAAAACACTACATTGTCATGCCTATTCTTTTCCAATATTGTCATTAATTTGAACATTTTGAAGTGGTATAGAAGGGCAATCCTGACCAGGCTAGCCTGATCTCTGAAGTTAAGCAGGGTCGTTCCTGGATGGTATTGGATGGGAGACTTCCAAGAAATTCCAGAGTCATGATGCTGAGGCAGGCAAAGAAACACCACCTCTGAATATCTCTTGCCTTGAACCCCTATCCCCACCCCCACCATAAGTCAGCTGTGATTTAATGGCAGCCCCCTCCTGAAAACCAGAGGGGCAGCAGTGTTTCTGCTTACCTGTGGGGGTGGAGATATCAATATTTGCTCGTAGAAAAGAGATAATGCAGAGTGAGCTGCTCTGTAAAGGTTGTCTTTGGCCTATTGTGAAAGTGCTGAAGACCATTCTCTGTTCACTCAGATTGCATTAAGAAAACGTGATTTCTCATAAAGTTGCCATTTAGGTTTTTGTGTTTCATTACTTTAGACTCATAAAAGTACACATTCTTCAGACCACCTTCTTTGACAAATGTTGCCTTTAACAAGAAATTTATAACAAGCTCAAAATAGTAGTGATGTGCTTGAGACAAAAACATTCCTGCATGGTCAGCACTGCAGAGCTTAGGCAATTGAGAAAAAAATGAGTTGTTTTTATTTCAGTCAGATAAGGAAAAATATTTCAGAAAACAGTAAATATGGATGCGTTGGTGCTGCTTTTTATATAGTAAGCCCCCTTGGCTTCAATTGCAATGAAGATAAATCTGCAGTATGCAGTTTTTCTGATTCTTGTTCCTATGGGGGGGGGATCTTATGCTTTCATTCTCACCTTATGCTGCTGAATGGTCTGACATAATCACTTTTATTGAAGCTTTTGGTTTGGAACTTCATGGATTTTAATGCCATTCCTAAAATGAATTCTGAAAGATCACCTTACTGTATATTCACCCCTTAAGTGAAGGTAAACCCATACAGAGAGGTCAGTGGGAATTGCAAGATAGGAACATTCAGAATGGGAGTGCTCAGAACTGCTTACAATTTTTAAAAGGAAAGTAGACATTGTTTACCAAATGTACTTCCTTTTCTTTCCCCCAAGGCCTGTATAGATGAAAACCTGGACATGGTAAAGTTCCTGGTAGAATATGGAGCCAATGTAAACCAGCAAGATAATGAGGGCTGGACCCCACTTCACGCTGTTGCATCTTGTGGCTATCTGAACATAGCAGAGTGAGTGAGTTTCAGGATAAACAAAATTTCCGTATTAGAAGATTAGTGGGAAAGAGTATCTGAATGGTTGGCTACCATTAGGGAACTAATATGATCAGTTCCCTAAACAAGTGTAACTGTAGTGGTTGAAAGGTTTGCATATTCCTTTTGTATCAGTCAGTGTTACCTAGCTGCAATACAACTAATTATTGATTTTCTGATATTAAACATAAGAGACCAACTTTTGTGTTTAAACTTTTTGAAATATTTGTAAACGAATCATGACCCAAATGTAACAGCATGCCTTTTATAGAAGTTTGACATCTTTACACTTGGGCACTGTCACGATATAGTAGTATGGCATCTGCTTTGGATTTAATCACATTTTAGTATTTGATAATTTCAGACTGGTTCTTCATGCAACCACCCTGAAATGAATGGGAGGGGCTATGTATCCAGAGGATCCTATTTGGCACTGGAAGCATAATGTCCTCATGTGCTGGACTCTAGTTAGGCTTCCTAATGCAAACCCATCTTTATCAGTCTTTAACATTTCTACAGTTAGTTACCAAGGAATGCAAAGATTCCAAGATTTCCCTTTGTTTAGATTTGGATTTGGATCAAGAAGTAAGAAGCATACAGAACAACTTTGGAAGCAGATATCTGCTCTTGAAGTTTGGGCAGTGGGCTCTGTAGTTGAAGGGCCTTCAGGACATTTTCTGATAGTCCTGGCCACAGTGAGATTCAGTGAGATGATTGCTTCCATTTGAGGATCTGGTCAGTGAGAGTTAACAAAAGGACTGTTAGAATAGATGGGGCCAGATAATGGCATAATTAGGAAGCAGTAGCTCCATTAAAACACTTCACATCAAGCTTGGATGTGCTTGTTGCTGGATATTTGTATGTGTCTTCCTTCTTTCTCTCTACTTCCTCATGCAGAGAATCCTGAAAAGGAGATAATATTAGCCAAAATGGATGTGTTTTCAGAAATTGGGGATAGTAGTGGACTCTTCCTGTTTAGTTTCAATCATACAGAATGTTTTCTGGACATATATGATAACAAACAAATGATTTTTTAAAACAAGTTGGACCAAACACATGAAAAAGTATAAAATATCGGATTATTTCTAAAAACTTTTAGTTGTAAGGGTGCCATGTTATTTACAAAATGCCTTCATTGTTTGAGTGAAATCAGCTGTTTACTTTGGGCACTGTAGTAATTAGACAGATAGCTGTGCTAGTTGGATAAATTGTAGATTGATTGGTGAAGCATTTATTTACCATCAAACACTACCAAATATTTTCTTGCTCTGAAGTTAGTCTCTGTCATGTAGATACTTAATAAGCCGTGGGGCCAACATAGCTGCTGTGAACAGTGAAGGTGAAGTCCCATCTGACCTTGCAGAGGAAGAAGCCATGAAGGATTTGCTGTTGGAGCAAGTAAAGAAGCAAGGTAAGCCATCTACATCCTGTTCATGCCATCAGTTGTGTTTAAAAAAGGATAACAGGAGGTATAATTTTCATTTCTGCTATGAAACATTAGGAAAAGTGATGCATGGCATGAAGGACACATGTTCACATGTTTCTAAAATGTAGAACATACACAGAGACTAAAACTTCTGAAAACCAAACATTCTGTACCTTACTACTATCCTTCTTGTGGAGTTAATGCTGCTGTCGATGAAGAACGTTTTGGGCTTTGCCAGTATTAAGTATAAACACAGAATTGCAGCCATGATCATTTATTTTTTCTGAAGTTGCCAAAGACCTTGTCAGCAGATATTTTTTATACCAGCACAATCTTTAGCATGACTTCATGATAGATGTAGAATTACTTGCTTAAGGGCCATTGGTGTATGAAACAAGCCTAAGGTGAATTTTGTGTTGACACAACATTCTCTTTTCCTTTAGAGTATTTATAAGGCTTAAAATTGTCACAATAACTTTCTTCCTGCTTGCCCACACTTGTAGTTCTATCATTTATTGTTGCTGTACTAGCTCAGCCTTTCAGTTAAGGCAAGTTGAAATAATAATATACTATGAAAAGGAGAGAGCCTCTTGTGGCGCAGAGTGGTAAGGCAGTAGACATGCAGTCTGAAGCTCTGCCCATGAGGCTGGGAGTTCAATACCAGCAGCTGGCTCAAGGTTGACTCAGCCTTCCATCCTTCTGAGGTCGGTAAAAGGAGTACCCAGCTTGCTGGGAGGTAAGCGGTAATGACTGGGGAAGGCACTGGCAAACCACCCCGTATTGAGTCTGCCATGAAAACACTAGAGGGCGTCACCCCAAGGGTCAGACATGACCTGGTGCTTGCACAGAGGATACCTTTACCTTTACCTTTATGAAAAGGAGATTGTATATTTGTTGACTGGAACATGCAAAAAAATCCACTGTATTGGTTCAGTTTTCCTTTAAAACTGCAAAGTTAATGTAAAAATGGCTGGCCCTTGGACACTGTGTCTAGGGATTTTCTGTATTTGATTTCAGCCATTTTCCCACTTCTATTTGAGAAATGTGGGTGCTTGCCTAGAAGCCACACAGGTAGCTATAGTGAAAATGCAGGTGGTTTTGATTGTGTTGTTATGTTGCCTTGGAAACAAGGTATTTAATTGTACAGAATTTAGTGACTGCTGGTGTTGTAGGAGCCTGCAGACTGATAGTAATCAGGGTTAATTCTAAAGTGGTCATACATCCAATTTCTACTGGAAGGATTGCAATGTGAACAAACACTTATAGTCCTATGTAATGGCTGTGCAAACTTTGTCATTCATAAATAACTGATTTTGTGCACCTTCCTTATAAATATTTTTTTAGTGTTTTGTGAGGCTACTTGAGGGGAGAGAGTTATATGAATAGGAGTGTGACTTCACAAATATAATAGGTCTGTCCAAAGTTGTAGTTTATAGTCCCTCCTCTCCAGCAGTGAGTCTTGAAGAAAATGCTGCCTAGGGAGCAAAAATGCCAACTAATACTTTCAGTAAACATATTAACTTTGTGTAGTCACATCCTATTAATATTTTAAGAATATTGATGCAATGTGGATGGGATGATCTGAGAGCTTTTATAGAGATAGGCTTCTAAAAAGCTGTCACTGTTCCTCATAATAGATTCATGAGTAAATTTATCTGTCATTAAATGGATGGATCTTTGTGGTTTGATTACGGATTGAACAATGGGAAGTAGAGGAGATTAAGCAGGCCATTTCACAGTGGGGGAAAGCAAGCAGTAAGGTCCTCCAAAGATCTGTGTTTGGACCAATGCTATTTAACAATCTAAAATAAAAATAATTAAAAAGTACAGAATGAGCTGTGAGAGCCAAGCCTGAAGATAACACTAAACTAGGAGAAGAAAGAGAAGGAATAAGGTACAAAGGAGAGCAGTTTCTGACCTTTTAGATTCCAACACATTTAGCAATGGTCTTTGTCAAAGTGGGTGCTAGGAAAAGCGGCAGCAGGCAGCAGCGGCGGGCAGCCGGCGGCAGAGGAGCCATGGCAATAGCTGCCTCAATGCCACCCTGACTGTTGTGTGCCTGTGCATGCAGGCACACAACAGTTGGGACAGCATGGTGGTAGTGGCCATTGCCATGGCTTCTCCGCTGGCCGTTGCCACCGCCTGCCACCGCTGTCTGCTGCCGCTTCCAGCCACCGTCACCTTCCCTGGTACAGACCAGGCCCTCCCCAGCCTTCTCTGGGGGGTAAGGGGCTTCACCAGGTGGGTCCAGCTTTCCGAGGTGGACCCAGCCTTGTACCTTCAGGGGAAGGTGATGGTGGCCGGAAGCGGCAGCAGGCAGCAGCAGACAACAGCAGCAAGCAGAAGGCAGTGGCAGTGGGCGGTGGCGGCTGCTGGTGAAAAAGGAGCCACGACAATGGCCACCTCCACACTGCCTCGACTGTTGTGTGCCTGTGTGCACCACGTGGAGGCGGCCATTGCCATGGTTCCTCCACCACCACTCGCCACTGCTGCCTGCTGCTGTCGCCTGCTGCTGCTTCCAGCCACTGTCAACTTCCCCTGAAGGTACAGGCTGGGACCGCCCCAGCCTTCTCTGGAGGAGAAGTGGCTTTCCCAAGAGGTCTCTTGGCCGACTGTTGTGCACCTGTGTGCGTGAATGTGCGCACACACACCCACGCTGCCTGCACATGCCAACTCTGCCGCTGCCACAGTTGAGGCCACTGTGTTAGAGCAGTTAAGAACCACTGGGTTAGGACTTCTAAACTGGCAAGCCGAGTTTAATTCCACGCTCCCCCACATGTAACCAGCTGGGTGGCCTTGGGCTCACCGCAGCACTGATTTGTTTTCACCAAGCAATAATATCAGGGGTGTCTGTTTTGGGGAGATGAAAGGGAAGGTGAATGTAAGCTGCTTTGAGTAGAGAAAAGCGGCTTATAAAAACCAACGCTGCTTCTTCTTCTAATGGAGTAGGCAGGCAGTTTAAATTAGCATGTTTTATACAATTTATAAGTTAATTGTAATGACTGGGGAAGGCACTGGCAAGGCCACCCTGTATTGAGTCTGCCATGAAAACGCTGGAGGGCGTCACCCCAAAGGTCAGAAATGACACGGTGCTTGCACAGCGGATACCTTTACCTTTATCTATAAGTTAACTATAAGTTAACTATCCAGTGTTTCTGCCTACAGTACATTTATATCAATGTGGCAATTAAGTTGGACTATCCCAGCAGCTAGTTGTTTTAAAATTCATTTTTCTCCCCCTTCACTATTATAGTGATAGGCTTGTAGCTTGTTCTTAAATCTTTTTTAAGAGAGCCAGTTTGGTGTAGTGGTTAGGAGTGCAGACTTCTAATCTGGCATGCCAGGTTCGATTCTGCGCTCTCACATATGGAACCAGCTGGGTGACCTTGGGCTCGCCACGGCACTGATAGAGCTGTTCTGACCGAGCAGTAATATCAGAGCTCTCTCAGCCTCACCCACCCCACAGGGTGTCTGTTGTGGGGAGAGGAAAGGGAAGGCGACTGTAAGCCGCTTTGAGCCTCCTTCGGGTAGGGAAAAGCGGCATATGAGAACCAACTCTTCTTCTTCTTCTTCTTTTAAATTTTATAATACAGGTCATTGGGATCATGATGAACTCCTTGAAAACCCTGAGTGAGTGAAGCAAATTCCATATAAAAGTTATAATTAGTTATAATAAAAATGGCAAGTACTATAATGCTGTAAGCTGCCTAGGCTAGCCCAATCCTGGAAGCTAAGCAGGGTCACCACCAAGGAATAACAGGGGCATAATGTGGCGGGTAGGCAATGGATGGCGAGCCACCTTTGAACATCTCTTGCCTTGAAAATTCTACAGGGTCACCATAAGTCAGCGGCATCTCAATGGCAAAAAATAAAATAAAAATAAAAAGTATAGGAGAGTGAGATATGTCTTAAATTAAATCTTTGCTAGGAAAATCAAGAATCAACTAGTTAATATCTGCTAATCACTCAATTTGCTCTTGAACACACTTCCCTATATCTATTCTTGTTCTACTTTGGGGGGTTCTTTTACACTTGTAGTCTGTTTCTCCAGGGACAGATTTGGATCAGGCAAGGAAAGCAGAAGAGCAACAAATGCTGCAGGATGCACGGCAGTGGCTAAACAGGCGGAAAGTTGAAGACAGAAAACATCCGCGAACTGGTGCTACCGCTCTTCATGTAGCCGCAGCTAAAGGCTACTCCGAAGTCATGAGGTACTAATCCATTTTCTTCTTTCACTGCTAATTTAGGGGTTCTTGGCATTACTTAAGTTGATTCCTTGGCAATTTTTGCCTGGGATTTTGGGTTTATATCTTCTCTTGTGATTAATTTCAGATTTCGTGCCAGGTACAAAAGCATTGTTGGACAAGGCTTCTTTAATCTGAGTGAGACAGACTGTACAAGCTGGATGTACCCTCTGGCCTCCTAACAGAATGAGCATGACCGCATTCTTATTTTTGTGGGCCTTAGAGCAGGTGCATCAAACATAAATTTTGGGGGGACAGACCCAGCCGATCCGAGGCTTTTACCTGGCCCCTGAGAAATTGGTGTGAAGGAGGGAAGGCATGAAGCTGTTTGTGGGTATATAGTGAGGTATGTGGTCAAAGCTGTCAAGAAATAGAAAGGAAATGGCTAGACTTAAGAGGCAAAGTTAAAATGGGGGGGAGAGAGTAGAAGCTAAGGCAGAGAAAGCAGAGGCATGATGTTTTTTCATCTCTTACTTCCTTTAACTGTAGCTCAGTGAGGATTCAACAAGCCACTACATGGGGGGTAGGGGGTGGAGGCAAGTGGCTGGCACTGCCACTGCTGCACCACCCCAACTGACTTTGCATTTTTTCAAATGGCGACTGTGAAGGAGGTTGGTGATGGCAGGCTCATGGACCGGCAGGTAGCTGATGAATTGACAGGGCCAGTGGGGAAGAGAGGTGAGCCACTCTGAGGGGAAAAGGCGACAAGTGGAGGAGCCAAAGTCTCTGGCACAAGTCTGAACAGTTGCAGGACTGGGAGGCAGAGTGAGTGTTGGGGTGAGTAGGGGACGATGGCCTCTCTTTCCCCCCTCCCCTTTTATGGCGTTCCTTGCATATGCCAGGTCTGTGGTTCAGGCCGGCGCGCTAAGGTAGATCTGACCCCCCCCCCTTTTAGATCACTCTGTTGGCGTCTTAGGTTAATGGGCTTTTAGTCCTTAGTTTTAAGGGTGATTTTATTGGGGGATTTTATGTATTGTACTGTGTATTGTATACTGTATTTGTGACCGCCACAAGCCTTCAGGGAGTGGCAGGATATAAATTGAACAAACAAATCAATAATTAAATAATTAAACAAACAAACAAACAAATAAATAATTAAACACATTTATTGGAACTTTTTGTGTGTTCCCAAGTAAATCAGCTTTCACTGTGAGGAATCAATTGCTTTGTTTGTATTTTGAGTAAAAAATAATATTGTTAATTGGATTTGCCTGTGTCATTTATAAAATTTATATCATCGGTGTCTGGCATTACATTTTATGGTGTAGGTGACCTGGCCTGACAAAGTAACTTCTGTGCCAGATCCAGCCCTTTTAACAAACGAGTTTGACACCCCTGCCTTAGAGTGTCTTGGACCTGACTTAATTCCTGACTTCATTGTGTACCTGAATATTTCCGAGTTCCCTCAACAAAGCCCTTGAAGTGGAGTTGCCTTTTTATTCAGGCCCCAGGAGGCACATAATATAGTAGTGGTTCCAAAGTAATGTACAGTTGTCTATCTTTGCAGCTGGGTAATGGATAAGGTTAGTGTAAGTTTTGCATTTGCAGGATAGATCTATAACTGCTGGGTAAAGGCTTAGCTGTTAGTGCAGCATTGGTTTTGCATGTGTAAGTATGAAAGATTGGTCTACTTATCAGCCATAGAAAAAAGTTGACTTGATTGTAGCACTTTGTGAAGCTGCCTGCTTTGTGCTGCTTTTCCAGGGCAAGACTTCACCAGCTGAGAGAGCAAATATCAGTATTTGAGAATCAGCGTTCTACTCCCAGTTTTATTCGTCCGTTTCTTTGACAAGCAGAAGGTTGCTTGCTGATGCTTACTTGTCATAAGACTGTAAATCCATTTCTATACACTAGAAAACATCTGTAAATGTATTTATAATTATTAGTTTATTACTGGTACTTTACGTCCACAAGTCTTTAATTTTTCTACTTGCATGCACCAACTATCTCTGTTGGGTTTATATTTATTTATTTGTTGAATTTGTATGCTGCTGCTCCTGGCCATCCAACTTGTGGTGCCTCACCACAATAATTCAAGCAATAAAATACCAAAGAACAATATTATTAAAGGTTTGTGTGATAACTGATTCTTCATGCTTCTACTATTTATCGTTTGTTAGTATATGAGTTCTAGTTCAATATGTTGCTTTAAAAAGTGGTTCTTAACTCATAAAGGTACCAGTTTTTGAAGATAAGCTCTAAAAAGCAGAGAGGTTAAATACATGGTGAAATTTGAGGGTTCATTGTTATTTCCTCATCATAACTGGTTTTAAAGAACTTTTGAATGTTGACTTTGCATTTTGAGCATAGCATTTTAGAGGGATCAGCTGTCTGATGAGACTCGGCAAACAGACTTTCTACATTGTTACAGTAATATACAGTTACTGTAGGAATGTTATCCCCTTGGACGAAGAACAACATAGAAGCAGTCTTATTTGACTTGTAGAGAGCCTTCTCTCTTTTCAGGAATGTTGTGTAGGATTAGCTCACCTCTTTGCTTCTTTCTTGGATGTTGCAGGAAGGGAGAGAAATGAGTGTCATCAAAATGAAGTGTAGATGCAGGGAATTTGAAAAATGAAGCAATATGAAAATGAAAGTCTAATATTAATATTACATAGGAATGTGTTATTAGAGGGTGAAGAACATTGCTCAGTTGCAAAGCACGTGTTTTAAGAAGGTCCGGTTCTTAATCCCTACCATCTCTAGTTAGAAGGAATTTAGTAAGGAAAGCTGGGCAAAACCTCTTGCTGAGACTTTGGAGAGTACGGCAGATGTTCAAAAGCCATGTTTATTTACATGATGAGGTCCAAAGTTAATAGATATGGGAGAAATGTTATTGTTGCATCTTTTCCTTTTTGTCCCTAGATCTGCTTCTGCCCACTTAAGCTCCTTCCCTAGAACACATCTGCTTTGTTGTTGTTGTTGTTATGTGCGAAGTCGTGTCCGACCCATCGCGACCCCATGGACAATGATCCTCCAGGCCTTCCTGTCCTCTACCATTCCCCGGAGTCCATTTAAGTTTGCACCTACTGCTTCAGTGACTCCATCCATCCACCTCATTCTCTGTCGTCCCCTTCTTCTTTTGCCCTCGATCTCTCCCAGCATTAGGCTCTTCTCCAGGGAGTCCTTCCTTCTCATGAGGTGGCCAAAATATTTGAGTTTCATCTTCAGGATCTGGCCTTCTAAAGAGCAGTCATGGCTGATCTCCTCTAGGACTGACCGGTTTGTTCACCTTGCAGTCCAAGGGACCTGCAAGAGTCTTCTCCAGCACCAGAGTTCAAAAGCCTCAATTCTTTGACGCTCGGCCTTCCTTATGGTCCAACTTTCGCAGCCATACATTGCAACTGGGAAGACCATAGCCTTGACTAAACGCACTTTTGTTGGCAGGGTGATGTCTCTGCTTTTTAGGATGCTGTCTAGATTTGCCATAGCTTTCCTCCCCAGGAGCAAGCGTCTTTTAATTTCTTTGCTGCAGTCCCCATCTGCAGTGATCTTGGAGCCCAGAAAAATAAAATCTGTCACTATCTCCATTTCTTCCCCTTCTATTTGCCAGGAACACCTCTTCTGGGTCTCATCCTTCATTAGAATTAGTCACCGGCACCAACTGAATTAATGGGAGCTGTTAACTTTACCCTAAATCTGGCCTTTTCAAGCTGTCTGCTTTTCCACGCTAGACTGTGGCACCGGGAAAGCCCCCTCAATGAAGCTACTTCCCACTGTCCGCAGGGGCTGTAGAAGTGCATGACTGAACTGCTGCATTTTCACTCGCTTGTTTTCCTTAGGCTCTTGATTCAAGCTGGGTATGATGTGAATGTCCAGGACAGTGATGGCTGGACTCCACTCCATGCTGCTGCACACTGGGGAGTGAAGGAAGCTTGCTCTATCTTGGCTGAAGCACTCTGTGACATGGACATCAGGAACAAGCTGGTTAGTGAGCCTCAGACTAAATATAATAAACGTCAGCAGTTTTCTCTTGGAAATCTTGACCACATTCCTTGGCAAGCCAAACGTGCTCTTAAATTGCACGCATGATGTGCTTGCCTGTGACTGTGTTTGAGCCTAAAGCTAAACAGATTGCATAAAGCATGTCCTTTATATTCCTTGTCATGAGGAAATGCATTTTGAAATCAGTGTTGCTGGATTCAGAAAATTTTGCTTTAGTTCTGTAACAATTTAAATTTTGTGTTTTGAGCGGACATTTAACTTCATAGGGCTCGAAGCTCCACAGAGACCTGTCCTTTGCAACATGACAGTTATGTGTATGCTGAATCTCAGTTATGCCAAGTGTCTTTCCAGTTTTCCATTAATGAGGAAAGGGACTTGCCACATTTTATTGCGCTCTGACAATACGGAAGCTGAAAGCTGACATTTGAATTAGAACACATGGAAGCTTGAAAAATATTGGCATTTTTAAACGAAAGATTCCAGTAATCTATGACCATCCTTCAATTTCTAAATTAATTTTAATCTTTTTCCAGATTTTATCTATAATAGCTGCTTTGCTGTTTTAGCAGCTGCAATCGTTATGTTCCATTATCACCTACATATGACAACCACGGTTACAGCCTCTTCTAGAAATTGCTATAAGAAGCGGGGATGGGAGGACAGGAAATAGGTCTTATTTCAAAGCAGGTTGTTCTATAGGATACTCCTGTACAGCTATGTCCACACTCTGTGGTCCTTAAGGTTGGATAAACCCTTGTAGAGGACACCGAATATGAAAACACAGAATATGTCTAATAGAGGCAATAACTGGGTTAGTGCACCCACCACAAGACAAGAATAATTGTTTTCAGGTAACTGCATAACAGAAGACATTAAAAACCCTTTAACGTGTTAAAACAGATTTCCTTGTGTTCTAAAAGAAAGTAAGTTCACTTTTTCTCTATATAATCAACTTCTCCACTGGAAATTTTTGGGCCAAAGCCCAGAAAGGGATGGAGCAGGACCCCCTCCCCCTTCTGTTCATTCCCATCTATGTTATGTGAAGCTGGGAAAGTGATAGGTTGATACTATACTAGAATACTATAAGCTGCAAGATTTGGGAATGATGAGAGGACACTTCTGCATGAGAGGCATAGTTTTCTTCAGTTATATCCCAGCTGAATTTGCTCCGAAAGGCTGTTCCTTCAGCCTTGAATGTCACCATGGATTAGCTGATATTTTGGAGAGCCTTATTTTAGGAGATAGTTTGCTGGCAGTTGAAGAAATGGGAAATGGGGAGATAAGGCAGGCAGGTGTGGGAAAGTGACACAGGGCTAGCCAAGGAGGGCCTGGCGTGATCTTAGCCAGACTCTAGAGGCTCATTCCAGTAGTACTGATTGATAAATAAGGTGGCTATTCGTTTTACCATCAATTGGTGGAAGGTTGCTGCTTGTTTAGCAGTCTGTAAGAGCACAATAACCTGCCAGTGGTTTCAGTTTTTATGTGTGTGTTTGTTTGTTTATTTGCCACCTTTCCTTGTGGGCTCAGGGCAGCAGTCAGAAGATTAAAATGCAGTACAATACATAATAGAATAAATAATAGGAAAATTAAAATTCAATTCAACTTTAGTTAAAACAAACAGTAGCACCAATTTGCTCAATCCATCTCCCATTCTAAGGGGTAGGAAAAGGGGGTTGAAAATGCAATATTCAGTGAGATTTAGTTGGGTGGATTCAGATGGGGAGGCTAACAGATTTTAGATGTAATCATCAGACCTCAACCATAGGCCTCGCAGAACTGTTCTGTCTTGCAAGCCCTACGGAACCATTTAAGGTCCCACAGGGCACCAATCTCATTTGGCAGAATATTCTACCAGGCTGGGTCTAGGGCCTAAAGAGCCCTGGCTCTGGTTGAGACCAGTTTATTTATTTAGGGCTGGGGGTTCTGAGTAAGTTTTTGTCACCAGACCGTAATGCTCTGGGGGGGGGGGCGTAATGGGAGAGGTAGTCCCATAGATATGAAGGTCTCAGACCACTTCGGACTTTCAAGGTAATAAACAAAACCTTGAACCTGGTCAAGTCTTCAGTTTGGAGCCAGTGCAGCTGGGAGAGCTGAGTGATCCAGTAAAGAAAATTTGGCCCTGAAATTGGCTCAAATTTGAAGAATATGTTAGTAAATAGATTCCTCTGTTATACAAAAATTATTGGTTGAAGCTGTGTCAAGATAGGAACAAACCATTTGGTGGCTACAGTTACTTTATTTCTTAGCACCTGGTTTAGCGATTCTCAATGCTATTCTCTGAACAGTCTAATCTGACTGATTTTAATGGGCTAAATACTAGATTGACTGTGCATAGGATTAACCTGTTGGTGACTTGGGAAGGCAAAAAACAGATCAAGCTTCAGCATGTTGCTGCTGAATTTGCAGATAAAATTATTCACATATAGTTTAACTTGTAGCTTACTAATTTGAAAGTAGTCAGAAGTACTAATTCACATACAGATGAGATACCAAGATTTTTCTGTTTCAGCCAGTGCACTGGATCCAACAATCATCTCCTCCAAGGATGTGGCTGTTGTGTGCATTTCTTTCCCACTAGAAGTCCCAAATTGGTCAAAGCTTATTTTCAAGGTCACTGGACCTGGGAAGTTGGTGAGCTGCAGTGAGTCATCAAGAGGGTTTAAATTGCTCCCTCCTGTTTCTCCCATTAGTAGAACTCCAGTGATAGAAAGGCTAGAAGGAGGGATTTCTCCCCATTCTTCACTGCAGAGCACCAATCTGTTTTACTGTTACTGCCTGCAGGTCCTGTCATCCTAGGAATTCAATTCTTGGGTGGGGGTGGGGGTGGGGGTGGGGGAGGCCAAAACAGGGAAGATATGCTGTTGTCAGCTCCTTCCCCTGATAGATTGCTAAATCCAACTCAGTATTTCCGGCTCCTATGAAAACTTGGAAGAGTCACCACCTATAATTACATCTGTGCTTGTTTTGGGTTGGTCAAAACCTGCTGGGAGAAACCAGATCTCTTATTGGCTGGAATCTTTACTGGTTTATTAATGGCTCTTTCCAGGAGGACAGTATGTCAGACAGCCCCCTTATCAGCACCTGACTATTCTGTTTCTAACTCCCTTTTTGGGGTAGTTTTCCTGCAGAATGAGCTGGCATGAACAATTTAATTTCTTAGATGTCTGCAATATGAACTTTTGACTTGGATGTGACTCTTGAATCTTTGGATGATAATCTTTACAAATTAATTACACTTCATTAATCCTGTTAATTTTTACTGTAATCTTTGGTTAAATTAATAGTGGTGCTAGTGACACAGCATTCTGGTGCAGTTCAAATTCTTAAAACTTGAAGCCGTAGTTGAAGGATTAGGAATAAGCAAGTGAGATCTCACGTTCCTTTCTTCTGTCTCTTTCCTTCTCTAATGCAGATTCCCCCTGTTTTTAGTCAAGGTTTTCTTCTGCAATAGCATTAGCTACCCAAATTCATGGTAACCAAGATATGAATTAGGTCTGAAAACCTTTATTTAAGACAATTCTGTTCAGCAACATGTTAACCACAGTTGATAGTGATGTATTCACTAATTTCAACCTTAGTTAAGCTTACTGGGTCATGGCTTTGAACTGGGGAAAGGAGGGGCTATGGTAGAGGGTGTATCCAATGCTTCAGTCCATCTCTTTGAACTGTAGTTATGTAGTTGGGAACTTTACAACTTTGCTAAATTCTCTGTGTGTGTCATCAAGTTCCATCATAGATGTTGCCCCATGTCTTTATCTGATTATTCAAACTAATATTACCATAGGATAACTAGATGCATACCAACTTTACTTGTTATCCAGTATAAATTTAAAAGGTGTAGAAAAGTCTGTTGCCAAATCCTGAGGTTTTACCAACTTCTAGGGTATGAAATGCTGTAAGCTTGCTTTTAAAAAGTTGTTTTCTACTAATAAATAACTTTTCCTTTCAGACTAATGAATTACCATCCTGTATGATGCCTTTGTTTTCTAATTTTGCATATTATTAGGGTCAAACACCATTTGATGTGGCTGATGAGGGACTGGTTGAACACTTGGAGATGCTGCAGAAGAAGCAGACAATGGTGAGTCCCTTCCTAGCCTCACTCTAGCCGACATCACTGAGTCTGTCTCCTGTCTGGTTTAAAGAAAGAGTAGCAAGGTAACCAGCCAGTCTAGTTGTAGAGGCAAGCACTGTAACCAAATTATATATAATGTAGGAAATCTGTGAATTTAATTTCTCACTGTTCCATAATATTAGAAGTCATAATCAACTAATACAGATGATGAGCCTGAGTTTCAAAAGCAACCTGCTATGAGATATTAGGGAAATAAGAGTGTAAAAGAACAGTGAAGAGAATATCCAGGTGGACACCCTCTAGAAGAAATGGTCTGGAATTTTGACCATAATATTATGGCTTCCTGTCAATAAATTCTTGTAGCTCTCTGTAAGATCCAAGCAATTATACAAGTTGCAAAATGTCCATTTGTATGGAATCTTGTTTTGTCATACTAGATAATTAAAGTGATCTACTAAGGATAATTTCTTCTTTAAAATGGCCTTTCAATTATGTGTTTGGCAGTTGCGTAGTGAAGAGACAAGAAACAAGTTAATTGAAGCTGATATAAACGGCAAACTTCAAAGCGGACTCTTCAGAAAGTAAGTTTTTCTAAGTGTATGTCACGGGTGTCTTATGGCATCATGTCTTGTGGGGCTGGTAGGAGAACAGAAGGTAAAATGGAAGTGTGATTCACCTTGAAAAGTTAGAACTTAACAGGGCCAGAAACAGGTTAGGCCTCACAGTTTAGTGATCTTAGAACCAATAAGTGCTGTCATGACTGCCAGCACCCAGCTCCTGAAGGCCTTGCAGAAAAGCAGCGGAAGTCCACAGAATGTCTTTTAGGTCCCTGGCACTCTGCACCACGAGGGGGCCAGACTCTCCCTGGTCCCCCGGATGCCATCCTTGCAGCAGGGAAAGGAGCTCATTTGCACAACAATTGGGCAAGGGTAGTCCTGGGTCCTTGGCACCACGCAGCTGCTGGCAGAGTCTTTCCACTGCATGCCATCCTTGCAGCAGGGAAAGGAGCTCATTTGCACAACAATTGGGCAAGGGCAGTCCTGGGTCCTTGGCACCACGCAGCTGCTGGCAGAGTCTTTCCACTGCACCCAGGTGGTTTGCAGCCAGCCACAGCAAGCACTGCAAGGTGGCCAGCTGATGCAGAGGGGCCTGCAGGTTCCCCCTGATCCTCCATATGGATCTTGATAAGAGCTGGGAACTGAAGCTTGTTCTGGTAGCTTTGGAGTAAGTGTGGGTGATGAAGGTCAGAATTTCCATCAGAAATTGTACATACTGGTTTATTCCATTCAGACTCAGTTTTTTTCCCTCTGAAAAAGCTCTTCCACGAGTCTGGAACAAATTTCCTCACTGGCCTGAGATCAGAGACCTCAGCAGCTTCTTCACTGTCGCTTGGATAAAATTCAGGCCCAAAGGGAGGCTGCAGTGGAAGAGGTGGCGGGGGCAAGGAAGTGCTGTTCAGTTCATTGTCCTGAAAGTCTGTTTCAGCATCTTCTTGTGTTACAGTTGGTTTTGTAGCTGAAAGAATAGCTATGTCATGGAAATGGATTACTGGGCCAGCTGTGTTGTGTAGACCGAAGTATTGTACATATCCTCTCACATCTTTCAAGTCGCTGAAATTTTGCTTTCTGACCTTTTCCATGCTGTATTATACCTATACCTTTTAAAAACACATATTTTCCCTCAAATAGTGCATATGCTCTTTCTAGACTAGATATTGTTGGCCATCTGTTGGTCTGTTTCCTTCAGCCCCATGATGTGATTGGGAGAGGGGGGATATCAGGAATTAGGGAACAGACATACAAGGAACTGGCATTTTGTCTGCCGCTTGGTCTCTACTTCCCATCTCAGTTTGTTTCATGTATACATAAGCTTTATACTTAATTAGATTAGTTCCATAGCAGTTCTTAGTTGTTCACACTGATCAGCAGTAAGATTCTGTATACCGCCTGCACCAGTGATCTGAAGTATTCTTGTACTGCCAGTTCCTAGAGCACATTGTTTAGTTAGCTTATTGCTAATACATCTTAAACATTTGTGTCTCAGCAAAGAGAAGATTCTTTATGAACCGGACACCCTGAAATCCCTGGATCACGAAGAAGAGAATAAAGAATCCAGTAGCTCCAGTTCTGAGGAAGAAGCTGAGGAAGATGATGCTTCAGAATCAGATACTGAAAAAGAGGCAGGTAATATGCTTTACAAAATTGTTACAAATAGGGATTGTGTGAATTAGTGAATTCATAACTTCCCCCAGTGTTTACAGAGACATCTTGAAAAGCTTCTTTACACTCTGAGATAAGATCAATGCAAATAAAAACCAGTCTTAGATGACAGGAAATAATATATCAGTAATACATATTTAGGATTACTATGTTAATTCTGTATTTTTGAAATATTAATATTTATTCCTAAAAGACTTTTGCTACTTTTGTGTGTTCCACTTTGGAGCTCTTTGCCATTTATTTTGGAGTCTTTTGTCTAGATGTGTAGCTGTTCTTTACTTACCAGAGCTCCAGAATGTCTTGGCGATACCACATGGTCCCTGCACTCAGACAGCAATGTCTTGTAGCAGAATGACAGGAATTTGAGGGTGTTGCCAGGAGTGTGGCTGTGAAAATGACATGAACACCTTTTGGGTGGCTGACAAATAACACTGCTCTTCTGTGTCCTCGTGCCTTTTTTTTTTTAACACCAATGCACTTAGCTTACAAAAAAGGGGAGTTGGTTAAGGAGCTGAATATGACAAGGCAAAGTACGGAGAAGCAGTGAAATAATGGCTAAATAGTATTTTGTCAGTATTTAATTTCTTGGAGAATCTTAAATTTTTCATCTCTTCTACTACAGACTCTAGCAACCTTGCATTGTAGCACATTACTTTTAAACTACATTTTATGTTTATATTTATTTAGAATTTATAGCTAACTAGTTTCAAAGCCCCTTTATAAAAAGGGGCTTTCAAAGGGGAGAAGGGGGAAGGGTAAGGGACACGGTCCCACCCACCCCCTCTCCTAGAGCCTCCCCCCGAAAAGCGGCGCCGCAGTCCTCCCTCCGAAGGCGAGTGAGAACGCGAGGTACACTCACCGGCTTTGCGTTGTTCCTGGCCGTTAAAGGCGTGGGCGTGGCCGAGGAGGCCGGGCAGCATGTTGGAGACATGGGCTACAGAGGCGCGTGCTGGCCAGCCCCCTCCCCGAGGCTTCTCAGCGGCTGTTGGCTGGCTCGGGGAACGTAGCTGCTGCTGCTGCTGGGGCTGGTGGGTCCGGCTGCGCGAAGGCAGCTCAGACCCCGTCGCTGAGGTCCGCTCGTCGTGCCGTGGGTGGAGGCGAAGGACCATGGGCGAGGAGACGCAGGCCCGGAGAGGCGGCGGCCGGGCAGCCCCTTCCCCGACGCCTCTCTGCTGGTTTTCCTTGGGGGACGCCGCTGCTGCGGCAGCCTCCCTCGGGCGGCGGTCTGACGCGGCGAGAGGCGCTTCGCGCCTCTCGCCGCGTCAGACCGCCAGGGAGGGAACCCCCGGCAGCCGCGCTTCGCGCGACTGCCGGGAGTTCCCTGGGGCGGCGGCCTGACGCGGTGAGAGGCCTGACGCGGTGAGAGGCTTGCTCAGGCTGGGAATCGGAGGGACCAATCGGCAGGCGCAAAGCGCCTGCCGATTGGTCCCTCCGATTGTCTGTCGTGAGGAAGGGTCCAACCCGGACCCTTCCTCATCACGGACAAAGCCCACTTCAAGGGGGCTTAACGAATTATTTAGTCCGTGGCGCCCGTGGCGCCACGGGCGCCACGGGCTGTTTAAAGATGCTTGCTTTCAAGACAGCTTAAAATAGCAACAATCTTGCTTCCTAAGGTCTGACACCATAATGCACTTCTGCACTGTAGACTTACTGGAACATAAGCACATCGTATGACTGCAAAAAAAGTTGCCTTACTTTCTTATAAGTTAGCTATTGCTTTAACACTGTGGAAGGGGTACATGTAGCTGCTGCAAGGTTGGCTAGATCCAAATGCATTAAAGTGCAAATACTGTAGCAGTAATCATTAGGTCTTCTTTATTCTCAAGAGTCTTGGTCCAGTTGAAATGGCTCTGTGAATTTGTATCCTTTTAATCCCTCCATCCAGAAAAAGAAACAAAATCCAAAGAGCTCTGTAATAGCTACTTCCAAAATGTTACTTTTGCAAAACTTCCTATTTCTTGTCGTATATTGCTGTAGTACAGAACCAGACCAGTTCTTTGTGCTATTGATAGCACTCTCTTTGACAGATCATACCCAAAGGGTATTTGTTAATGGTTCAGTATCCTCTTGGAGAAAAGTGACAAGTGGAGTTCCCCAGGGTCTTGGGACCTGTGTTGTTAAACATATTTATAATTGATTTGGATGAGGGATTAGAGGGGGTACCTATTAAATTTGCAGATGATACTAAACTGGGAAGGGTAGTAAACATAAAATAAGACAATCAGAATACAGGATGATCTTGATAGGCTCAAGAAGTCAGCTAACCTGAATAAAATGAAATTCAATAGAAACAAATGTAAAGTTCTGCATTTAGGTAGAAAAAACCATATACACCTGTCTTGGCAGTAGTATGTGCGAAAAGGATCTAGGAGTCTTAGTACCATACATTGAACATGAGTCAGCAGTGTGACTCAGTGGCTAAAAAGGCAAATGGGATTTTGGTCTGTATCAACAGTGTTATGTCCAGATCACGGGAGGTGATGGTACCACTTTACTCTCCTCTAGTTTGGCCTCAGTTGGAGTTTTGAGCACCCCAGTTGAAGAGGGATGTAGACAAATTGGAGGAGGAGGGCAACGCAGATGGTGAGGGGTTCGGAGACCGAGTCGTATGAGGAGAGGTTGGGGGAGCTTCGTCTGTTTAGCCTGGAGAGGAAATGACTGAGAGGGGATCTGATAACCATCTTCATGTATTTAAAAGGCAGCCATGTAGAGGATGGAGCAGAGTTGTTCTCTCTTGCCCTGGAGGGATAGATCAGAACCAATAGGATGAAATTAATTCAAAAGAAATTCTGTCTTAAACATCTGGAAGAAGTTCCTGACAGATAGACTGGTTTCTCAGTGGAACAGGCTTCCTTGGGAGGTGGTGGGTTCTCCATTTTTTTTAATAGATTTTTATTTTCCAAAAAAGAACAGAAAGAAATAGAATTGTTATCATTAGTACATCATATTACTTATACACACTATAATAACAAGATATTAAAAATAACCTCCTTCTAATTCAACTTCAGCTGTCTATTTAAATACTTCAAGTAGGGGCCCCATTGTTCTTGAAAGGCTTCTTCAGTGTCAGTTTTGTAATTTTGGCCAGATCCGCCAGCTTATTCAGCCAGTCTTCAATGGTAATTCTTGTACCTTCCATTTTCTAGCCATTACTAATCTGGTTGCCATCGTCACATAAAAAAATAGTCCTCTGATACATGTTGGGAGGCACTGCGGTGGTAAACTTAATAACATATACTCTGGCTTCAATGGAAAATTAAGACCCCACATTTTCTGCATAATAGTATGAACTTTGGCCCAAAATTTATATACTTTATCACATTTCAACCACATATGATAAGACGAACCCACTTCCAACATTTGTTATTACAATTTTTTGCAATTTTGACAATCACTTTCCGTGTTACATACCACCTATAAAACATTTTATACCACTTTTCCCTGAGGTTCTCCATCTTTTGACATTTTTAAACAGAGGCTGGATACCATCTGATGGAGAGGCTGTTTCTGTGAAGGTTCAAGGGGGTGGCAGGTTACAGTGGATGGGTGATAGGGTTGCATGTGTCCTGCACAGTGCAGGGGTTGGACTAGATGACCCATGAGGTACCTTCCAACTCTATAATTCTATAATTCTATGAAGCAGAACTCTGTATTCATCACAGTTAATGAAGGAAGCTGGGGAAGACTGTTTTTTTTGTACTCTGCATTATACTACCTGGAGGAGTCTCAAAGTGGCATACAATTGCCTACCTTCCTCTTCTCGCAATAGACACACTATGTGGTAGGTGAGGCTGAGAAAACTCTGAGAAAACTAACTGGCCCTAGGTCACTCAGTTGGCTGCAAGTGGAGGAGCAGGGAATCAAACCTAGTTTTCCCGATCAGAGGCTGCCATTCTTTAACCACTACACCAAGCTGGAAGGTTTGATACCTATCATTAAAGCCACAGGATGGTCTGAGATACTGTCATTGGCCTTCATGTCATCAGTATACATCAGGACCTGATTTAGATTACCTTTGGATACCTTTGGATCCATTCTGTATTTAAAGGGCCTGAATCCTTGCCAACAAATTCTAGTTTATTTTGGATTTTAATAGTAACACAAATAAAACAATACTTTGAAAATAAAATTTACTTTTTCATGGCCTCTGTATATCATACTGGGCCTTGCACGGAGCTCTGATTCAGGAACTTTTCTAGAGCAGTGTTTTTATGTGTGAAAATCCTTTCTTCTCAAGAGATGCAGCTTGGACTGTGCATATCCAGGCAAGGATATTATGACACCAGACTGCCTAAAAGAAATGCCTGGCCCATTGGTTCCAAGCCAGTCTTCCAAGACAGGCTAGGAAAATGTTAGGCTTCATCGCCAGCTGCTGAAAAAAACAAGGAACCACAGAATTGGCTACAACTAATGGAAAATCAATCTCCTGACCCTGTGGTACACATTCCTTCATGGTTTTCTGCCTCACAAACCTAGCCTATCTCATACAGTTAGTGGAGCCATAACTGATACTGGAAATCCTTCACAATAGTATCATTGCCCCAGAAGCCCTATTGGTTCACGGAGCTCTCTGTGCAGTTATCTAACTGATTGGCTTGTTTTCAGAGGAACAACTGGAGGACTTCCCACAGGAATCTATCCAGATATCCCAACCGTATGTATACCTGTGGTCTCGCATCCTATGGTCATTACACTGTCTATTCCCAGTACCGTAGGCATAGGCATCTCAATATTTCTCTTGTGACCTGAGCCATTTGTGCTTTTGGCCACTGTATCCTGCGTGACAGCCACTTCCACTGTTCTTCAATCAGAACTGGAGCTTTTTGCTCCCATGGTTGTACCTCTACTGATCACTGCACCACTGAAGCAGCCTGTAGGCAGAACTCCCATGAAGTTGATATATGCAATAAGAGATTTTTCCTCCTCCAAATTATTCAAATGTACTCCCCCCAGCTCTACCCTTGGCCTCAAGACAGACTTTTTTCTACTGAAAGAAATGATGGAAGTGCTACTGCTCTCCAAAAAGGACTGAGGGTTCTGCTACATGTATTTTTTACTTTCCAAGAAGGATGCAAGACTTTACCCCATCATCTACCTTCCTCTACTCATGCCAGAAGCTTAGTTCAATTCTGTTTACTTCAAGGATGCATATTTTGACATATCCATGCATCTGAATGTTGCAGTTTCCTCTGCTTTGCAGTTAGAGATGTCCACTATCAGTACAAGGTGTTGCCCTTTGCCCTTTCATTGCTTTAACAGTGTTCACCAATTCATGGCAGTGGCAGCCATACTTTTTTGCTATCACAGGGTAGCCAACCCTATGCCATCTGACTACTCAAAGCACTATCTTGTGTATCCCTTCCTTCTTCCTCCCCCACCCCCCTGATATTGCCATTTCCCCAAAAGCAGTTTCTGGGTTTGATCTAAACCAAATTCTGGTCCTCCCTACTTGCTTGCTGATTCCATCCTCAGAAACTGAATGGGGCCCTGCATTTCTTGGATTCTCAGACAGTGCTGCTATTCTACGTTTAGGAAAGACATTGACATGTTCTTTTACTACACAGGCCCAAAGAAAAGACAGAGCATTTTCATAGTGGTTTGGCTACTGGGTCATCAATATTATTGAGATGTGGTATAATCAGATTCACTCTCCTCTTCCTATGACACTCAGAGTTCATTCCACCAGATCTATTCCTATATCATCTGTCTTTAGTAGAAGTATTCCACTTTCTGAGTTCTGTGGAGTAGCCATCAGGGCTCAGTGTTTCCCCAAACCATTCATGTCAGAGATAGAGTAGACATGTTCTTTAGCAGGACAATGCTCAACACTGTTGTCCTTTCTCAACCAAGGTTTCATGAAACCCTGGGGTTTCTTGATGGTCCTTGAAGGGTTTCCTGAATGGTTGGGAATTCTTTAATTTTTAATATATTTTTTAAAATTGTTAAACATTTATCAAGTGATATAACCATATATGGTAATGTCAACTCACCCACCCACTTCCAAATGGCCAATGATGGGCCTGAAAGGGGTAGGAAGGGGAGGGGCCCCAAGTGAGCATGTACACAGCTATGTTTCCTAGCAGTTTTCTACATGGTCATGCTATTTCTGGGATTTCTCAAAAGCCTGAAGAATGTTTCAGGGACTTCTCAACAGTAAAAAAAAGTTGAGAAAGGCTGTCCTAGATATATGTGTATCTAGGTTCATCTTGTTAGTCTGTAACCATAAGCGTGCTGCACAGAGATTCCAAAGAAGAAAAACCAGATTGCATACCTGTAACTGTTCTTTGACTGACAATCTGTGTATTCATGCAACCCAGATATCTTCCGAGATGCCTTTAACTTTCTGTATTGTACTCTTAATTCTGGAAGATGAGACTACTCCTCTTAGGCATGCACAATCGAAGCTGTCCTTGTGATGATAGAGGACATTTATGCCTAAAATCTTTAGATATTTCTATGCTGAAATTCTATACGGGTACAAAGCCCATCAGTATGAATTCATAGATATGCAGAAAGAACTATCTTCTCTAGTTACCTTTTTGTTTTGGGGGAGAAAATTACCTAAATAGAGTTTTGCACTAAACATGCTTGACATTAAGTTAATTACTCATGCCTCTGGAATGAATGAATTCACTAACTATTGTGGGGTTGCCGATGTATTCTCTGGGAATATATTGATAGCTAGTAGATACTAATTTATATTTGGACTAAACAAAATTACTTCTTTGTTCTGATCACAAAAACAGATATTTCCCACCTTCCAATCTTTTCAGAATAAACAAGGCTGGCAATAATCGGGGCCATTCCACACAGCATTAATGTTGATGAAGTCTTACCATTGTGTAATGCTATTTTTTTAACATTACGCACGACGTCGTACAAAATCTGCAACACTGTTGCAAGACTTCCACAAAAATCGTTTCGTTGTAGCGCTTTTCGTGGAATCCACAAAAGTGGATTCACAAAAGAGGATTCCCCCTAAAAAAACTGCTAGACTCTTGAGAACAACCTGCAATACATCCGAAAAAGACGTGTGCGTTCTCAATATAGTGGTAGCAAGCATGTCCCTCTCTAAGCTCTCACACCCGAGGTTCCTGCGTCGCGATCACCATTCCCCCCCCCCTTAAACTGGCAAAAGCAACGAATAAGCGATGCTTGTTTGGCTGAAATCCCTCCACAAGCAATTGTCAGTAAAGTTTCCGAGCACAATACAGCCCCCTGTTCGACACTGCCCATAATTTTGGCCAGAAATTGCACCCGGGGGAGGGGGTTAAACTTTAAGAACGCGTAAACAATTAAGCGCCAGCTCCCACGCAAGCAAAAAAGGTCTTTCTGATACATTGCTACAGGTGTTTTCGGGTTTTTAAAAAACAATTTTTAAAGGGAAGCATGAACACAACAGTTAATTGGCTGTTCTGTTTGATTGACGGCCAGGGGCAGGAGGTAGCACAGAAAAATATCGCCTCCTTTGTTGCGATTTCCGCAAGACTGGAGACTTGTGCCTTATGAAAACAGCACTAGTGGGAGAGCTGCATTTCCGAGAAAAAAGGCTGTGTGCATTACCGAGACCTGCCGCTATTGATTGCAACACTTTTCAATAGCGCTCAGGTTTAGCAACATTGCCGGTTGTGCGGAATGGCCCTGGGAATACTCATGGGTAAAACGTTGTGGAGCCCAACTGATGGAAGAAGTGGGGTTTTCCATCCCCACTATAGCCCCCTGTGTTCCACACCATTTGTTCTTGAAGCTCCCCTCACCCATAGCATCAGCTTTTATTGAATCACAATAAGCTGCTTGTGAAAAAAATAGGGAAAAGATCCAAAATTATCTTCCATTCATGGCTTGTAGAATCCAATCCATGCTGCTTCATTCTTCCTTGCTTTGTACAACATACCTTTAATGTCAGAAGATCAGAGGGCTTGTGCTCTGAATATCAGGAGCACGTGTCCTGGTAAGTTTAGGACTGTGTTGGTAAAATATTTACAGCTGCTATGCCCATGCTATTTTCTGTCTTTTTAGAGAGAAAGGAGTCTCTTTCTAACCACTCCAGTCATGAGCCCCAAACACTCATCACAGAACAAGTACCACCACCTGAGCATAACACATTCACTATGGCTCCTGTCAGAAAAGTAAGTGGAAATTGACTTATAGTGGAATCCTCAGCAGAGTTGCACCTTTTTAAGTCCATTGGCTAGTTCTGCTTAGGATTGTACCATTGAAGTACAACACAGGTTGAATCTAAGGTTGCCTTTTGCTAAAAATGATGTTTGTATCATGTTTCCTCCATGAAACAAATGACAGATATTGGATTCACAATCAGATTCATCTGGGTACTAACCGTAACCTGTCCTGCTGGGCTTCAACAAGATTGCTTGTTGTATCATGTGTATTCAGAGCCAAGGTTGGCCACCTTTGCATTAAACAGGTTCATATCAAACAAACATTTATTAGATTGGGCTACATATCTTTTAATTCTAAGCAGATCCCATCTGAATTGGTGACTAGAATGTGTATAGATTTTTAATTTGGGCTGTCAGAGTTGTGCTTTATAGTGGTGTTTATAAAATTTCTTTTATATGGGGAGAAAGGGGAGGTGTAAATGACATCATTAAACAAATATGTCTTGGCATTTAAAAATATTTTATAATTTAGGAGGTTTTTTAAACACTGAAACAAAATAGACTGCATTCATCTAAACCAGTGGTCCCCAACCCCCGATCCGGGGACCGGTCCCGGTCCGTGGATCAGTCAGTACCGGGCCACAGCTCCTCATGGTCCTCCTCCCCGGCTGCTGCCTCGGGGGCTGCCTTTCCACTCTGCCACCGGCTCATCTTTGGTGCTCTCTGGCAGGAAATCAAGTGGAGCAGGGGCTCAGGTGGCAGTGGCAATGTCCCTTGGCAAAAGACTAGCCCCCCCCTCCCCCGGGCCTCAGTAAAGTTGTCAAGCGTTTACTGGTCCCCAGTGATAAAAAGGTTGGGGACGACTAATCTAAACTGTTTTGCATGAAGTTTGGGCTTGTTATAAATAAATAATCATTTGAAAGTTATATGTACAAAGATACTTTCTGTGGAAAAATAGAATATAATAGATGTTTATCCATATTTATGCTGAATACGCTTATGGTTCTTGCATTACTTAAAATGATAGCATATATTTATGTCTCAGTACTGCTGTTAGCTTGCCATTTTTAAGCATGACCTTGGTTGGATCCAGATTTAATTTTCTGTCAGCAGAATTGAAATTTTCAGCCTTTCCACTCCCACTGCACCCCACTGATCTGCACGAAATTCTCCTGAGGCTTTAGGGAACTCTGAGGAATAAAATGGGGAAAGCAGGGGGGGGGGTTGTAGCAGGAAAAAGGTAGAAATGGCCAGGTTCAATTGCACTCCAGCCCTTAGAATCAAAGAAGTTGGAAGGGACCTCCAGGGTCCTTTGTTTGTATATTTACAAGTTAATCTTAAATTATTTATTATTTATTGAACATATATCCCACTGCTTTCCAAAGATTTGCAGTGGCTTACAAACATAAAACCCCCATGAAAACCACTATATAAAACCTCATTGAGCCATGAGGCCATAAGACCCCCTACAAGCCACAAGATTGGCGACCAAATGTCCCTAGTCCTCTGAGCACACCTTTCTTAAGGTGGGGATGTAGCTGGAATAGCAAACCAGGCTTAAGGAGGGGCCATGTTGTTCTTAGCACTAGCCTCAACCAAAGACCTGGAGGAAGAGCTCCGTTTTGCAGGCCCTGCAGAACTATGACAGCTCTGACAGGGCCCTCAGCTCTCCCAGGAGCTCATTCCACCAGGGTTCCGCCAGAACCGAAAAGGCCTTGGCCCTGGTTGAAGCCAAGCATATTTCCTTTGTGCCAGGGACCTCCAACAGATTAGCCCCTGCAGAGCGAAGTGCTCTGCGGGGAGCATAAGGAGACAAGCATTCCCTCTGATAGACAGGGCCCAATCTGCGAGGTGAGTCATCAACATATACGTTTGACTGTCCTACTCATCACACTTTTTCTCTTTTACAGTTTACTACTTCTTTGCTCAACAAATCTGAAGAACAAAAGGATGAATCTCCCTCTTCCTGGAGGCAAAGTCTGCGGAAAACTAGCAGTCAGAACACACTAAGTGAAAGCACTGCTCCTCGCGATACACTGAAAGATAAGGGAGGTTCCATCTATCGCTCTTCTTCAACCCCTCGGATTTCTGCATTATTAGACAACAAAGAAAAGGTGCAGAGTAATATGATTTCCCATTCTTCAAAACATGTGACTAGTAATCTGGTGCAGTACTGGCTATTTCAGGATATTTTTAAGTGGCCTTTTCCCTTAGCGTTATAGTCATGAAGCCCAGAGTCTATGCCAGAGTTTTATATTATGTCATAAATAAAAAACATAAAAATGGTCCTTGGTCAGATAAAAAAGTCTGTCTAGGCCTGTTCCGAACAGTGGCCTGCCAGATGCTTCTGGGAGGCCCATAAACAGGGCATGAAGACCATTGCTTGCTCCTTCAGCAGCAAAATGAGCTATGAGAATGAGGACTCTATTCAGCTTCTATGACTAGTAGATCTGTCATCCTGACCTGGGTGCCCGGACTAGCCTGATCTTATCAGACCTTGGAAGCTAAGCAGGATTGGCTCTTTTATGTTTAGTAAGGTGAAGTGAAATGTTCATTATTTCTGATGAAGTGCACTAAAGATTTTACTATATCGGCCAATCTTGGCATGTTGCTGACAGATACTGGATTGAGCCCTGACCTGATATTGTCAGATCTTGGAAGCCAAGCAAGGACAGCCCTGGTCAGTATTTGGGTAAGGGACCACCAAGGAATACCCAGGTTGCTACACAGAGGCAGAAAAAGATGAAAGATATCTGTTCTTCTCTTGCATTGAAAACCTGTGGGGTTGCATCAGTTGGATGTGACTTGATGGCACTTTCCGCCCCCACATCTCTTCATAAATTCTGCACCTTCCAGTAATTTGTTCTTATGTACTTGGACGGGGCGGTAGTCTTCTGCAAAGGCTTAGGTTTCCCCATTAAAAGGGAAGGGGGTTAAGGGAACAGGGATGAGTGTGCTTTAGTACTACAGCGGGAGCATGAGAAAGCAAAAGCATCATAAAACTGTGTTACAAAGCATTGCATTTTCTAATATTTCTTTTTCCAAAAGAGAAAAGTATAGTTCTGACCATCTCGTTGCCTTAGTATGATGGAGAAATGCTGATTCTCTAAGATGCTTTAAAAAAAAAGAAAGAAAAGAAAAATCATTGAATGTAGTTCTTAATTACAAGGCAGTGTTCCCAGAAATGATACAGGTACTATCCAGAAGCTTGGAAAAGGGTAACTGCCTTCAGAAAGTGGGGACTGTTAGAAGAAAGCCAAGCCTTTAAAATGGAACACTCTAACCCAGAGGTAGTCAACCTGTGGTCCTCCAGATATCCATGGACTACAATTCCCATGAGCCCTTGCCAGCATTTGCTACCCCTGCTCTAACCTCTTTCATTTCCTGTGTTCTGAAAAAGTTTTGTTGCTGACCATGCTCAGTTGCTTCTTCACTGTTCGGAGCCATTAGGGCAGCAGTTCCAATCTCCGTGAGCAGATGTCATATTTCTGGTCTGTAATGACAAGTTATATCTGTCCGTCAATGAAAATTTAGGGACAAAGTTTGAAATTTACACTTCATACCGCTTAAGGCTGGTTACATTGGCACTGCCCTTATCCTTGATTGATGTTAACCAGGTATTTTTATTAACTGCGGATCTGAAATCAGCTTCAAACTCTGACAGGTGTGGAAAGAAATAAAAAATCCAGCAGAAGTGGTTTGGGAAAAAAGTGCCAAAGGCCATTAGCTTTATTAATTTTTTACTTAAAATATGTTGTCTTAAATAATTATTTTGTTCCAGCAGGACAAGGACAACAAAATTTATTTTGCTTCAATAGGCCCACGAAGGTTAAATAGTACAGGTGACATGGAAGAAAAAGAAAACCGGTAAGATCTCTTGAATTAGGGCCTGGTAGTTAAAGAAACGAACTTTTATGAATTGTACCTTTAGAATAGTCTCTCTCTGTGTTTGCATTTACATTAACTTTCATTCTACCAGTTTAAGTGACAGCTGTTTGGAAAACACTTGCCAAATATTTTGTTGTTGTTAGTTGCGAAGTCATGTCCGACCCATTGCAACCCCATGGACAATGATCCTTTCTGACCTCTAGCATTCCCTGGAGTCCATTTAAGCTGACTGCTTCAATGACTCCATCCATCCACCTCATTCTCTGTCGTCCCCTTCTTCTTTTGCCCTCAATCGCTCCCAGCATTAGGCTCTTCTCCAGGGAGTCCTTCCTTCTCATGAGGTGGCCAAAGTATGTGAGTTTCATCTTCAGGATCTGGCCTTCTAAATACCAGCCCATGCTGATGTCCTCTAGGACTGACCAGTTTGCTAAATATTATGCATCCTCAAAATGTACATGACAGAACTGTAAGCATGCAACACATTATTGCAGTAAGACAGCCTATTGATTGTCCTCCTTGTCCTCCAAAAAGTTTTTTGGGTGAAATGTTGCTACTCTGTTTGTCCTGTTTCTGCATGTCCACGTGTTGCTTGCCAATCAAATTGTTAGAGCTGGGTACAACCTTTATTATTAAATGATAGTAGAGGCCTCTTAGCATATTCTATTTTCATTATAAATTAATGACAGGGTTTTAGTGGTAGGGGAAATTGGGTACAAGTGAACTTTAAACATTATGTAAATCAGTTTTTGTTTTCAGACAGCTTATACTGAACTGCGTTTTTTGTGTTCTTGCTTTGTTCATTATTGCACAAAATTCTGTGGAATCCCATTGTTAAATCCGTGGGTTCAGAAATCAGGACACTGGGAGTTCATTTCAGCTCTTTATTGTGATCCCAGCTCTAAGGTACAAGAGGAAAAACTGAACTAGGGAATCCACACAAACCCTGAACTTGTATACATAGCAGAAAAAAAGGATCTTCCCTATTGCTCAGTTTCACTTTAAAATGACTAGATCCTGCAGAAGGATCTGATGCACGCTAGCTAAACATGTACTCAGGATTACAATCCTGTCTCAGATCCCAATCTTATTCCTTGGCAGGTCCACAGACACAGAGCCATCGTGGTATAGTGGTTAAGAGTGGTGGTCTCTAATCTGGAGAACTGGGTTTGATACTCTACTCCTCCACATGCAGCCAGCTGGGTGACTTTGGGCTAGTCACCATTCTCAGAACTCTCTTAGCCTCACCTACCACACAGGGTGTCTGTTGTGGGGAGAGGAAGGGAAGGTGTTTGTAAGCCGCTTTGAGACTCCCTCATGTAGTGAAAAGTGGGGTATAAAAACCAACTCTTCATCTTCATATTATTATATCTGATGAATGGTAACATATAGAATGGAAACACAGTTCCTGAGTATTATGATACAAGCTACAGGCTGGTAAGAAACCATGAGGGAGGAGGGGAAAACACAGAAATTACCTCCTGTGCCTGGATCTCACCTTCCAGGATTCTGTATGCTTTCTTTTTGAGTGGGCCATTTTGCCCTCTTGTTTATCTTCCTCACAACATTCCATACCTCCTAGAATATGCTCAGTTTTTGTTTCACGAGGGTGGAGGGAAAGGCTGGTCCTCCTGGTTCATTTACAAACCCATGGCTTTTCTGCATACCTGGAGAGACCTCTGATCATGTAATAAATCACACCCTGCCTGTGGGTGGTCCAGCTTTATTACTTTTGTGATACCCACTTTTATTATTTTATTATTAATAATAATATGGTAATGTGTTGTGTATTCTGAGATTAACATGAGTATATTGTGCATCATGGGAAGGCTGTAGTGGCATAAAGTTTATAGCATGGTGTTAGATAGTTCTTCATAATCTTGGGTGTCTTGCATGTGAATTGCCTAAGTGTAGAATTGTATTTGATGCCATGTTTTGAAGGTTTATTTATTTATTTAAACTTTTAAATCTTGCCTTTCCTCATAGTACAAGGCATCCTATAAATAGTTAAAACATTTCCAGTTCATCAGCTTGGAGTAAACATGTCTAAAGATTTCAGTTAAAGAGTGTTCTCCCCCCCCCCCCGCCAATGCCTTTGCAGAGAATCTGCTGTTACCTTGGTACGGAGTGGTTCTTATACACGGCCATTATGGAGGGATGAGCCAAAGGGAAACGAAGCCCCTGCAACTGGTGTACCTTCCACCTATGTATCTACCTACATGAAAAGGTTAGGCATGTTGAAGGGGACATTAGCAATTTTGCTTTTGGTGGACAAACTTAAAAGTTTGGTGGACAAATTTAACTTTGACTCATGAAAGTTTATGCCATGGATAGTTTTGTTGGTATTGAAGGTGCTACTGGACTTGAATTTTTGTTCCGCCTTAAACAGCCAGCTTCAGAAGTCTCATAGCTGTTCTGAACATAATGAAAACAAGCAAAGCCTGCAGACTGTCAAGTCTGGCACACCCGTCTGTCTTGCTTCTGCTGCATGTGAAGTAAAAGTGATGCAGCTTTCACATACTGTTTTTACTAATGCCAATGTATCCTTGACACATCTGCATGCTATGTGTAGTAGCCTAGAAACGTAGATACATGGAACTTAGAACCTGGATACATGGGTGTAGAAAGTGCAATATATTTGGATCATAAAGACAATGCAATCCTGTACCGTGGTGAAAATCTTAGTTGTCTCCATGTGTCATTCCTGATCTCGATATTGCCATGCCGCAGCTGTATTGAATGGCTTATTCACAAAGGCTTGTGACTTGGGAATGTGTGCTGCATGTTAATAATCTGAAGCTGTGATTTTCTATGGCTGTTACGCAATTAGGGTTTGATTAAAGGAACTAATGCCCTTATTACAGGCTGTGGTAGATTTTGGTACTGAAAATATGACAGGAATTAAAGCAGACACATATCTAATTCTGCAGCCTCTAAGGGCACTGAGACTTGAAGAGGATTTTTTAGCAGCTTCATTTTTGTTGTGCTAAATTATATATCTCAATCTTGAATAGTTCTTTGGTAAAAATGTTTGAAGGATTGCCTGTAGTACTGTGAATTTTGTGCTGAATTTGGTGTTCAGCTGTCCTGAACACAGCTGAACCAAACACCAAATCTATTCATTTCTCATTGAACTACTCAAACAGCTACCAAACAGAAATCACCTCCCAAACTTCTTGCTGTGTCCCCACCTTTGAGGACCTAATATGACTTTTGAGGTGAAGGTCAAAAGCTTAGCAATGGTGGCAGGACACTGAGCCTGCTATCCCTGAAAATACATACTCAAGTACCAGGGATATTCCTGACTTACTCCTCATTTTGTCTGCAGTCGATCCACAAACAGTGGAATTGATTTGGGCACCATGTTTCCACACATCTGCCATCCCTCTGCTTTTTTATGGTTGTGGAGGCATCTGATTTTTTCTGCATGTGCCTTAAAGAATCAGGATTTTCGAGAGGATGGTCCTGTTGAGCTGGCATCATCAGCACCATCATAGTACCCTCCTCTTTATTTTTTGCACCTACTTAGATTGGTATATCAATAATATGGCTGCATTTTTTTTTAAACAGCATTAAATATCTTTATACTATTGTAATGGTAGCTTCAGTGGGTTCTCTGAATTGCTAGCTTCATTATATTTTAAGTATCTATTTCCTTCCCTGGTGACGACATAAGGAAAAAGACACATCTCCTCAAGGAAAGGGATTAAAGGTTCAGCTTTTTCTTTTTCAAGAAAAGATATTAATTCAGAGAACTTGCTGAATCTATCATTGTACTGGTATATCAGTATATTGATATTTTAGTGCGGCTTTTATTTTTAAAGAAAACAAAACCACTTGTCTTCAGGGCAGGGAGAGGGAGGAGAGGGAGTGGCTTGACAATGATAGTCCAATAATCGAAAAGTAGGTTAGAGGTGGGTGAAAGTGGGCAAGACAGAGAAAACTGACGGAAACATTACTCACGACCGGAAAAGCAACTCCAAATTAAATCAGCTTCCAGTAAAAGATCAGTGTAAAAAAGTGATCTTAAAAGAATGGGGGGGGGGGAGATGGGGCACAGGAGAAGCAAAAAGAAAAGGCAAAAACATATGTTTTTAAAAATTATTACTATATTTATATACTGCCCTTCCTTATGGCTTACGCTGGAAATTTTCATAAAACAGTACAATATAAGACAGCTTGATTTGAATATATGACATTCTTAACAATGGGAACTTGTGTCAGAAAACAGAACTGTTTACAATTTAACTTTCAACAATGGAACGTTTGACTCCGTTTTACTGCATTCTGGTTCAGTTTTTTTTTATGTGAGTGCAGTTGATGGTGGGAAGGACCTCTGGACTTTGGTTGGTGGTTGGTTCATTTGTCTCAACCGAAAGTCTGGTGGAAGAGCTCCATTTTGCAGAAATCAGGGGATAGACTGAAGCAGCAAAAAAAACTGATGCAGGAAAGCTCCCAGTCTTTAGTTGGAGCAGTTAATATCAAGAGTTGGTGGGGGAAATTAACAGACTTGTTCCTATCACACGCTTCTTCCCTCAGTCAGTCAACTTTACAGCATGTATAAGGGGGGATTTGATGGAGTTACTATCTCTTGATGGTGTTGATGGTAGTTCTAACTGCTTCAGCCGGGATCCCTCCTGTCATACAAGTCTTTACAGAACCAAATGTTAGCCTGTCCATTATTCTCTTCTGACTACATAATATTTTTAATTATTGGCAATTTATGCTGGTTGGGTGCTGAAACTGGCTTAATGAAGTTTGTGTTTGCTGTTCATAAAGTGAAATCACTCCCTGTCTATGAAACAGCTTGAAGCTATCATATTGCAGAGATAGTGACATCCAGCATGTAGTATATCCAAGTATTCAAGGACCTGACCTCTGTTTCTCTGCCCTCTCCCCAACTGTTCACAGTTCTCTAAAATTTTTAAAGTTACATTATCTTTTCAGTGCTACCAAGTAAAACCCACCCATCTCTACATAGCCTATGCTAACACTACAGAACTTATTCATCAGTTTAAAGAATTTCTTCAGATATGTTCCTTGACCATTTACTGGGATCAAATTTAAGTAAATTGTTTTTGTCTGAAGCTTGAGGTGAAAGGTGTTCATACCTTACTAGCCTTCTAGGAAATAGTAGGTACTATGCTTCCAAGTTCTTGGCTTATTACAGGGCTTAGTTTTCTGTTGACCAACATAATATTACCCTAAAATTAAGAAGTTATCTATGAGAACTGTCATTTCACTCTGTCTTTAGGGGGTTCCCAGCCTTGTTAATTGTATTTATTATTCTTCATTCAAATATTTATATCGTCTTTCCCTGTCAGTCAAATGTAGCTTATAAATCAAGATTTCATGGTAGGATAAAATAATTCCCAAATAACCTATCCCCCTACAAAAATGGCTGAGGTCCACACCCTATTAAAAGCCCCAGCAAATAAAATGGCCTGCAGCGTATCCATCTTTCAAGGACAGCACCTCCTGCTCTCATTAGCCAATTCCACAGAATGGGAGCTACAGTCAAGGTGTGGAATTTGGCTGATGCCAGACTGCCTTAAATGGGGCAACAGTAAGCAATAGCATGAGAACTGTCAGGGAAAATTATACACGTTTTTCTCTTTTAAAATCCGTTGCATTTTGTTCAAACTGTACCCAGGATTGTATTATTTTGCCTGTTCATTTTTATTTGAGCTTTTTCCTTCTTTGTCAAATTCTCTTTCACCCAGTTTTCCTTGGGTATTTCTGATCTTTCTCTTCACTTTCAACTCTTTTGTGTTCTACTCTTTACCAAACAGAATAGCAATGAATGCAGAAGGAACGTCTGAACGAATACTGTCCATGCTACTGTTTATTCAGTTCAGTTTCTTTTCTATCCCCTGTGATTTCATTCCTGATTGGTTCATTTTAGTCTGTTGAGGGTATTATGACTGTAGCCCTCAGTTTAGAATACATTTCTTGATGCTTTCTAATCTCAGTGGTCATCAAATTTGCTCATGGATTAAATATACTCTTGACAACCTGTGTTGGCGTGTCACAGTGTATTCGTCCTTGTCTGAAGGAAGTGATTTTCTGCTATCTTACAGTGCTTCATTTGGTAGAAGTAGTGACCTCAGCAGTCCCTACATTTCAGCCAATCGCAATGCATCTTCTACTACCTCACCCATTGTCCTTGGTTCACCTACCTCATTGGGTACAGAGGGTCAGCTTGCCTCTTGCCCTTCATCTGTCCATTCAAATACTACAGCATCAAACCGACAGTATACGAGGTAAGGGGTCACAGTGTATCCATAAAAATGGCAACGTTAGGCATCAAAGGAGCAGTTCTTAGCGGTGTGATATTTCTGTCTGACAGTTCTCCTGATGGTTGTTGCTGCTAGCTAGAATGTGTTTTGGGTTGAAAAGGCAGGCCATGTAATGATTATAAATTTATACAATCTGGGATTCTCTGAACTGAATTCTGAGCCGTATAACTTCTTTAAGAGATTTCTTGGGCACGATGAAGAAAAATTTGAAATGCACCCAGACCAATTAGGTTTTTAAATCGATTCCCTGTTGCATCTGATTCCTCAGCCTTTTAATTTGTGTATGGCAGAATGATTTTACTCCTTTGCTCATGCTCATTATTTGGCTAAACTGTACACATCCAGTAACCTTCAGAACAGCAGCTTTTTCATAGATGCCACATTTTATTATTCTAGTTGGTTCCTCTAAGATTCTTATCTATCGCATAAATTGCCAATCTAAGTATGGTACTGAGAATAAATCAAACTCAATTTTGTTTTTTTAGCTGAAAACTGCTTTGTTGTGTCCTATTAATTTTGATTGAAGTGTCTTACAATGATGCTTGAATCCTGCACTTTCTCTTTCAGAGCCCCATACAGGCAGCAAACAGACCCTGCTATAGAGAAGAGCACAGAAGGCATCTCTCCTAGCATTCCCTTAAGTGTCATAACAAATCTCTCTGTATCCAGCACTGCCAATGGTATTGCAACTGCCAACTCTAACTCAACAACCGGGACAGAGTCCTCTGCTGGAGATGCCAGGGATCGCAGAAGGTTGGTGAGCCTTTTGGTGATGGTCATCTTATGAACTGCATGAAGAAGCTGTTGACATTTCTTTCAGTTTGCCTTCACTGGGCATTTTTAATAATAAACTATTCATATACCTTGTTTTAGAAATGAATTAAAATTATATTAGATTATTTTTCCCAGCAACTTTATCTGATAGCATTTTGGCTGCACTGAAAAAAATCCGTGGCAGGTAAAAATTTTGCTACATTACATATTAGATTTGATTTCTTAAGAAGAAGGGTGCCTTTTTCATTTACTTTTTGGAAGATCTCCTTGCTATGGTATTTATAATCAAAGCAGCTTGCTGCTAATATGAGAGGGCCCCATTCTCTTGTTTGTGTCCCCCCCAACAACAAAATGTACCACTGCCTAATAAAAACATTAAAATAGGAAGAAGTAAGAGTGCCTCTGAGCTTCATGTCTTAGCTGGCTCTGCTCATACCATCCTGAATACTAGCTATGTACAACAAAGTTTCCTAATTTTACTCAATCTGTTTTGCATAAAGTTCTGTAATGCTGGGATTCCATGAATATTTCTTTGTACAGTATTACAGTGATCTGGCAGTACCAAAATGCATGTCAATATTCCATGTGTTAAATGCCTCGAATACTGTTTTTCAGGCAGGGGAATGCATGGAAGCTACAGTTCTGTGTTTAATTTGCTAGCGACCACCTCCATTTGGAATGCAAATATAGCAGCTTATATCTACATGATGAGATATCTACAGAGAATGAGGTGGCTGGATGGAGTCACTGAAGCAGTTGGTGCAAACTTAAATGGACTTCGAGGAATGGTAGAGGACAGGAAGGCCTGGAGGATCATTGTCCATGGGGTCACGATGGGTCAGACACGACTTCAAACCTAACAACAACAAAAATCTACATGATGACCAGTTGTGGGATTTAAACTGGAAATTGAGAAGTGTAAATAGTGATAGGATTACTTAGTTGGAAGAGTATTGGTTTTTGAAAAGAAGCTGGGTAGTTAGACGTGGACAATAGTAGACAGTTGCAAGATGCCACAAGAAGGGTTTTCAGAGCTTAATGACAGCTGTCACAATAGCACATTCATATATTCAGAGGTCTGCAGATTTGTCTTAGCAACAGTAACATAAACTGTCAGCCTAATATTAGATCATCAAGATGCCTCCATAATAGACAGCCTTAACTTGCCTTTTTCAGTCCAAGGGATTAAATTTGAAACACAGCTTTAGGTTTAGGTCAGAGTGAATAAGAGCCATCTGAAATGTCCTTCAATTCAAAAGGGCCTATAATTGATCAGTGCAGTCTTAATATTTTAGTTCCACTGAAAGAAATCCATGGTGATGAGGCTCTTGAACCATTACCCTACACGCTTTAAGTTCAACAAAAATGAAGTCTTTCATAGGGATGAAATACCTATTGATGTTGAGGCTTACTTCATCCTTTTCCTTAATGGCATGGGAACAGTTTCCCTGTGTTCCAGTCCTGTACCATATCATTCACATCTGGATGCAGATGTATTCCTTTATATTCAGCCTGCTTATAGAGAGTTCTTGAAACAACTCTGGGAAGTTTTGTTATTGTATAAACCGAGATGTCAGTGCTTGCCAGGATTAAGGAATGGCTGTATGAAACTCTAAGAAAGACCTATAAGTAAAATTGAATCCTAGAAAGGCTAAGATTTTAATTTATTAAAATATTTTATTAACAGATTTTAATTTATTAAAGTCTCAGGGTGGTTTACATTGAAAACTTTGATAAAACAGTACAGTATAATAAACATCTTGATTTGAATAAACATCTTGATTTGAATATCTAACATTTTTTAACAATAGGAACTTGTATCAAATAAAAGTTTTCAATTTAACATTTAGCAATGGAACATTTAACTCAGATTTACTGCACTGTGGTTCTGTTCTTCTTCTGTGGGAGGGACCTGTGGGCTCTGGTTAATGGTTGGGTCACTTGTCTGCACTGAAACCCTGGTGGAAAAACTCTGTCTGATACCTTGGGAAAGCCACAGTCAGAGTAGGTAGCACTGGGCTGGATGAACCAGTGATCTTTCTAGGTATAAGGTAGTTTCATATATTTGTAGCGGAATGAAAGCCCGTACAGTTCCATGCTACAGACTTAGTGCTATGTTAGGAAAGAACAGCAAAGGCCTTCATGAGCTTAAAGCAGCAAGCAGTCATTCAACACCTGCTGCTGAAAGCTCTTATCAGCCATGCTTTTGCAGTTAATCTCTTTGCGATAAAGTTGTCCTTTTATAAAAGAGCTGCTAGTTGTGTTGTGATGATATGGGAGGGGCAGGAATTCTGCTTGCTGTTTGATTTTCCATGCTCAGAAAAGGGAAGGTTACTGTTACTTTATCCGATATCAGGGCATGTTTTTATGTGCAAGAGGTCAGGCTGAGGACTTGTGCAGTACTGTTGAAAGTGTGGCTTCCTGTGCAGTTGCAGTGTAGTTGCAAGGTGTTCAGCTCCTCGATTGATTTCCTGCATAACTCCATGGTGGGACATGGGTGGTAATAAAAAAAGAGGAACTGAGACAGTGCATGCTGATTGAAAGTAGACTGATTTGATGTGGCTTACCCTGAGTAGAATTCAAGAGCAGAAACATTGATATGTGTTGGAATGTTCTAGAACACCAGCTCAAACTTTTCAAAGAGGCGGAATCCACAGGTAACTCTTTTTTCTAATTTCTGAATTTAATTTTGTTCATGCTTCATGAATCAGTGTGATTTCTAATGTAGGTTTTAGAAGATGTTTCTTTAACAGTAAGATCCATAGTTTTGTCTTTTCCTCAGTTAGGTTTTTCACTCAAGACAGAACTTAATTATTAAAAATGTTTCTTTCCTAATGAGTTATGAATGAAGTAATCTGGGTGGGATTGTACCCTCTCATTCCCTTCTTTCAGTAGTTTGAGTAATAAAGTGAGTTACAGTTGTTTTCATAAAATAGCTCAATGTACTATGTAGACATGTTGAAAATCTGGTGAAATGTTGCCAGAGTCTTTTAACAGCTAACAGCATGTAACTCCTGCAAAAAAAAAAAGAAAAAAAAAGGGGGGGGGTCTTTTCAGATACTTTCACTCCACTTGGTGGCAGTATATTATCTGTCCTTCCCTTAGTTCCTGCAAAGGAGGAGATGCTGTTTTCTAACAAAACAACACATTCAGCATATAGATAATACTATGCCAAGTCCAAGTTTTCTGATCACTAAAATCAGTTTACCAGCAATTCTTTCTAAATTACCTTGGGAGCAGCTGCCTTCTAAAAATGCAAATGTAGAAGAAATACCTTCGTTCCTATGACTGGAGTTTTTTTGATCCCATACAGTTTCTATATATTAAAAAGCTGGAAAACATACTAAGATTCTGCCTAATGCAGATCTGTCTCTGATATTCTCAAAGTTTGCCCTGAATTCCTACAGGTCTATGAATTCACATGAATGTAATTGTAGCTGTATGAAGACAATTAAAAATTAAATAACAAATAATTCAAAATGCACAAGAAGCAAAAAATAAAATAAAATGTAGTACTAAAATATAAAATTAGTAGAGCACATAACCCAAAATATAGAAATAAAAAAGATCAGAAGAAGAGATTGAATCATCAAAGGCTTGAACAAATCACATTTTCATTTACACTGAAAAATCAAAAGGTTTGGTGACAAACAGATGAGTGAATGGAGGGTGTTCCACACCTGGAATATCTCAACTTGAAAAGTTCCTGCTCTGCATGTTAACCTGTTTCTCAAAATGAGGAAAGGCAGAGCAGGGTTTCAAAAACAGTCTTAAATGTATGAGTAGATGTATGCCAGAAGTCCTTTGGATATTTCAGTTCCAAGCTGTTCAGGGCTACAACCAGCATTTTGAAATAGGCCAGAAGTAGATCCATTGAAACTAAAGTTTTTTTCAATGCAAAAAGGTGCTGCTTGTTAACAGTGTAGCTGCTGCCGTCTATACTAATTGAGACTTCTCAGCAGTCTTCAAAAGCTGTGGCCAAACCGTGCCTATCAAGGAAGAACCATAACTGCCTTACTGACTGAATCTGCTAATAAGGCTGCTAGAAGGCTGCTTATGGAGGAGATTTGAATCAGAAGCCCTGGTTTAGTTAGCACATTCATTGAACATTCTCTTAATTTTTTTGGTGGAGGGAGGTACAATTCCATCTAAAACAAGTTGATTCCTCAAGTCCCAATTGGCTATATTATTGTCCCAAAATACCTACATATTAAGAAATGTATGGGTCCTGCCCCACCTGACAGATATGTTTCCCTGTGTCTCCTGGAACAGGCTGCCCATCAGCACAATTAAATCAGATTCCAAATACAGGTCTAAAACTGGTCTAAGTAATGCATTTTATCCAAAAAAGGGAGGTGTTCAGCCACTTCTCGCTTGAGCACCTTGCCCACCTTGATAGTGGTAAACAATTAAAGAACTGGATAACTAAGTTAGCAAACATTTTGTGTCAGTTAATTCTATTAAACCTGCATTTTGTGAAGACCTTTCTATTGACTGTCTTGAGTCTTTGTTGACCAATTTCATTGGCATTGTTTTTCTACCCAGCAAATAATTATAAAACCTCTCTCCAGTGTTTTTTGGAAAATGCTAACTTGGGAGGTTTTCCAATGTGATCTGATATAGCTTGGTTATGTTGACCTCCTTTTTATATTTCGTATACTAAATGTCTGAAGTTAATTTTACACTTCTAAAGTGACAAATACTTGAACTGAAATATTTGCTTAGTAATAAACAAACAAACAAATATATGGATTTAAACAAATACAAAGCATAACATGGACCTTATTTCACTGAAATAATACTTCTTGATCCCCTGCTTTCAAGACACCCACATGTCTTGGAAATGGTGGCTACTTATCTATTTCAGTATAATATAACTCTCTTCCTGGGATGTCATTTGGGCACCTCCATTTCCCTCTCAGTCTCTGTTGCATCACTTGCATGATTTGTTAAATTATATCAGATTGGAATATCCCTTGCAATATCTGGGGCATAACAATAAGGCTTTTCAGCCCTGGTTTTAATTTAACTTGGGCAGCTAAACAAGTGGATTCATAACTTTATTTTTCATTTGGATTGTGGTTTAATTTACATTTACAGTTTTGCCTCTCCTTTAATTTACAAATCAATAAAACACACATGGGCTCCCTCATACAATCCCTTTTGATAATCACCTGATGAGCCTGAATTACAACTTTGAAACTACCAACTTTGCTTATTATTGTATTCATTCATTTTATGAAATTAATTTTTACAAATGAAATGTTTTCCACAGGTTAAAAACATTTTCCATTACAGAAAATTTTCTACCCCATAACTCTGTCTCTACCCTGTTCCTTTCCCACACCTCAGATCTTTTTACCTTAAGCTAACTGTCCCCCCCCCCCCATATGCTTTAGATTTTTGCTGTGGGGAAAGTAGTTTAAACCTCATTCTTTAGAATGTCTCAAAAAGGATATCATGAAATAGGAAGAGAATTTAAAAATGGCCAAAATTGTTCACAGTATTTGAAATAGGGCCACACAACAAATACGAACTTAGTGAATTTAGGCAAATTATAAGAAGATGGGCAAAAGGGGGATTGTAGTTGGCTCTTGCGGCCCTTTCTTGCATGACCAGGGAAATGCTGATTGCCACTTTGAGGTCAGAAGGTGAATTTCCTCCAGACCAGACTGGGCAGGGATTCTGGGGTTTTCTTTTGTTGGGGGGATCGTGTGGACATGGAATTGGAGTCACTGTGGGTAGGCAGGTGTGAATTTCCTGCATTCTGCAGGGGGTTGGACTAGATGACCCTGGAAGTTCCTTCCAACTCTCTGATTCTATCAAATATTGCCTGTTAAATTTTCATTCTTTTTTCTAATTGCTTATTTTGTGACATTTAAGAGTGGCAGATGCAGAAGTGGCTGAGGTGAAGACTTTTATCTCATTTGTTTATTTTTGTTTGTATTTATTTTAAAATATCGATATCCTCATTTCCTCCAGCATAACCATAAGGCACAAATGCCTTGGTCATCTCTCCCAGTTCCCTTAAGTCCTCCAGGATTGCTGCAGAAGAGCAGAAGGCCATTGGGGCTTGACTGTAGCCAAGGAGAGAAGCCCTATGTTTCCTTTGATCATTCCCCATGGGTTTTTGCTAAGCAGTAGTAGCTGAAGTAGCTCATCTATTTCTCCTTAGGAAGTGGCTGTATAGATCCTAAAAGTAGGCACAAGACCTTTTGAGTGCTGCTGTTAAAGACTTTTAGTGACCTTGGCCCCCACTCCAGTGCTTCCACCCTGCTGCATTAAGAACATAACATTGGCAGTGGTGAATCAGACCAGTGATCCAGCTAATCCAGCATTCTGTTTCACATTGTTTTAAGAAAACTGGACAAGTTAAAGTTGTCTTCCAGAAATTTGTTATATCTTAGTTATATCTTTCAACTCAATTGGATGAGTGTTCATTTACAGAAATCCAGTGTTTGTGACTTCTACATGCTGTTTCAGCACTTAGATTCAATTGGGTAGCTGTGTTGGTTTGAAGCAATAGAACAAATTTAGAATCCAGTGGCACCCTTAAGACCAACAAAGTTTCATTCACGGTATGAGCTTTTGTGTGCATGCACACTTCCCCTGATCCAGTGTCATGGAATGAAAGTTATCAGTTCAAACTTAAAGATAACGTGTGAGAGTAAATTGAAAATGGTTAACAGATTCCAGAGATAAATAAATAAACTTGGCACTTGCCAGCCAAATTTTGAGGCTAGTGTTTATGTCCATGTGCTTATCTGATGTCGCAAATAAATTTTAACCAAAGGAACAGTCCTTTTGTATATTTTAAGAGCAACCAGGATGGTTAATTCATCCCACTTTTTTATTATGTGTTCTGGTGCACTAAAAATATATCTGTTTAATGGATGATGTTTTGGATGCTGATCAGCACTGCTTATGCCCTCTTCAAGGAGCTTTTGGTCAGTGCATTAGCAAATGCAAAATGCTGCCTTCCTCCTCATGCTTTCAACATAACACTGACGATTCAAGCTTCTGCCAGTTCTCAAAAATGACAGTACTGAAGCTGTGGTCTCTTAGCAGATGGGTAGCTTTTGTTCTCAAAGTACATCTTCACCACCAAGCAGTTATGAAGGTCTGCATTAAGAGGTATGCTATTTTTTGTCTTAGAGACCACTTGCAAGGCACAGTATTTCTGCTAAGCTAGAAATAGCATAGTTCTCATAGATTCTAAAGACCATATCCAGAACATGCTTGATAGAAATTCACGGAAATTGCAGCTTTTCCGTAAGAGAACCATTAGGCCTGTATAGTTATCAGCTGGATAAATCCTTTTGCTTGTAGAAATTTGTTCTTCATCATTTTAGAGTATTGCAGGAAGTTATTTCTATCTCACGGGAATGCTATGGAGTTAAATTTACAGCAAGGTAACTTGGTTTTGTGAATGCTGGAATTCTCGCAAGAAAAAGCCACAGAAGGTCAGTGGGACAGTACCATGGTCTTTTTCTGAAACCCTGGAGAACCACTACAAATCAGAGTAGCAGTTACTGACATTAATAGACAAATGATCTGACTCAATAGAAGATAGCTTCATGTGAAACATATTGATAGCAGAAGTTTTATTGTATTTTTATTTTATATTTATTTGAAGGTTTTATTTGAATTGCAAGAATTATTCAATTTTGGTGACCTAAAAATTATACGGCAGTGTATTTTTATGCAAATCCTTTGAACTAAATGCATATTTATGATATTTTAATTTTGTTATCCAAGAATAACCATAGAACTGATGAGACTATGACACAAGATGTCATAGTCCCATTGTACACTGGTCAGACCACACCTGGAGTACTGTGTGCAGTTCTGGAGGCCTCACTTCAAGAAGGACGTAGATAAAATTGAAAGGGTACAGAGGAGAGCGACGAAGATGATCTGGGGCCAAGGGACCAAGCCCTATGAAGATAGGTTGAGGGACTTGGGAATGTTCAGCCTGGAGAAAAGGAGGTAGAGAGGGGACATGATAGCCCTCTTTAAGTATTTGAAAGGTTGTCACTTGGAGGAGGGCAGGATGCTGTTTCTGTTGGCTGCAGAGGAGAGGACATGCAGTAATGGGTTTAAACTTCAAGTACAACGATATAGACTAGATATCAGGAAAAAAATTTTCACAGTCAGAGTAGTTCAGCAGTGGAATAGGCTGCCTAAGGAGGTGGTGAGCTCCCCCTCACTGGCAGTCTTCAAGCAAAGGTTGGATACACACTTTTCTTGGATGCTTTAGGATGCTTAGGGCTAATTCTGCATTGAGCAGGGGGCTGGACTAGGTGGCCTGTATGGCCCCTTCCAACTCTATGATTCTATGATTCTATGAATACAATCCTATTTTCTTTGGCATTTCAGGAGCTTATCTATCCTCCTGCTCAACACGGTGTGCCTCTTTCTTAGGTGCCTCTGCATTGACTTAGTAATTTGACTTCTTAAATATACCTGACCTCTTTTTGTAACTATGATGATGAACTCAAAATTTTAATACAGCTGTTGCGGTATTAAGTTGTATAGGCAGCTAAGCCATGGGAAAAACTTGACAAATGACAGCCCTCTTGAAATTATCTGTTATAAGGGATTGTAAAATGGGTTGTCAGTGCCATGCCAATAATGAAAGGAACTGTTTCTTCCTTATCTATGGGTTTAGAATACTTAATGTTCATCTTCATGGCTTCTGTGCCATCCCACATGGGACTGCGTTGATACAGGCCTGCCACAGAGAGGAGCTAGTGAGCTTTTTTCTCTAGAATTCACTCCCAGGAGTGCTAGCGAGCTATGTATTTATATCAGTGATTGTGTCTCTGAGGTGAATCTGTTGACTCTACTTCACAAGAACTGTGGTATTATTCAAGAAATGTCGAGACTGTGATACCAAAATGGCATAGAATGAAGACCACACCAGATGTCTTTTGTGCCGTGGTGAAGGCCACATAACAAATGTGCATCCAGCCTGCAAAAAATTACTCCCAAGACAAGGAATGGGAGAGCAGCTCTTTATGAAAAGGCTATGTCAGCCTCCCACCAAAGCTCTGAAGGGGAAAGTGCCTCACAAAACCCCCTTCTTTTCCTTGATTCCAACACCAGGCCCCTCTGTTCAAGGGGTGATGGACGCAATAAAAGGGAAGCCTCTGAACCTCCTCCAAAAAAGGTTAAAAAGAAGGTAAAGACCTCCCTGGAAAAGCTCTGTGTCAACAGAGTTCTGATTGTCATCAGCAGTTGCCCTCCCCACCCCAACATGATACACTGCCGGCATCAGCAGGATCACCTCTGACCAAGGCTAGACATCAAGGATGCTCTCCACGCCAATCTCCTCTCAGCTCCATGGTACACCCCATCGACACCGGATCATCTCCAAAAATTCAGTCAGCTTCAAGATCTCCGTTGGCATTGGAGGTTTGGTGCTAGTCTGACTCTAAGGATGATGTGCTTCTGATTCCGAAATGTCCTGCTGAAAATTTTCATCTATGATCTCTCACAGATGTATCCAATGGACATTCGGTATTGTGGGTGTCTATACCTATGATGATCTCACCCAACTGGGAAGATTGAGATTGACATTGTAAACACTCAACACCATATTTTCCTTTTACACCATCTGATCCCGACTCTGACCCAACTCAACGTCAAAGTCTTTTCGAGGGCTCCTGATCCAGAAGAATCTCTGCCATTCTTCTTTCTATTATTATTATTTATTAAATTTCTTACCCTCCACTCTTGGCATGCCAGCTTGTGGTGGGTTACAACATAAAACCCCCACATCATTAAAACCCCATTAAAACTCCCATTCATCATTACGAAACATTACAAAAGACAGCATGTTAGCAAAAACCGGTCCTTCCCCATAACAGTATGCCTGCCACCAGGGTGGCAGAGGGCTGGTGGGAGAGGAGACATGCATTCTTCCCTGCTGGATAAGGAGAGAAGTAAAATAGACTTAAGGGCTAGGAAAGTATACTCATCTTCAGCCATGGGACTCAGGGTGGCCAATTACAAGGCTATCATGTGTTGTTATCATATATTGTTATGGGAGAAAATGACTCCTGTTAGACACTTTGCCACAGTCAAAAGCTCTGATAACTGAAAGAATGAGGTTGGCCAAGCAACAATTAAACATTCATCTGATCAAGTATTAACTGGTGTGAGTATCTCTGATGGCCTCATAATAGTTGTGCAAATCCTGCAACAACCAGTATTAGCTTTTCTGAGGAGATAGGAACAATGGGTATTCTCATGCACTTTCCACACAGACTTCATCAGATCTAACCCATTGGCTGCCAAGTAGTAAATATAGGGAGATGTCAGGGATTTTTTCATGTTCTTGGCTGTTATAATTCAAAATACCTCTATATATGTATATTTGTGGCTTTTCTTTTTCAGATGAATGCAGGTAGAGAGGTACCATGCTTATATGTATTTTAAAAGACTAGGTGCAATATAAGAATCATCCCCAAGTACAAAGCACTTGAAGCAGTCAAGGCTAGAATTCTGTAGTTAACTTCATGTTGATAACTGATTCTATTTTTAAAAGTGTCATTCCTTATGATGGTTTGACATTTGGTTGTTGAATATATGTTGTGTATATTCTACAGTCAGTGTGGTGTACTAGATAGCATTGGCCTTGGACCAAAGAGAGATGGTGGTGGCACTCATGCATGAAGGTAATTGACAGTCATTCTTTCAGTTTGTAAGGGTCCCAAGAGATACCTACACTGTTTTGTTCTGAGCTTTTTGATTGAAGGTAGGTTACAAATGTGATGTCAGTTTCAGTAAAACATGACAGCTGTAGAGATTGGTTTGTTTAGCATAGGATCAAATTGAAATAGCTAGTTTAAACTCATGTTTGCCCACTTTAAAAGGTATTTAAAAGGGACTTTCTTTTAGGTCATATCTGACTCCTGTGCGTGATGAGGAAGCAGAATCCCTAAGAAAGGCACGATCGAGACAAGCTCGCCAGACCCGCAGGTCTACACAGGTGGGTAGCAGCACTCCTGAAGATCTCATGAGATGGTGTGCTGATGAATTCGATAATGTCACCAGCATTTGAGGGGGAGAAGTGGAAAACTCCTATCACAATTGCCAAAAAAGGACAATTCACCATTGACTTTAAGATGCCTGTTTTGTATATATAGGACATTTGGATACATTTCTTAAAGACAGAGACTGGATGTAAACTGTTAGGTCTCTGAGGGTCAGACAGGTCATCTCCAGGGGAAGTCCCTGAATGTTTCTTGACTGCGTGAAATGTCACTTAAACGCTTTGTGATCTATTGAGTTAAATTGTATATAAAGCTTTCTGTCTCTGTAACCTGTTAATAAGAAAATATTTACCTTAACCAGATGATAATGTTACTGTGCTTTTGTAACCTGTTCACCATGCTTGGGACTATGTAAGTGGCTGAAGAACTACTGTGGACCTTTTTTTAAAATACTGCTTCAAGAGTCTTAGTGCTTTGGTAAAAAAACACCTTACTTCACAACAGGAATCTCACTGTCCTACAGCCATTGAAATAAAGTTTTAAATATACTACCTGGAATATTACCTTAGAAGGGGAAAGAAAAGAGGAAGGGGAAAGAAAGTAACATACCTAAATTCCTCTGCAATTGTAGAAACCATCACATATCACATTGGAATGTGATATGGAATTCTCTATAAGAAGAATAATGCTAAAGACTGCAGATGTTAATGTAATTATGGGTTCTCTCCTTTCCCAGGGTGTAACACTGACAGATCTTCAGGAGGCAGAAAGAACCTTTAGCCGATCTCGGACAGACAGGCAAATTCAGGAACAGCCAAGTGAAAAATCTGAAAGAACTGAAACAACTGAAGAAAGCAGTGAGAAAGGAGATGAAAATTCAGCAAGGGAACCCAGGGAGACGACCCCACGATGGAACAGGAACGTGGATGAAGAGGTGAGCACAAAGCATTGTTGTAACTACTCTTCCCAAAATATTTTTATGACTTGAGGTAACAATATTCTAAGTTCATTTGGCAGCAAATATTGACAGTTAAGAAGGAAATATGGCCAGATCAAATTTATTTGCAAACACATACCTGAGCTTCCAGCAATTGCTTTGCTTTCCACTCCACTGTTTTGCCAGGCTGTCATGAAAATCTGTAAGGAAATAGAAACCCTCCTGAAAAAATAGTTCCTCAGTGAAACAGCTTGTCAGATTGAACACTGGGTCTTTCCAAAGAGTTTCATCCAAGCAGAAACAATACTTGAAAAAGACCTTATCAGTATTTTTTCAGGTATACTTTCAGTTGGATACAGATTCGAATATTTTTCAGCTATCCAAAATGCCCAAGCATGAGAAATCCAAAAAGTATTCAGGATTTTTCAGGACCACCTTCCAGGTGAGTTCATGGCTTAGAGAAGGTGCTTAAAGGGATTGCAAGCTCTTTAAACACCTTCAGAGTTCACTTGCATTGTGAGTTGCAAAAGCATTTAAATTTTAAAGGGATCACATTCCATATAAATGCTTTCCTCTCTACATTGAAAGCAATGGCACTTTCTTTGGGGGCCCATAGAACTGGACCCCCTGATCCAATATCTTTCATACTGGGGGGGAGGGGTGGTTAGGAGAGGCACTAGCAGCTATTCTGCAAATGTAGTGCCTCTACCTTAAGAGTAACCCAGCTCCTGATCTCCAGATACCTCCAGCTCGATTCTCCATTATACATGAGAACTACTGACTGAAATGGTTCCCATAGAGTATAATGGAGCTGAAAAAAAATTCAGCATTCCTGAGTATTTACCAAATCCAAATAATATACTGGTAATGGGATTTTAAAATATTGAATTAATACACCTGAACCCAAAAAATACCAAAGATTTTTTTTTGCACATGCCCAGCAGCCATCTTAATGTTACTTATTTAGCACTTAAAGGTTACATCTGAAGCCCAAAACATGATATGTGTTATAAAATGGTTTCAGCACAAGGAATTAATATTATATGTACATATTTAATGTCATGTCTTTTCAGATTTTCCTTGAACTAATTCACTGCTACATAATCTTTTTCTAAGCAAAACCTAATATTTGTGGCATATATATCTGCATCCTACCTATTTGAACAGTTCCAGTTACATTCAAACTGAGTGTCCTGAATATGCACTCATTCATACCAGGGTGTATTATATAAACAACTGCAAAATTGGAGTGCATGCAGAAGTTAATCATGTTGCTATGCAGTCATGCTTGGTTTTAAAAGAACTTCTGTTTTCCCACTGAGAGTAAAGTTTTGTGCCAAGATAGATTTTAATATTGGTTTTGATGCTACCATTATTTCATCTCTATTTATTTATTTTATCATTTATTTATTTATTTATTTATTTATTTATTTATTTATTTATTTATTTATTTATTTATTTATCATCTCGTATTCTTCCGTATGAAAACACTGACTCTTGCTTTTTTTATCCCACTTAGTTAGAATAAAATTTTTATATAGGCCTTATGTACTGAGGAGGTACTGTCCATGATCACCATCTACAATTGAGATAATCTTGTTAATTTTCTTTAGTGTCCCATCATTTGCAATCCAAATGCTTTCGTTCATAATTGTTTTACTAACCGCTACTTATGCCCATGATTTTCTTGTAGTCTGTCAGTCGTCGATTGAAGTGTCCAGCGCCAGACAAAGCTACAAGCCCCATCTCTCCAACAGTAACCCCTTTCCTTTACTCAAGTTCTCATGTGCCCAGAACAAGTAGATCTATAGCTTCGGACTTGGGGAGCCCAACAGACACCCAAAGCACATCTGTCGGCGTCATGGAGAAAAATGGTATTTGTCATTGTTAAGACACAAATTATCCTAATCATTTAGGCCATTTTACAAAGTAGTAGATGTAATGGATGCAAGGACAGTAATCTATACTGCCCTCAACTTCTTTAAACAAGGGCAAGATAACCAAATAATAGATTTTTAAAATCACTTTAGCAAGGAGGAATGTCCAGTATAGGGAGTAGACAGAGGTCAAGAAGTGTGCTCAAGAAAAGAGTATATTCTTAATTCCTTTTTTTGCATTATGTCTGAGTCACACTGATTCTTCTTTCAATATGTATTATTTAATGGAATAAAAGAACATCACTAGGAATTTCTGGCTCCCTGCTAAAGTCTCATACTAAGTTCAACTGCTTGATTTCTTTCTGACCCAACAACCTTAGGACTCATTCAAGTACCAGAACTCTGGTACATGAGTGGTTCAGCATTGTTTCCCTTGAGATGAAAGGGTAAAATAATAAAAATTGTTACAGACATATAGGAGAATAATTCGCACACCATTATTCTCAATTTATTTTGAAACTGGTTTTGTGTTTCTAATAAGCCAATTCACCTGGGTTTTTTTAATGCTAGGGCTATATTTCTTTGAGCAGAATATGAAGATCAGGATTTGGATGACAGATCTTCAAACAAGCAGTCAGTTCGGGAGAGGAGACGACCGAAAGAGAGGCGAAGAGGCACAGGCATCTCTTTTTTTACAAAGGATGTAAGTAACATCATTTCCGGAGAAAGAAGGAAGATGAAATCCAGATCTCATGATGCATAACAGATACCCTCTTTGTTCTCTGCAGTGATTTTATTTATTATCCCCCGAAACTTGGAATTGGTTTTTTTACCGTGATTGGGGAAAGTTACCCAGATATCAGGAAAAAAATTAAATGCTAGTAGCTTCATTTATTTACATAGGACCAAGGTACAATAAAGTGGAGTGTGTCTGGTATTTCTCAGCATAACCTTTTAATAAATTTGTTTGTTGAAAATCTAGCAAATGGAGCTGATGTGCTTTAAATTTAGTCTCATTTCTGTAGACATTTCTGCTTGTCTGAGGCTTTAGCAAAAAAAAAATGTTTTCAAATGACATCCTGGTCTGAATTATATTTGTGTGGGAACTCTTATGATTAACTCTGGAATACTTCCAGGGTTTTTTTCTACAAGGAACATCATTTGTCTTTTATGAAATACAGGCAGATGAATTAGTTCAGGTGACTGAGTTGCAATGATACAGAAAAATAGCAGGAAGTCTTCAGACATACTCCCTGCTCAATATAGAAAGGGAGGGAGAGTGTGCCGGAGCAGAGCAAACAGAGAGGTTGGGCTAATTGCAGCCAACCTCTGTTCTTGTTGTCATATTGCAGACATATTCAGCCAGACAAGTTTCATCAGAGATTAAATTCATACTGTGTTAAGTTTTCTGTCTTTTATGTAAAGGCAGTCTTATTTACCTCAATAGATCTCTATAAATTAGAAAAGGGGTTTCTCCCAAATTTTTCTGACCAGTACTATCCCAAGAAACCAATTCTAGCATATGAAATGTTCATGGTATAATTTGATTTCCCCCTTTTATAACTAGGATGAAGAAATGGGTGATTCTGAGGAAGTAAAGGAACCTAGGGTAAGTGGGAGGATCCATAATTTTATTTTTCATTTTTTAAAAATTCAGTTCTCTGATTTCAGTTCTCATATCACTATTGTCTGATATTCCATCAAGACAGCTATGCCATTGCTGGTCTTTAGTCAGGGTTGGTGCCAAATTTAACTCACTAAGATACTTTATGCACGGCAGCAGCTTCTCCACGCTGCTGCCGTGCTGTTGCAGTGGGGCAGGATGCCCCGCTGTTCCCCGTGTACGCCGTTCCCCCTCCACATACGCTGGTAGGGCAGGGGGTCGCCCCTGCCTGCTCTGCGGCTCCGCGGAGCCCACAGAGGCTTGCAGTATCCCTACAGGGACACCGTAGGTCGGGGCCGGGCAGACCGAAAGGCCCGGCGCTGTCAATTATGCACAGCATCGGCCTGCCCCAGCCCCTGCTGCCGCCCAGCGTAACCAGGAAGCTGTAGAAGTTCCCGTGTTTGCTTAACCCTTCTGTAGCCCTGGGCCAGGACATGCCCGCGCTGGTGGTGGCGGCGAGGGTTATCGGGGATTTTCCCCAAAGTTCTGCCGCTGCCAGCGCAGGTGTTCTGGCCCATGCATAATGGGCCTAATGTTGCTACCTTTGGTTACCTTCTCCCAACCCATCAATGCCATTTCCTCCCTCGTCTGGCCGTAAGGACCAGATTACCTGTATCATAGTAAGGCATGTTTGTGAATCATTTTACACTAACCCCCCTTCAGAATTTTCATTTACCAGATAACTTACATTTTAAACCTTATTTAGAACTCTGAAAGGTTCTTCCCAAGCTGCCTCTAGTTTATGCTTTCTCTGAGGCTTCAACCTGAGGTCTTCTTTCTTGATGACTCTCCCTGGCTTTGGCAGCTTTTGAATCTGGCCTAGTCTGAAACCCTGAAGACTATTCCTGGTCACTGTTTTAAGTGCTTTAGATTGTGAGGCCAGGTCATTCCTGAATAAAATTGTAATGTCCAGTTCTCCCCATACTCCCATGAGACATTTTCCCTAGAATCCTTTATATTTAATTGGGAGTCCTGCCAAGTTCAAACTCTGGGCCAGTGATTCCCTTGATCCTGGATGTTCTTCCCTATAAGTTTCTAATTTAGTATGTATCTGTGGGTTTTATTTTCATATCATGATGCTGCCACCAAATATAACAGCCCTGACCACCTCCCTACGTCAAAGTCAAGATTTTTCCCTTATAGACTAACCCATCCTAGTAATGTGTTTCCTTCATTGCTGAAGAACTCTGACTATCCCACGCTGTCATGGTACGATATTTTGGCTGTGGACTCAGCCAAGGAACCTGAGGGAAGAATCAGGAGCCGGTTTAATGTAAACAACATAAATGGCACTGGAGTAATTTTGAAATTCAAAATTAACATATTTTATCTAACGCAAAGGGGAGAGGTCAGGTAAAATCAAGACTGATTTTGCAGTTATGATTTGCCAGCATGTTTTCACCACATCGGACTCTAAACATAGACTCCTAATTTGCACCTGTAATTATGCATTTGTGGTTTTCTCCATCACTGATCAGGACTCCAATACATTTGTTTTGCATTTTCTCGGGAGCGTAGGCAGTCCTGCCTCCCATTGTGCCTCCCCCCACTTTTGGTCTGAAGATGCGCAATAACGTAGTCATGCCGTAATGCAATCTAAAGTTTTAAAAAACTTTTTATATCACACACCCCCATCCTTCAATTCCCATGGCAGTTGAATCACCCAAGCAAAGGAGGTGTGTGTGTCTTGTGTTGATGTGTGCTCAGTCACTGTACATGCATGAAAACAAAGTACGTTGGCTGCCATTACACAATTGTTTTTCTGCATGAAAGTTACAAAGTGGCCCACTGCATCTTCTTAAATCATAAGGTGTATTTAGAAGCCGGAGGGGGAAATAGGGGAGGTAAAGTCTTTGTGATTGACTTTTAACTTTATGGAGCATCCCCAGAAAGTGGGTACTACTGTTACTGCAGATTTGCATTGTAATGCAATCATGTTCAAAAACATTTTTAAATATGGAGTGGGGAGAGTGGGAAGAGAGGCAGATTATTGCTCCAAGTTGATGCGTCATGACCTGAGATGGGAATGGAGGCAAAAGCAGACTCAAATCCCGAGCTTTCTCATTAGATAACTATAAATTCCTTCCCAGGGGAGGGAGGAAATTGCATTTTCTGAGTATTTTCAAACTGCGTGGCACACAGGGTTTGCATTCAATCAATCAATATTTATTTCATGATCATCATAGACCAATAAAATACAAAAGTAAAATGAGACATAATAGCAGTAAAGGTTTGTTTTCAGATCCGCACCCTAAGAGCACAATTTTTGTGTGAAAGAGTTGTTATTCCATGAGACTTCAGGGAGGCCATTGTGGCATTTTTCATGGTTGCAGAAACAGTCCAAGGGTTGAAAATTTCTGTGGAAAAATTAGTATGTGCACAGACTTGAGTTTTTATGTTGACTCCCTACTTGACTAGGTAGGGAAATTCTCCTCTTACTAGAAGATCCATCTCAGCATCCAGTTCAGAAGTCTTTCTGCTCAACTGATGCCATTCATCCTCTCTTCCAGTTTCACTATCACTGGTACATGTTATATTACCGGGATTATCGCTAAGTATTTTCCCTTTGAACTTTAGCAGCAAGAATCTAGATTTGTTTTGGAATCAGTTCATTTCTATTACTTGTTCTGCAAAGTGTTTCTCTGGGCAACAGAAGAGAAGAAATGGTTAAAGCTGGGTTACCACAGCCAGCTATTTATCTCATCAGTCTGTATCTAAAACAGAATTCAATTTCAATCCATGTATAGATACCATTCATCTCTATATTTTAATCCTATCTAAATAACTTGTTCCATGACACCAGTTAAAATGGTCCAGTCTAAATTGCTTGCTGCTTTAAAGTGACTTGCTATGCTGGGCTCATGTAGGCAATTTCCCCATCATTTTCACTCCTATGGGTACCAAATAAGGATGTATTGTATTGGCCTGCATAAAAATTCCAAATCAATATTCATCTTTAAAAAAAAGATTAAAATATTATTAGCAACATTTCCTATTAGCAACAATATATTAGCAACATTCCCTATTCCTGTGAACTTTGTTGCCTGCCTGTGTTTTCTGTATACCACCCTCTAAGAATGTGGGGGAGGATATTTGCATGCAATGGGATAAATCCCTAATACATAGCATCTAAAGTAGAGTACAGAATGTGTTGTAGATTTAGCTGAATTTGGCACCGGGCCGGCGCCAGCCGCACCACCCTCCCCCCCCCCACAGCAAGAAGCTCACTGGGCATCTCCATGCATGTACGTTTGTGCCCCCAGACCGCCATCTCCCCCCCCACCCCCTCAGGCGGTCCCCAGCCTTACAAAGTTTGGGGGCCGCTGATCTAGAGGACAGTCTGCTTCAGTGTAAACCTACCCAGTTCTTATAATTTCCTGCAAAGGTCCTCACTTTCACAAGTTAAGGGCACAGGTATTGGGGAAAGGGCATTTTCTTGCAGTAATGGATCAGCATCATCACAGATATTAATTGTGCTTAGCCTCAGCTTTTAAATAAGTAAGTTGCTGATTCATTTATGGTCTTCTCATTTGTTGCCTTAGCTATTTTCCTAGCTTTCTTGGTTGATTATTTGGCGGTTGGTTTCGTTGTAATTTTATTGATTTTTTTCTCCCAGGGAAGCCTTAATCAATAAATATACTTTGATATTCATTTTGAAACTAGCCCATTGCATGCAGCTTAAAAACTTGCCAAAATATACTGACCTCATACGTTTGTTTTGCTCTAATGCTTCTGTGCCTGCCTTCCCCCCCCCTCGGGGGGGGTATTCTTTGGCAACTGATGCTTCTCAATATCATTTCCCTGCAGTTTTAATATTTCAAGTCCTCTTATTTTGCCCAGACTGCCAGTTAAGCCATTTGGCTGTGGACGATCCTCATGGTGTTGTATATGACTATCCATGTTGTTGTTACAATAGACATAGCATTATGTTAACCACAAAAAATTACATACTCAGGCCAGTTGATTTAATTGGCAGCGTAGGTAAGGCCCAAATAATAAGTATCCAATGAAAGCAGAACAGTAGATCAGAACAGCAGAAATGTGCTTGTCCATAAGTACTGATACCAGGAAGGAGTTTAGGCTTGCCCATAATTTCAATAGAGTGTTTTTAGGGCCTCTAATCAAGTCATAAAACAGAACTGCCACTAGATGGAGTGTCACCTGCAGTAAAAGTCAAAAGCCGCAAACTAATGGTATTACTGCGTGTGAACTGCCTCTAAACAGAGTTGGGATTTTTATTACATTTGGATTTTGAGAAGTGCCTCCTGGAAAAATAAATTGCACAGCTTTACATTTTCCAGTCTGGATTTCCAAAGCTGGCTGGTTATTAGGATTAAAATTAAGATAATAGTCTGAATACTCCTGTTTGTGTGGACGCCACGTGGAATTATGTATATTATCAGAGGTGAAGGGAAAATGCTAGAAAAGCCATTTGAGATGCAAAGTGGTAATCAGAAGCAGTGCTGGTTTTTTTTTTAAGTGCTTGCCTTAAGCTTTTGGTAATATGTGAATGTATATGTATATACAGTTCAGTTTGTTGCAAACATGCTAGTACTTCCTGTTCCCATATTGCATTTTAACAGTCCCAACAGAATATATATTTATTTAAATGATTCAATTTAAAGGTAGATCATCTGAAATTAGTCATCTGTGACAACCCTAATTACTTCTAAACTACTGATAGTGTTTTTCATTTGGCTTTTTTCTACTTGTTTCTCTTAAGTTAGCGTCTACTTGATAACAGAGTAAGAATTTGCAACACTGGAGTGCTGTAGTTGTTAAATAGGAATTTCAGTGTTTGTGTAACTGGTTATCCTGTTAGTTTCTCCATCTAAAAATAATGTTATGAAGACCAGAACTTGAAGAATTCTATATTTTCAGGGATTGCTGTGTGTGTGTGTGTGTGTTTGTGTGTGTGTTATAGTATTGTATTTTTACTTATTTCCTTAATAGAACTGTAGAATTATAAAGAACTTTAATAGCCAGAAGAAAATCAACATATTGATAAATCCTGTATACCCAGCAGGTGAAATTTTGCCCTTCATTAATCCCCTCAGAGGTTTCAAAGTAATGGGAGGTGGTTTGTCCATTTGGAGGGTGGACAGGAAGCATGGTCCTCATTTTGCAGCTATCAAGAATCCTATTCAGAGTTTGGGGGTGGGAATAGGGTGACTTGTCTTTATTTGCATTTGTTTTCATGGTGTTACATCATAGTCAAATCTGGTATCACATAGCCAGCCATCTTCCTGATGCCTTGAGGATTAGGAGCTCAAATCAGGAAGGTGTACCGGTTTTCGTTTTTATGTTCTGAACTTGAGGATTGAGACAGAAGAACAGGAAAATTACACAGGCCTTTTCTGCATATTTTTTTCCTTCTGGCCCCATACTTCTTCATTTTATCCCCCGATTTGTGCACACATTTTTGTGCCTTTCATTTTCGCTTCTGGTGTTTTATGTCCCCCCCCCCCCCCCAGATTCCTTTAAGACCAATTTTACCCCAATATTTTTCTGGAAGCTAATTTTGGGTTGGGTTTTTGCTCATATATAATGTTTCGGTTAGATTTCTTTGTCCTCCCCCCCCTCTATATATACACACACACCCTTCTAGGGGTATAGTCGGTCAAGTGACATGGGGCCCAGACCGTGTATGGCCTTAAAGGTTAAAACCAAAACCTTGAACCTGATCCAGAATTCAATCAGTAGCCAGTGCAGCTGCATGAGGACAGGCCTGATATGGACTCTCCATTGTGTTCTTGTGAGAACCTGAGCAGCCACATTTTGAACCCGTTGCAGTTTCTGGATCAGGGACAAGGGCAGGCCCGTGTAGAGCGAGTTGCATTAATCAAACCTGGAGGTGACTGTCACATGGATTACTGTGGCTAGGTGTTCTGGGGACAAGTAGGACTTCAACCCTTATCATGCCAGTTTCTAGTCTGATCCAGGAGTTTCATACCCAATTGGGGAAGCAAAATAGCTTTGAGGAACTTGGATTGAACTCTCTCAAGTAGAGAGAAGGAAGAGGATGATTGCCCCAGAAATGAGCCATACTTCAAATGGGATAAGAGCAGCAGGGATGTAGTGCTCCCCTTGTAACTGGTAAAATGTTAATATACTATTTGCTTTTCTCTCTCCAGAGTCAGCAATGGAGTTATTATGTATTGCTTTTGCACTAGAGGCTTGTAAGACTACACTAAGATATTTGTTAGTGACTTGTTCTAGCTAGTTCCCCTAAACTTCCAATGTTTGATCTTTGGGTTTTTCTCAATGGCCGTGATCTTGGTTTTCTGACAGTTGATCATAAGATGTTCAGTTTCATAGTACAGAGCAAGATTCAAGTGGATAGCCTTGGACTAAAGTTGGACTGAAGTAGCACAACAAAATTTGAGGCCAATGGCACCTTTAAGACCAACAAAGATTATTCAAAGTGTGCACTTCTTTGTTGTCTTTGGACTCAAATTTTATAGTATAGAGCAATTAAAAAAAAACAAAACCTCCCTTGCAGTCCAGTGGGGGTTCTGGAGAATAACACTGTCTCCCCTTGCCTAAAATTCTTGGGAGTAGTAGAGGATAAATATTGACAATCTTCTAATTTTGTCACGTAGAAAAACAAAAACATGTTTCTTATAGAAAATGTCTGATAATGGCTTGAACAATCTACTGACATTTCTGTTCTAAGTAACTTACCACTGAGATGTCACTAGATTGCTCAAACCATAATCAGAAACAATAGCATTTGAAATATACAAAAAATCAGGTGATTACTCTGCTTTTCAAGCTGAGTTAAGCTTATACAACATGTACATATAGATCAAGTATGTTATAGAGATGCTGTTCCTTCTCTTTCCATATTGCATTGTAACAGACCCAGCAGAATCCCCCCTTCCTTCCCCCCCACTTCAATCACATTTGTCCTCATGAAAATCTGTCGTCATATCTGCTTGTTTCCCTTCCCAGACTGTATTCCTCTGTAAGATGTTATAAGCTGCCTGGTTAGATTTAGATCTGCCTTCAAGAGCTTTTTGTTTTCTGGGAAATGACTACCTAATATGGTGAGGTATGCCCTACTCAGAGGATACTGCATGTTGCTCTAGTGCAGTAGAGTTAGCTTGGTAGTGGTATTAGGTGAGCTTCTAGTAATGTTTTATGCTTTTAACTATTTCTGTAAATAGCACAGCTTGCTTTACACAGTTCCTTTTTTGGGAATCCATAGACCAGTGGCTGAAAGTGCATTTTCTACATTGTGTTAGTTTCTGTCAGACGCACAGTATTACATTGGGAAAGCCTGTGCCCATAACTGTGTGGGAGGGCATGCCGTTTTTAGATGTGATAAAGTAAGACCCCTAATTATGCATAAACCGGGCACATGCTTTTACAATTCTGGCTTTATAATCAAAGGACCTGTTGTAATCAAAGAGTACTCATAAGAAGATTGCAGATCTTAGTAAACACAGTTGGCAGACTAGCAAGGGGCCAGGGTAATAAATGGCAGAAAATATATTGAAGCTGTTTTTTTCCAGTCATCTTGGTGAAACACATTTATTTATTTCAGGGCAGTTTTTGTCTTATAATCAACCAGGCCACTCAAAATAATTTCATTATGTGATGTATACAGCTTTACTTTGTATTTTTGTATATGAGAGCATGCACTGTTCGTCCTGCTTTAAGAACTTCCTCCTTTTCTATTTCCAGCCACTCTGATGCAGGTTTTCAAATTGCTACACTTAAAGTTAGACTTGAAGCATAATGGTACATGGCTATTTCTGTTTAAAGCATCTGTCATTTGAGGTACAACGAGTGCTGTAAAAATTGTGTGCAGGTCCACAAGTATTTCATGTAAAATATGATTGATTTATATTATATTTACCACTTTTTATGCATAAGTCATAGCTAATAAAGTCCGACTTCATATTGTTGAACTCTTTCTTATGGGACTGAGTTCAATTGGATGAGTTATGAAGTACAAACAGGAAAATGCAGAAAACCCAGTATAATGGATAATTTCAGATATAAGTCATGGAAGCAGACCATTATATAATTGGTTCTCTGAACTCCACTGCTGACGAACTAAGCAGTGCTTCTCAAATTATGAATGGTCTATCCAGGCTACTTATTTGGTCCAGGTGTTCAACAGATGAAGGTGCTTTCAGGTGGACCTATTCACCACATACAAATCCAGAAAAGCCCCAAGATTTGTTCGCTGACAAGCATTGACCCTGCATCCCTGGGAGACTCATTCCAGATCCTGGAGAGGAACTCCCTCTATTCCCACTCTTGTGCAGAGTGCTGGAAAAGAACATGCTGGAGAACACAGACTGCATCCTAATAGCACCATTTTGATCATGACATATGTGGTTTGTGAGGTAGATCCAGAGTATATAGAGTTTCCCCTGGACTGAGATTTGCTGACATGGGGCCACAATATAGAATGCCTATATTTGACAGCACGGAGAATTTGGCCTCCCCCCCCCCTTGTTTTTGAGGTCTATAATATATTGATTCAGGATAGGACAAGATATTCCCACTCAAGGAAGTGATTGCTGTTTGAGGAAGGGCCAGTGCCAAAGGGGGTGCACCTTTCACCACCCTGGTGCCATTAGTTTTTGAATATTTATTATTGTTAGCACAAAGAGGGTCAGCAGTATCTTCTATTAAGGTATAGTTGGCTGCCATTTCAACATCTCATGATTTGGTTGACAGTTCTTTTTTGTTTGCTCACAAGTTGTCCCAATGCTTCTTCAAGGGCTTAGTTAATGTCTCCCCCCTCCCCCGGTACTAACATAATTTTATTATTATTTGTTGGATTTATTTCCCAGCACTATCAGCAAGCTGTCTCATGGCGGGTTACATAAACAGAAAAAAAACCACATAAAAGTTAAAACCATTCTCAAATTCCCAGCCCTCATTACAAACCAGAACCCAACGGCGAAAAGTAAAACCCCCGCCTCCTCCCCCTATTTTCCAGCAAACCCTCCTGATGCCTCAAGGGATGGTCCAGGGGTGCTGTCAATCCAATCCTGGTACAATACATGTCTAACCTGAAGGAACCCCTCACACCTTTTGTGCCCTGGCCTCAACTGATGACCTGGTAGAAGAGCTCTATCTCCCAGGACCTGCGGAACCGCGAAAGCTCCTGAAGGACCCTCAGCTCTTCTGGGAGCTCTTTCCACCAGGTTGGGGCCAGGATCAAAAAGGCCAGGTGAACCTACCAAGGTGCTGGGCACCACCAACAAGTTAGTACCACCAACAAGTTCCATAGTGGTTTCTTTGGTTTTGACAAGTCTTATGAGTACACTCTTCAAGCCTTTAGCTTCTTGATCATTAGCCTTGCTTTCTAGGAAGGTGGCAGTTCTGGTTAAAGTCATATCCTCTAGGAGGATGAGAGAATTGGTGGCCCTTGGAGTGGACCTGGCTTTCATGAAGATCTTCAGTGAGACAGTAATGTTACACCCTGGTCTAAAGTTTTTGCTAAAAGTGGTTCCACCTTCTTTCAAAACAGAAAGCCTTCTATTTCATAGACATCAGGAGGGCCTTGTTGTATTCTCTTGATAGGACAAGATCTTTCTGGGTAGACAAGAGTCTATTTGTCTGTTGTGCAGGTGCTAAGAAGGGCAGAGCAATATCTTTGCAGTCCTGTCTACTTGAGGTTAAGGGTCACGGAGCACCTTGGCAGCTTTCCATCACAGAATTCCCATCATGAGCTGTGACTCTTGATGGCTGTGATGTGGGCAGCTGAGGACATGTTTGTCTAGCACCATGTGCTGGACAGGCAATCAAGAAAGGATGCAGAGGTTGGCAAGGCATTTCACTGTTTCAGTGAAATCATCACTCCTCTTCCTTCTTGGTGAGTAGCTTGCTAGAATCCCAATGTGGGCAGCATATTGGAAGAGTAAAACAAAGTTGCACGTAACTCTCCCCTGCGGAGAATGTTGTATATTTATTTCCGACTTTATCTCTTTTCTCATAGGAGACCCAGATCAGTTTACATAGTAGTGATAATAATCAACACAATAAAAAATGCAGAGTGCATCTTCTCCCTTTCTCCCTGCTATGAAAAATCTTCCTCCCCACTCTGGACTATGACCCTCAAGCTAAGAGACAAAGGACAATAGCTTTGTGGCATTTGCCTTTCAGTTCATGTCTCCGGGCCCAACAAGGCTTTAAATTAGATCTTGGAATTAAGTGTTTGGGTAGCAAACCACCAAGGAAGTCTCGGGTCTCTATGCAGAGGCAAGCAATAGTGAAGTCACCCTGTTGGGTTACCATAAGTCAAATGTAACAAAGGGGCTTTCTGTTGCCAGCAGAGGAGAAACAAATTAAGCTAAGACATTCTTCAGCTGCTATTTAGCAACTAGCAGGTTCTACCCTACTTGTTTCCATGCCAGCATGAATGTATGTGTGGGTAGGTACTAGCTGCCTAAACTGAACTACTTGCACTCTACGTTGTACACTTGAAAAAAGTGGGGATGGGTATGTACTACTATGCTTCTGTGGTTGGAATTATTAAAAAAGCATATCTTCCCTATCTATTTATAGCATAGCTGTTTGGGCTGAAATTCTGGTATTTCTCAGGTATCTGCCTATCCTGTCCTTATTCATTCATAGATAGGAATAGCACAATATAGCAGTTAAGCAACATTAAATTTTTAGCAGCTAGAATAATTTTTTGTGCAGCCAGAATGCTGCCTACCATTCAGGACTGTTTCTGCACCCTCCCTGAGTTACACTTTTTTGGTTTGTTTCTTTTTGTTTAATGCAGATGGCTGTGTTGAGTAGGAGGCTTACACAAGCGGTTTCCTTCTGAAAATCCTTTTGTGCATCATCCATACTAATGGGGCTGTGGCATTTCTGTTGTGCTCTCATGTTCTGGAAAGTCCCTGATATTGAAGCTTGCCACTGGTTATTAAGTCAGTTCCTTTTAAGTCTCTTGCTAATTTGTTTGCTTGCTTCCTTTACTAGGCCTTGTGGTAGAGGAGCAAGAAGATGCAGTTAGGCTATAATCTGGCCATTATTGAGTAAGATATTATTAGATATTCAGTTTTGCATATTAAACCAGGTGACCCTGATTTGCTTTCATTACAATGTGATGTAGGATATCTATTTGAAACTTTAAAATATTTAATCTGCCACTCAAAGAGAAAGAAAATGTGAGACTTGGTGAGTCATGAACTTCATGCTGATGCCTTTCTTGTTTTCATTCCATGTGAACCGTCTTGAGCCTTAGGGGAGGGTGGTATATAAATGTAATAAATAAATAAATGCTGAGGATGGAAATGATAGGATACCATCTGCAGTTGATATATTTTGGTGTAACATAGTTAATGTTTAGGAAACTGAAATTCGGTTGTGGAATGTTATTTTAGTGTATGACAAATTGTTGTTGTTGTTAGGTGTGAAGTCGTGTCCGACCCATCGCGACCCCATGGACAATGATCCTCCAGGCCTTCCTGTCCTCTACCATTCCTGTCCTCTACCATGACAAATTAGAGTTAATTAATTAATTAATTAATTAATTATATACCGCTCTCCCCAGAGGCTCAGGGCGGTTTATGTAAAATGTAGAAACAATACAAGAAACAGTCCATAACATATAGATAACCATAAGATTAATACTATTAACTTATATTAATATAAATATTAATATTAATACTATTAACTGATAATTGTAACAATGGCAACAGTGCAACAGATCCAGGAACAGAATGCATTGGTGGATTTCTGGGAGGGAGGGAGCAGGGGCCCTGCAGATGTTGTTGATTACGCCTAGTCTCAACCAAATGCCTAGCGGAAGAGCTCCCTTTTGCAGGCCCTGTGGAACTGCTTTAGCTCTGTCAGGGCCCTGATCTCCTCCAGGAGCGCATTCCACCAGGTGGGGGCCAGAACAGAGAATGCTCTGGCCCTGGTCGAGGCCAGGCGGGCTTCTTTAGGGCCAGGGATTATTAGCTGGTTGGTGGTGGCAGAGTGTAGAGCTCTTTGAGGGGCATAGGCAAGGAGGCGGTCCCTCAGGTACACTGGGCCCTGACCGTGTATGGCCTTAAAGGTAATTACCAGACCCTTTAGCCTGATCCAGAATTTTAACTGGCAACCATTGCAGTTGGTGGAGAATGGGCTGGATGTGGGACCTCCATGGTGTTGTTGTGAGGATCCTGGCCGCTGCGTTTTGGACCAGCTGTTGTTTCCAGGTCAAGGCTAAGGGCAAGCCTTCGTAGAGCAAAGTACAGAAATCCAGTCTAGAGGTGACTATTGCATGGATTACTGTGGCTAGGTGTTCTGGAGCCAGGTAGGGCGCTAGTAGCTTGGCTTGGCAGAGATGGTAAAATCTCTGCACTACTAGTGCACTAGTGCACTCCGCACTACTAGTTAAGAACCAACTAACTTTTTCGATTGGCTTTGATTCCCCACTCCTCCCCTCAAAGCCTGCTATGTGACCTTGGGCCAGTACACAACCCTCTGAGCCCCACCTATCTCACAAGGTGACTATTATGAGGAGAGGAAGGAAAGGTGATTGTAAGCCACTTTGAGACTCCTTAGGATAGAGAAAAACAGGGTATAAAAATCTATTTTTCCTCTTAGGATGTGGGGTAGAATTTGTGAGGTTTGATAACTACCCAGAGCTTCCTGAATCCACCAATAGTGTGCTAGTTACTGAATATAAACTACTATGTAGCTATCCTATGCAAACTAAAAAAAGGGTTATGCAGTCTCCTCTTGTAAGGGCTGCACATTGTGCATACACACATTAAATACCTTTTCAACACTGACTGTCAGTGAAGTCAGGCTTCAGGAGGCTATACCTACTTCAGAATTCGAACAAGAGTAGCCAGCAAGAGAAAGTTACTTGCTTGGGTGTCATCCATAGGTGTGGCTTAGCCTGTTGAGTGTTAACATTCTTTGTTTAATTGAAGTTAATTACAACAGTGAAGTAGGGCAGGGGTCCCCAATCCCCGGTCTGGAGACCGGTACCGGTCTGTGGATCAGTCGGTACCAGGCTGTGGCTCCTCCTCGTCCTCCTCCCCAGCTGCTACCTTGGGGGCTCCCCTGCCACTCTGCCGACGGCTCACCTTTGGTGCTCTCCAGTGGCCACCATGGCTGGGGCTCCCCCTCAGCGTGGGACTGCGCAGCTACTACTGGCAGCGCCACCCAGTGGGCGGTGGGAAGTCAGGGGTGCCGGCAGGAAAGCAAGTGGAGCAGGGGCTCAGGCAGTGGCAACGTCCCTTGGCAAAATATTACCCCCCCCCGGGCCTCAGTAAAATTGTCAATGTTGACCGGTCCCCAGTGATAAAAAGGTGGGGGACCACTGAAGTAGGTTATTTTTTTGGGGGGGTGCACATTACAACAGAACTCACAAACATAACTTTCCCAATGATGGATATGACTGTTCATGAACAATGTCATTATTTTTTACTGTTCAAATGGCAATTCTGACACTATAGAAAGGTTTGTGTTTATACTGTCATATCTTTCAGCCATGTGAGTACTCTAAAAAAACAGTTTAGGAGTTTGTCTTTCAAGTGTTTAGCTTCAGGAAATTATATTCCAGATTTTCTTCTCTCTGGTCATATATGCTACTATGTTTATTTTTGGATATTCCCAGCATCTGGACTCATAGTCTTGCACTGTAATTTATGTAATTTTCTTTGTGACTGTGTATACAACAGTCCTTGGATGATGTGCTAGCCCTCTGAGTCCATTTCTTGGCCTGAAGTCTGGAGAATCGGGAAAGGTATCCACTTTTCTAGCCTTTTCTTCAAACTGATAAGTGTTTGTAATACACATTCTATTCCCTTTCAGCCACTCATATTTAAGAAACTATTCCTCAAATATGCCATATTTAAGGGTGCTGAAACGTCTGCATATGCCAAGTACCTGGTCTGTGGGTGATGAATGAAAGTATGTTCCTCTTGGTTGCTATGTTTTGTTTTTCTTCTTTCCAGCTTTATGGATAAACTGAGTGAGAGCTGTGGTCTGAGGATAGATTTTGAAAATACATGTCAAGCTAACTTCACAACTTTCAAAAAGATTGACTTTTACTGAACTTGCACATGGATACTGTGCAAGAAAATCCTGCGTTACAGATGGATTGTTCTGTTTTTAATTAATGCACAGAATCTTCTACAGTGATATTTTTAAGACCTCAGAACTTGGTGATCTGTCATGATAGATCACTACTCAGTACGCTGCAGGCAAAATCTGTCTTTGTTTAATGGAAAATTGCCATAGTACTTTTTTCATTATGTTTACAACACAGTCTGGTGGCAGCCCACCCAAATTCTGTCTAGTGTTTGCTCACAAGGTATAATCTTACTATCATGAAACAGAAAATAGATTTTTCAGAAGTATATCAGCTCTGCCTATAAATGAATGTTTATTTGAGATTGGGTTGCTATGTGAAGGGACTAAAGCATTTTTATTGAAGCTTCCTTAGTTTATAACTCAGCTATATTTATTTTACGTCTTGAACAGGTTGGAGTCTGTATAAAACCTTGCTGATCTGATGAACAAGGAGATGGCCCAATAAAAAGTGGATCTGCTTTAGGACGTTTATGATTTGAGTTGTTAAAATACTAACATAAAACTTCCTTACTGATCTCACAAAGTTGGAGAGGGCAGCTATCACAAATGTGAACCCATTTGCACATATATGTATATCTGTCAGGCCCCACTTAAGGAGATCCTGTGTCAGGCTAACTAATCTTTGGCACCAGCATAAGACCAACTAATATTCTAGAAGAAAGGATGGCATCCTTGCATAAAACATTGAGAATAATTTAAATGACCTAAGGCAGTGGTCCCCAACCTTTTTATCACCGGGGACCAGTCAACACTTGACAATTTTACTGGGGCCCGGGGGGGGGGGTAGTCTTTTGCAGAGGGACATTGCCATTGCCGCCTGAGCCCCTTCTCCGCTTGCTTTCCTGCCGGTGCCCCTGACTACCCACGACCCACTGGGGGGTGCTGCCAGCAGCACCTTCGCAGTGCCACACTGAGGGGGAGCCCCAGCCATGGCGGCCGCTGGAGAGCACCAAAGGTGAGCGGGCGGCAAAGTGGCAGGGCAGCCCCTGAGGCAGCAGCGGGGGAGGAGGACGAGAAGGAGCCGTGGCCCGGTACTGACTGATCCACGGACCAGTCCCGGTCTCCGGACCGGGGGTTGAGGACCACTGACCTAAGGAACAGAAGTATGTTTCTGATTAAGAACTTCTTATCAGTTCTGTTGGCAATTTCCAATAAAACCATATGATACAAAAATCCTTCTAAGGAATGTAATATGTATTATAAGATATGTTTACAACAAATGGTCCAACTTAAATTGGCAATTTCCAGCAATTCCCACTTCCTTTTGCAACCCTTCATATCATTCCTTGGGCTTTCCTGTCTGCCAAGAATAGCATTTCATGGAGATCAGTGGACTATAGTGGAAGGAGAAAGGCAGGAGAGCTCAGATTTGCCATTAGAAAACTTAGTCCGGATCCTATCCATTAACTGGAGTTGGCCTCTTCCCCTGAATATCAGCCAGTTCTTTGTTTTGGGACAACAGATATTTAAAAATAATGTACCACTGTGTTTATATGAATGTGGTAGCTAAGTAGTTGCTTGTCACAATTACTAGTCCCAAAGATCTTGCCAGTGTGAATTCAGGTCATTTTTGACAGTTTTTCTAATCTTGAGATAAACTATAGGTATTGATAGATTTTATGCAAATAAAAACATCTAGTCCTTGATTACTAGCAAGAATCACTTGTACCAGTGAAATTACTACTTAAAAGCTAGTAGCAAGACATTCTGAAATATTCTCTCTGTATTTACTTTATACAATTTCTAATACAGCAGTCTATCTGACAGGATTTTTAAAACTTGCCTGACTGTTATGAGCTGCACTATTGTAATCTAAAAACACATTTTAATAGCATGGAAAAAACATGATGCTTCAGGATTTTGGTATGCTATGCTCTGTATTTATGAATTCCAGATAAAGGTATTAAATGTAGATAGGGACATGGCAAACATATGGAGAAAGAAGTGCAAAGAAACTGAATTTATAATATCTTTAAACCGCTCCGTGGGGGCGGTAGAAATAAAGCCATAAGGGCCCTTGTCAGTCCGCCGCCAAGGGGCCAATTGGCCCCTTGGCCCTGACTGATGGGTCGGCAGGCCCCCATGTTGCCCACCCTGACCACCACCATTACCCTGCAGGCAAGCAAGGTAGGCGGCGGTCAGGGCGGTCCTCACAGCTTCAGCCCGGCAAAGGGACAGCCTGGCCGCAGCACAGCCGTGGCTAGGCTGTCCCTTTACTGCAGTGGATGCTCCAGACCCGGCCTGGAGCCTGCTGGGCATGTCGGGCTTCCTGCGCGGCAAAGGAACAGCCCGGCTGCACTGCCTTCTCCCCAACCCTCCGCATGCCCATTTTTAAAAATGGGCTTTGATCCTAGTAATAAGATAAAATTAGAGAGAGGAGGATGTATATATAGCAGGGATTGCCAACCTTTTTGACCCTGAGGGTACCTTCAGAATTCTGACCTAGGGTCGTGGGTGTGACCACAAAATAGCTGCTTCAAGAGGCAGCTCCAACCACAAAATGGCTGCCACAGAAGGCAGAATTTACCACAAAATGTCTACCACAGGAAGCAGAGCCTACCAAACAGGAAGCTTAAGAGCAGGAGAGAAGAAATATATTTTTAAAAAATATGCTGGGAAAGAGCAATGAGACAGAATAAACCAACTATTTTGGTTGCTGCTGCCACTACAACATTAGTCTGTCCAGTCAATCAGATCTCTGATGGCCAGTCTGCTAGGCATATGCTTCATTTATCCCTCTCCTTTATAAAAACACTTAGTGCCATGGGGATCATTAGCAACATGTTGGGACCCCTGACATATGTTCAGTACCTAACTCGCTGAGATGTGTCTGTCTGTCTGTCTGTCTGTCTGTCTATTTTCTGTACCGCCCTTCCATATGGCTCAGGGTGGTTGACATACAATATGGGGGATACATGGAACAAATTAATACATAACATAAACAAATACAACAACAATGCAATAACGTAATTTCAGTGATAAACAATACAACAGGAATGGAACCCAGCCAAGGCCCCCGAGAGGACAGACTGGTTCAGGCTATGGAGGGGGCACCTGTTGACGGTCTCAGGCAAATGCCTGATGGAGGAGCTCCCTTTTGCAGGCCCTGTGGAATTTTGGGAGTTCGGACAGGGCCCTGATCTCTTCAGGGAGCTCGTTCCACCAGGTGGGGGCCAACACAGAAAAAGTTCTGGCCCTCGTTGAAGACCAACGTACTTCTTTGGGGCCAGGGATCATTGGATGTGAGATCTCCATGGTGTATTGGTGAGAATCCTGGCCGCTGCGTTCTGGACCAGTTGCATTTTCCGGATCAAAGATAAGGACAGGCCTGCGTAGAGCGAGTTGCAGAAGTCCAAACATAACTCTGTTACATATTCTGGCAGCAAGTTCCATATTTTGATCACTTGGCGTTTAAAGAATTATTTCCCTTTTTTCATTTTGAATCCACTGTCCATCAACTTAATTGTAAGCTCCTGAGTTGTAGTATTTTGGGAGAAGAAGAACAAGTTACATCTACCTTGTCCATAATTTTATAAACCTCTCTATATTATAGCTGTCCTTATCTGTCTCTTTTTAAAACAAAGTCCCAAACTCTTCAGCCTTTCTTCATAGGAAAGGTGATCCAGCACTTTGGTCATCTTGATTGCCCTCTTCTAAACTTTTTTGAGCTCTGCAATGTCTTTTTTGAGATCCAGTGATAAGAACTCCATATGTATTCCAAGTGAGGCAATGCTACAGAGCTACACTGGGCTATTATACTATTGACTATGAATTTGCATTTTTCACTGTTGTGGAACATTGGCTGACATTTTCATTGAACTATCCACTCTGGCCTCAAGGTCTCTTTCCCTCTCAGTCTCAGTCAATTCAAAGCCTATTAGCATACACTTAAAAGCTGGGTTGTTTTGTTCCAATGTCAACTCATTTTGAACCAGGCCTTTCTTGAATTGCTAGAACTTTGCTGGTTTTTAGTTGACTGATGCATTGTGACATAAAACTGGATGCTGCTTTATGGCTTAATGTGTCATAAATTGTGCCACTGATTATAGCTGTACTTTGTCTTTAAATGCAGAGCCTTCCTCTCACATCCACACCCACACCTCGCCCCAGCTTTTTCTAGCAAAGTCTATCCAATGCTGATTATGAATCACTTCATTGTTCTTTGTGTATTGACATAATGTTGGGAAACAGAAATAAGTGCAGAATTCAGAGATCAGTAACTGCACCTTAATGTTAAGCTGAGTTACGTTCAAGGGTGTGTTTGGGGGGGGGGGGTTGTGCGTGTTTTTGCTGCTATACTACATACTTTGTTGTCCAGTTACAAGGTAGGCTGTTTTGAATTGCTCTTTATGATTTGGAAACACCAACTCTCATGGATGAAAAAGCAGAAATGGAAAAGTCTTGAAATTAAAGTTATTTGGGGATATGGTATAACATACATTTCCAATTTTAAAAGATTGACCTATTTTAAGGTATTTAGTTGCTACTGAGGAAATAGGTTCAGTAGATAATTCTCTCTTGGGATTAATCTTTGTTAGTACTTTTATTATGGGTCTGTGCTATGTTGAATTTAATGTAATATACAGTTGATAGGCTGTGTACTCCAAACACATTTAGCAGTTGATGCAAGGATGTGTTGACATGGTTTAGTTATACTACTTCAAAGAACAAATCATCCCGATGCAACTAAGCTGGTATAAAGTTTCTCTCTCTTTCCCCCTTTCTTTTGTCCTAAGCTACTGCTAACGATGGTGTGGTATTATATCTGCAGTGAATAACTCTCTGTGGTTAGCCAGAGTCTGCAAACGGAGTTTGATTTACAAATTCAAATTATAGATAACTTCAATTAGTATGAATTTTGTTTGGTATAGGCATAATACACAAACCTTTGGTGCAGAAATTTCTACACAAAGGTAGGTGAGAGAGATTTTGTGTTTGTATGTCTGACATGCTCCTGGGCTTCTAAAATGCATAGGGCAGTAGTTCCTGAGGTAGCAATCACCAATGTGTTCCCTATCACCAATTTGTTTCCACCTACCCTGTTCCCATATACCTTCCTTATTCTTTTGAGTTCCCTTTTTATTCTCCTTTGCTCAGTTCACACTCCCTCAGTTTGCACTTTCTTTTGCCACTTTTCACAAATCATTCTTCTGTCTCTTCTGTCTTTGGGGCATGTAAAAGGAGATGAGTGGATGGAAAGATCATACTTGTGATGATGGAATTGTTGGAGGAGGGGCAAAGCTCCAGCCACCTCCCACAAAATTCAGGCAATAATCTCATCTTAAAGTGAGTTTGCAGCTTGGCCCTTTTGCCAGCTTTGTTAGGGTATGCACTTACTTGAACCTACTTCCCCGTAACAGCAGAAAGGTGAGCACAGAGGGAGAATCAGTATGAGAACAGGAAGAAGACGAACAAGAGAATGGGAGGATTTGTTCCCTGTCTCAAGCCAGGGAAACTCATCCCACCCTGCTAACACCTACCACATCCTGCTAGCACCTAACACATGTGTGTTCATGGGTGCAGGTGCACTCATACACAAAATGCACTGTACGTAGTCATAAGGGTTCTAGAACATTCATTTCCGATTTAGCTATCAGTCATGAATCCTGCAAAGATTTGCAGGTAATTGTGAAGACTACCCACCACAATTTGCATTAGTTGGATAAGTATGAGTAAATTCAGGTAATTACATTATTAGAATTTTATTTCCCTCCTACAGAACTAAAACCTTCTACACCTCTGCCCCCCACATACACACAAAGAAGTTTTATCTAACTGAACATTGGTTAAGGAATATATGTGGGAGCAGGTTAGGGGTAATTGGGTTATGAGTTCATGAATCTTTTTAGCACCATTCTGTGACATTAAAAATGTTTGCATGCCTGTGTAAGGCTCCACCATGATGAGTTGAAAGCTGTATATATAGGGAAGCTATTGTGTAACCTTCACATGACATAGAGATGCCTATACTGATGTGCTCAGCCCACATTCTTCCCACACCAGTGAAAGTGTTCTCATTGGCTCATTGGAGAAAACAGTCAGGTAGCCAAGGGGTGTTCCACATGTATGTGGTGATGAAAGTGTGCTGTTGTTTATCCTTCTAGCCACAGATCTCATGACATTATGACTTCTTTCAAGGAAACAGTTTAATGTTCCTCCTTTCCCATGGTTTCAGTTGATTACCTTTCAATTGGCAGAAGTGTATATATATGATAATAATAGTCACTCTTCTGGTTTCTTAAAATATAGTTCCACCAGCTCTTACTATCTGCTTTACTTTTTTCATGAATTTTTATTTTAGTTGCATCTTAATAAAAATGGTTGAAAATATCTTAGTATTTCTAGATATTTACAGAATTAAAAGTTGCTTTAAACTCACTTTATGCTTTTTGACTTAATGTAATTAGCAACTACACAGATTAAATTCTACTGAATTCTTTTTAGCAGGTTTCCAACTATTTAGCATTTTTAAAGAAATAGGTGCAGTGAATTCCAGCTGTTTACCAGTATCCCCCTAGCATTTTTTCCCGCAAGAGCCTATGCTTCTTGAACAGTAATTGCAAATTTAGAAATTTGGGGCATTGTGCATTCTCTTTAATCCTTTAAAATTGGAGTTAAGTTCTTCTACTCCTGCAAGCCATATGTCTGCTCACATAAAGGAAAGATTTCCTTTAATTTCCCTTCCTGTTGAAGGCCTCCATTTATTGTACACAAAGGTATACCAACTCCTAATGGGCTGTATTTTGGAGAGCACATGCTACAAATGGAGGTCAGAAGTTAAAATCAGGGTGCCTACTGCTCTTCTGTTTGAACTCTGTAGGGCATACTTCAAAGCATTGTTCAAATAACTGTACCTCTTGTGATTGACTGTGATCTGAGAGTCATACCTTTACCTATTTGGTATCCATATGTACAACTGTGAATTGGTTTTACTATTTACTACTTTTGAGGCCTTCAGGTAACATCCTTTTATAGCAACATTGGCTGTACATCCTGTATGAGTGAACTGGTCTAGAAATCAACTAAGCGGTGACCGTGTGTTCTTACCTGAGTAGGAATGTGTCCCATTTAAATAAGTTTTAAAGGTAAAGGTAAAGGTATCCCCTCTGCAAGCACCGGGTCATGTCTGACCCTTGGGGTGACACCCTCTAGCATTTTCATGGCAGACTCAATACGGGGTGGTTTGCCAGTGCCTTCCCCAGTCATTACCGTTTACCCCCCAGCAAGCTGGGTACTCATTTTACCGACCTCGGAAGGATGGAAGGCTGAGTCGACCTTGAGCCGGCTGCTGGGATTGAACTCCCAGCCTCATGGGCAAAGCTTTCAGACTGCTGCCTTACCCCTCTGCGCCACAAGAGGCTCTATAAATAAGTTTTAGGTGCTTACAATTTGACTCTGATGCAGTATTAACTTTTGCACTCATCAATTTGGTTTCCTTAGTGGTAGCTTGAACATCAAAAGAACAACCCTCTTTTAAATGAGCAACCCTTTTCACAACTTTCTCCAGAATGCTGGTAAAGCTAATGGCTGGATCTTGGACCTTGCAAGCTTACTGAATTCTACTCTGACCTCCACTTCTAAGCTTTCTGCTTTCTTTCTCCTACAAGTAGCAGCCCAAATCCCAAGATGAAAGTGAATCTATGCCTTTGGCCTCTCTCCAGCATTCCTCACTGAGCGAGTAAGGATTTGGAATGTCAGAAAATAGCAAGAGGGGAGGGAAGATAGAAGTGTGCGAAGGCGTTCCTAACTTGGAGGATGGAACAAAACACAGCTTCATCTGAACTGCCCCTTTCTGAAGCAACATTTGTTCCTTATTTGTACTTTCATACGAATGATGCAGCTCTGCTCTAGCAGTGAAGAACTGCATCAGCTAAGGCTGTGGTTTAAAAAGGCTGCCTTGATTAGGAATCTTTTCTGAGCTGAGCGACCAAATAATCTTCGGATTTTGCCATTTTTAGGACTGGATTTCTGGCTATTTGCAATTGTTTGGAAATATTCTGGCTTTGTCCTTTGAAAGCTCTGATTAGAAGGAAAACCTGTGGAAGACCTGAGAGTGGTTTCACGTCTGATGGTGGCACAGTGTGGCACTCTACACGGCCAACAGCAGCTGCTCAGGGCATTTCTTCTCATGGTTAAAGAACTATGGAGTGCAGCACACAATGACAGTTCTGTTGCCAGTCTGGTGCCCAAAAAAAGTATAACTTTGAATGGCATTTAAAATTCTATAATTGTCAAACTAGTTTCTTCTTACTTTAGAAGGCACCACCCAGCTGCAGATAGTGAGACAGAAGTGAAGAGTTGGATCTTGTTGCTACTGAGAGGTGACCTGTTGCCACCACCCTGAATGGACTATGTCGTCCTTGTATACCAGGAGTAAGGAATTTACTCGAAACAGAAAGTCTCAATCTGATTCTCCCCCGTCGTCTCCTTCCCCGATTGCAAAGACACTCAGAGTAAGAAGACTTTTAATTTCTGTGCTATATTGCAACTTGCTGAGGGCTGATTCTGCTCACAGATTACCTGTGCTTTTCCTGAATATAGTGTTGGTGTATGATTTGTTTTTCTTTGGAAGGTGTGGGTATGAAAAAGTCCTGAAATAAGTTCTTTGTAGCCCAGGACTTCAATGATATAGAGATGCAAACTCTTCTAATCTTGGCTGCAGTTACTCTTTGGAGGATTATTGGTAAATCATTTAAATATATTTTCTTTTTTCTGTGCAACAAGCAGGAACTGTATTTCCTTGGTTTTTTTTTTTTTTTTACTAAGGCTTTGAAATGGAAATGATGCAGAACCAGATGAGCTTGTTAAGCCACTGTGTGTTTCTCATATGCCATGTTCTACAATATTGCTAGCATGTTTGGGTATTGCTCATGGCCATGGAGGACTGAAAGTTTTCAGTAAGTTAAAGAGACAGAACTGCCCTGTTTGTGAGATGTTCTGTTGTACATATAGGCATTGTTTGGTTCCACCTTCTTTCTCCAGATGTAAGAAGTTCAAGTTTGTGAGCACACATTACCAAGTTAAATTTACAATCTGATTATTGGAAAGTGTCCTGAATTACTTTCATTTCTGTTTCCAAGTCCTGAAGAAAATTAGTTTAGAGTTGACAGAAGCATTACTTCTCTTTGAATTTATGACCATCTAGGGTACACTATGGTACTTCAGACTCTTTTTGACAGCCATGACGGTTAGAAGTTTCTCAAAAATGTAATTCTGGTATTCACTCTTATAACAGTGTGAGTGAGAGGATGGAAATCTATGGATTGAAGTAGCCCTTCATGAGTACATTCTGATAAAAAGTTTAAGCGATTCCTTGACTATCATACATATAGCAAAGGATGCAGAACTAACATAGGATCCAAGACTAGTTCCTATCTTTAAGCTATGGATAATGAGTGCTTGTAACTGAGAATCTGGTAGCTTTTGCGATTCCATTTCCTTTTTAATGCAACTTTTAAAAATGTAATCTGTTATATAAGTTGCAGTAAAGTAGCTCATACAGAAAGTCAGACTACGTGGTCTCCATATTTCAGTGGTACATTTGTTATTTGGTATTGTTGTGATCAGTAGTTTTACTGAGCAACTTCAGCATCTTTGAATCATAACAGGTTGGAAGTAACCATGCAGCACAACGTAAAAACAGCTCTGAAATGCCTTCAGAGGCCACTTAATGTTGATACTAAGCCATTCGTTTATTCTGCTGTTACTTGCAAGTTTTATGTCGCTTTGAGGAGATACATGAGGCACTACAAAACCTATTTTTTAAAATCTGGAATCATGAAGAACACTTAAAGCTGGATGACACACCTAAGAGATTATCTTTAAATCAGTTTCACAAACTCAAGGAGCTTAATAAAAAGCACACATTAAAACTGCCACCACTTAATGCACATTCCCATATCCTAACTCAGATCTTCTCCATTGACTGCTATAATTGGGCATTACTCAGCCACCACCTCAAAGCTCATATACTTGATGCACCAGCCTTAGGTATCTGGGCCTGCAGCAGTCAGGGTGGGACTTGTGACTTATACTTCTTCCTTCCAGCCAACTCAAGTGATATTGCAAGCTATTCCCCAGCTTGAGATTCGAAAGGCCATATATGCAGACTACTTTCTGTGTAGTTGCTTGCTTAATTAAACAATTTTCTTTTGCTATCAATTAAGCTGCTTATTAGGACCCATTGTTGTGCAATTAAGTCACTCCCTCAGACTCTGGAGAGTTCCTGTTATGTTGAAACAGTAAACAAGTTAATCAAACTCTCTTCAGTGATACACTCCCTCCCCCGCCCCCATTTTGTAGCTTTCTTATTTTCATGCTTCAGAAGCACAATTTCTTCTCAAAATAGCAAGCACCTAGCGCCTGAAGATTTCCTACATACAAGATCAATGCAAAAGAAACCAAGGCTTGATCACTTAGGTATTCAAATGAAATCACTTTGTACCTATGGCTGATAAAATTAGTTGCATGAATTCTGAAGTTTGTTTTGGCTTTCATGTATTTTTCAGCATGTAGTTGGGATTTCCAGATGTGAATATAGTTACTACTTGCAAGGCAGGATGAAATAATTCTGTGGACAGAGAGAAAAAATGGGTTTGCTCATGCTCTGGTTGCCATAGCAGAGTCTAGGGATATGCCTTACAGATGAGATTAAGGCATGTTTTATTTTTACCTTCCCAGGCTTAGTTTATTACATAAACATTGGTTCATGCTACACATGCAGTATATTGTATGTGGAATTGTGAGTGACTTTAAGATTAAGCAATATATTGGACGGGGAGGGGGGGATTTTTGTTTCTTCTGCCCCCAAAGATTCCCTGAACTAAGAACTGAATATAAGACAATTGCAAAAACCAGAGGTGATAGAGATGTGGTAGAAAAAAAAGAGATTGCTGGTTATAGATAAGTTGTGACTCTTGAGAGAGAGAAGTGATCTGTTAAGGACCAGAGTTCAGTATGTGCCAATAGAGCTTAATGGAAGGGTATAAGCCAGATAAGCCATAACAGGTCATGTGGCCACACATGGAATCAGAGAATCATCAGGCCAGGCGTTCCAAGGTGTAGTATAAGATGTCACATCTTAATATTATATTTATAGTTCCAGAATGTTTCGGATCAGCCCCCAACCCCATGCAAGTGTGCTCCCTCTCCCCACCACCCCCGCCTTGCATAATGGTGCTAGTTTCCTTTTTCTTCCGCCATCTTTATTAAAGCATTTCCATGTTTGTAATTTCTATAATGGTCATTTCCATGTTGTATAGAAAAGTGTGAAAGTTGTGTGTGTGTGTGTGTGTGTGACTACAGGCCTTTGTGGAGGGATAATCAAGTAACAATAATCACTTTCACATTTTTAAAGATAGCCTTGGCCTGTTAAGTGTGAGTTGTGCATTAGGGATGTTGGTTACGATTTTAGGGTTTTGCAGCCAAAATACAAAGCTCCCATCCCAACAGTTCCACAGCTCAGTTTCCCTTGAGCAGAAGCTGACATTTCTGTGGATCAAAACTGGCATACAAGACAATTACTTTTTATGGGACTTTCTCTAATCCAGCTTTTAAAGATAACCAGAGGATCTTTGAAGTCTATATTGCTTAAAATAACAGTATATTATAATTGCTGGTATAGATTCTCTGCACTTTCCTGTGCTTCAGCTTTTGAATTTAGAGTGGGTGGTGTTTATAGACTAGCAGAATATGAATGTAGGCAGTGACAAGCATTCGATCAGATGATAACCATGGAAAACCCTTATAAAGATGAGCAAGCTGCACTGTCCCATTCCCTGTGAGTAATGAAAGTGTTCCTTTTTAATATGCTAACATTCAATACAAAACGCTGAGTAAAACTGCATGAATAAGATTTGAGTATAACTGTACTGGCAGCTTTCAGGCTGGATAAAGCAGGTAGATAAAGTAAACAAATCAGCCAGCACCAACATGTCATATTGGTTATCAATTGCCTCCTTCCAAATGTACCATTACAGTGTACTTTTGAAAACCCCAGTCTGGGCAGCAGTGACCTAGAGGGTGCATGAAATCTTTCCCAGTCTCCTTTAGAAAAGGGGTGTGCAGTCCAAAAGCAAAAATTACTTCTGGAATGCCCCAATTCAAAAATGTTCAGTTACATATAAGAACATTTTAACAGTTTCCTTCAGTTTCCATGCTGTACATCTAATGGTTCCTAAATCTGCTCTTAAAAACTGAGAAATTCAGAATAGAGGATGGTATGTCTGGAGCCATATCTTCAGAGATGGAAACCTGGTGTGTATGGGGTGAGTGACTGGCTTCATGCTTGCATGAGAAAAAGAACAGTCTTTCTCAACTTTTTCTCTATTGAGAAACCCTGAAACATTCTTCAGGCTTCAAGAAACCCCAGAGGTGGCACAATTGTGCAGAATAAGGTTGGGAAGTATAGCCCACCTGGGACCCCTCCCCACCCCCTCCAGGCCCATCATCATCACAAAAAAACTGCTTAACAAATTAAAAAATATATATTAAAATATTTAAAAAATTAACTCTCACCCACTTGGGTTTCCCTGGTTGAGAAAGCCTATTCTAGATCCTGCCTAATTCTAGGCTTTCTATTTTGTAATCCAGTTTTATGACACTATTTTGGTATGTCATACTGTTGCATTATTTTAAATTTTGAGACTCAGAATAAAGTAAGTAAAGGTAAAGGTATCCCCTGTGCAAGCACCGAGTCATGTCTGACCCTTGGGGTGACACCCTCTAGCGTTTTCATGGCAGACTCAATACAGGGTGGTTTGCCAGTGCCTTCCCCAGTCATTACCGTTTACCCCCCAGCAGCAAGCTGGGTACTCATTTTACCGACCTCGGAAGGATGGAAGGCTGAGTCAACCTTGAGCCAGCTGCTGAGATTGAACTCCCAGCCTCATGGGCAGAGCTTTCAGACTGCATGTCTGCTGCCTTATCACTCTGCGCCACAAGAGGCTACAGTTTACAGAATAAAGTAAGTACTTCTAAAAAGTGTAATACTGTTGAACAACTTCTACCAAATACATTGAACCAGGATTAGAATTCTAAAATGCTTTATATATAGAAAAGTACTTTAGAGCAGTGTTCCCCAACTCTCATGCCATGGCCTGTTACTGGGCCATGGAGCCCTCGGTACCAGGCTGTGGCTGGGGGGGACAGAGACACAGGCGTGCCTCCCCCCCCCTCGCGGCACGGTGCTTACTGAGCCGGGAGCTATTGCAGCCAAATCGCTCAAGCCTAGGGGAGAGGGAGGCCTGGGGACTGGGGGGGGGAGAGGGAGAGCGGCACTCGCTTGCGGGCATAAATGCACAGGCATGGAGATGCTCATTTGCGCCTGCGCGCATCGGTAGGCGCAAACACGCAGGCGCAGCAGCTCTGTCCCTGCGTATTTGCGCCTGCTGGCGAGCACCTCACGGCAAGTACCACTCTCCCTCTCCCCCCCCCAGTCCCCGGGCCTCCCTCTCCCCCTCCCGGTCCCTGGCCTGAAAAAGGTTGAGGACCACTGCTCTAGAGCATTAAATCTATCCTTCCACAGCCAGCATCAATGCAATCTGGGGTGGATTACAGGAAATTCTCTCTTCTGGATTTTGAATTGCTGCCAACAGGGATAGGGGAGTATGTTGCCATGTATGTTATAGCAGCACCCTTTCGGAGAATGTAACACTTAGTTTTTCTACGTTTTGTTGAGATTAGTTACCTTTGGCCTCTCAGAAATGGCTGGGAATACTTCTGATATATTCAACTAATCAAGTTATATAACTTGCTCCTCACCTGTAGCTTAGAGGGGAAATGCTAACCACGTCCCCCAGATTCAGCAGCAGAACAAAGTTTGAGTCCAGTGGCAAATAAAGTTTTATTCAAGGTGTAAGCTTTTGTGTACGTACAGAATTACCTGTTCACACATAATAGGCAGAGGGTAAACAATAAATTAGTAACAGCAAAATAAAGATGTTTAACAGATTAAAGAACCACATAGGAATGACAAGCTAACTTCATAAGGTTATCATTTGTTTGGGTTCAACTTGGGGGGGCAGGGAAATATAGTGAAGGAAATAAATTTGTCAAGATTGGAGATGAATGAACAGATACGTTCTGTGTGGAATCTGTCTGAAGCTCAGATCCTAGAACTCACTCTTCCTTCAAGTGTATGCCATGCTTCCATAGTCTTATTCCTATGATTCACATGTACAGTTTCCAAACTGCAGCTGGCAACCTCTAGGAAATATGGAGTGGAGCTGGGTAAAACTGGAAGACTGTCTTAAGTTTTTGCAAAATGGTAGAGTATTTACCTTGTCATTTCCAGTTTTTACCAGATGTGATATATGCATGATGCTGGCACACACTCCCTGCCCTCCCCCTTTTCTTCATGGCGGATAGCATGATAGGATTCCAGGAGGCATCCATTTTCACAAATATGACTGCTTTTTCTAGGGTTCTTCTGTGCCCCTGCAGTTCTTAGCTGCATGACACAAATGCCTTTTTTCCTTTTGGGTTTCCCTTTTTAAAGAAGGCAAATCTGGCTACCTACCACTATAACATGACTTGATACAGGCCATGCCTAGACCTTCAGAAACTTAATATTGCCGTTCTTTGGTGAGCTAGGGCAGCGGTCCGCAATCTTCCGCTTGCCGTGGACCGCTGCGGAGTAGTAGGCGGAGAGGGCGGCCCGGGGGCCCACGCATGCGCGGCAGCCCCAGCGCAAACGCGCATGTGCAGACTGCCATGCACGCGCGTTTGCGCCGCCATCATGCCGGCGGCCGCGGCTTCCCCTCCTGGCCCCTCCGGGCCGCTAAAGCGGCCGATTAGCTTGCGGCTTGGCAAGCTTCTCTTCCCTCCCCTTCTGAAGTGAGAAGCTTGCTGGGCCGCAAGCTAATTGGCCGCTTTGGCGCCCGATTTGCTCGCCGCCTGGCAAGCTTCTCACTTCGGGGCGGGGGGGAGGGAAGAAGGAGCCGCGGCTCGGCGCCGGGCCGTAGCCCGCGGGTTGGGGACCACTGAGCTAGGGAATGACTGTTAACTTTTAAGTCACTCACTTCAGAAATCTGGCACACATTTCCTTGTAGTTTGCTGCACAGGTGTTTGCTGCAGGGCTGAAGCGCAGTAAGCAGTGTTAATGAATAACTAAACTTTAGAGCTATCATATGCTTGCAATGCTGTGTTTTGCTTAAAACATTCCTACAAAATCACACATCAGTTATCCTTCTTTGCTTTAAAGCAAAGACCAAGATCAATCAAACAGGAACTGAGTAGATGGGAAAACTTGGCTTTGCCTCATATGTATTATGTCACATGTTGCCACCAGACTTCAAGGGATATTTTCTAAGGGTGAGGAATAACAATTGTGGTATAGAACAAACTACGTTTCTTCAGCTCTATAACAGCCAAGTGTGAGAGTTCAGTCTGCATGAAATGCATGCGCTCCAATATGGAGAGGGGACTCAGATGTAATGTTTATGTATTCATTCATTCATTCATTCATTTATGCATTCATTTATTTATATACTGCCCCTCTCAGACTTGCTGTCTCAGAGCAGCGAACAATTTAATTATAACATAATTAAATAATAACAATAAGATCAAGTAACTTTAAGATCAAACAATGCATTAAAAAAACAACCACTGTTAAGTCTACATGGTTCTTCTGCTACCTGACTTAGAGAAATGTGGGATTTTGAACCCATGACACCTGGGGGAAAATTTCATCAAAATGATAATATCTAAAACATTATGCCCCCCCACACACACACACACTAATGGTGAATTTCAGTCACTATCCAAGTAGTGTAAGCCTCTCTTATTAACTAGTATAAATAAATTGTATTTGAGGAGAGTAGTGGGCGCCATGACCTCTCTTGTAAGGTTCAAAAGAAAAGTGAGAAGGTTCCTATTCTATTTTTTAAAAATCCTCTTAAAATTGCACTTCTGTAGGGTTTTTAGCATTATTGCTGAATGAAATGTTTGGCTGAAAAACATTTGTTAAGGAGGTCACCAAAATTTAGGTTTCTGAGGTCTGGCCTTAACTGAATTAAAATATAGTCTTTGTTGACACTTTATACGGAGTTGGGTACTCTAGAGAGACTTGTAATACAAGGCAGCTGCACAGACGGTTGAAGAGGCAGTTGAATAAGTCGAATGCCAGAAGTTATGCATTCTGTTAATGCTGCAGTTTCAGATTTATTTGAGGCTCAGAACCATCTGTTAATTAGGTTAGATTACTTTTGGTATTAGACATTGTTTTTCTTTAAACACGTTTCTTTAATTGTGAGATCTGCTAACTGTTCAGCTAGTTGTTGAAACCACCATTCATAATTGCTGACCCGTTAATATGTTCATACCGTATTAGAGATTTTCAAGTTGCTGAAAATCATACTTTTGTGTCAGGTTTATTGGTGTTATGCAAAGGTACCTCAGTTACCTTTAGTAATTAGTCACATGAATAGGATTGGAAAGCATTTGCGATCACAGATCTAAAACTGAATTTTTTAAAATTCATTTGGCTAAAATTCTGCGATTTCACAGTTTGCCTATGTTGATCTTCTGACTCTTTGGTTTTCCAGCCCACTTGTCAGCTCTCCAAACCTTTCTAGCACACCTTCCTTAAAATATCTGTGATAATGCCTAGTGACCATTCAAACACTTGTGGGATAACGTTTGACTTGAGGAGAATACATAGCTATGATGCACCTGTCCAATTCCTTCCCTCAGATACAAGATTTTCTCTTTCATTTACTTTGTGACTGAGCTATCCTAGTTATCTGTTTTCTTCTTTCCTGAAGAACTCTAGCTGTCCCACCCTGTCACAGTATAATATTTTTCTGCTGGCTCAGCCCAGGAACCTGAGAAAGGAATGTGAGCTCCCTATAACTTAAACAACTGAAATGGCACTTGAGAAGTTTTGAAATTCCAAATTAACAAAATATTTTATTCAACATACAGGAGAAACGTCAGGTGAAATCAGGGTAAAATTCCTGAGATAATACAATATTAGAACTCTGAAGTAAATTACGTAGTATATGTACAGAGTTTAGTATGCATGTTTCAAGCTATTGAGAGTTTCATAAGCTTTTCACAGTGACTTAGGATCCTTAAGCCAAGAGGCTTTTGTTCCATTGTTCCCCAAACACTCCAGTATTCTTTCTTTGGCTCTTTTGGTTTCAGAAAGGCTGGTACTCTCAATCCAGTACTAACCCCCTTCTCTGAACACACTCTCTTTGAGTTCTGTCTGACTCTTAGGGTTTCACAAGGCAGAGATCTCTCCAATCTTCAGAGTTTATTCTCTGTTTTGATGGGGTAGGGAATTTATTATCTTGCTACAAGATCTATCCCTTTTTCTTAGCCCGAATGGGAGTCTTCTCCTTACTACCCACTCCTCTTACCAACTTTCCTTGTATACTGTGTTTAACTTCTCTGTCAGGACTGAATTCAGACTGAATTTCTCCTCAGCATTCAATTCAAAAGACTTTCTGTGCTAACCAATCAGATTCCTTGGAGCATCCTGTCATTCAAGCTCTCTGACTCTGAGAAGAATTAACCCTTTACAGTCCATTACCCATTTATGCAGCATTTCTGAGATTTTAAAGTGCAATCCATCATAATAGTGCAGTAACAATATATGTAGTGAAGCTTTCTGCCTGTGTTGAATTGCCACTTGAAACCCCTTCCACAGCAAGGAAGCAACAGTAAGGGTTGATAAAGCTTTCCATGGTGTGGGTTTTTTTAAATTGTATTTAAAATATTTCTATCTCCTTGAACTCGATATGGGGAATAGTACAGCAAGCAAGTTGCAAGGACGGTCCAGTTTAAAAAATAATGGTCCAGTTAATAAAATTAAGAACATTAAAACAAAACACAAACCCCTACATATTTAACACTCCAGAATTACAACACATAGGACCAACTAACTCACAGCTAAATCTACTAATCACCTTAATTCAGATGTTGTCTGGACCAAGACTGCCTTACACGCCTTCCTGAACTGAGCTCTGGAGATAAGCTGTAATCGCAAGGGAGGTTGTTCTAAAGGTCTGGACCCACCATGAGAAAAGCCTGTAATATCATGGTAACTCTGATGGACAGCTTTTAAAGGAGGGCACTTTAAGGAAGAAGTCTGTAAAACATAACTAGCACAGGGGAATATATTGTGAGATGCAGTTTGATAAGCCTGAGAACCCTAGGCTATGGTGGGCTTTAAAAATGGTTTCAATTGGGCCTGGAAGCAATTGAGGAACCAATGCAATTGACACAACATTGGAGTAATGAGTTCTGAGTGGCTAATCTCAGAGAGGCTGCCAGGTTTTGTACCAATTTCTGAGATGTCAAAGGCAACCTCATGTAGAGCTTGTTAAAACAGAATACAACTTATACCAACTGCTTCTTGACATAGCCTTCTACCTTTAAAAATAGGTTATGGTATAAAGGTAAAGGTAAAGGTATCCCCTGTGCAAGCACCGAGTCATGTCTGACCCTTGGGGTGACGCCCTCTAGCGTTTTCATGGCAGACTCAATACGGGGTGGTTTGCCAGTGCCTTCCCCAGTCATGACCGTTTACCCCCCAGCAGCAAGCTGGGTACTCATTTTACCGACCTCGGAAGGATGGAAGGCTGAGTCAACCTTGAGCCGGCTGCTGGGATCGAACTCCCAACCTCATGAGCAAAGCTTTCAGGCGGCTGCCTTACCACTCTGCGCCACAAGAGGCTCTTAGGTTATGGTATATTCATGCTAATTTAAACTCTGCTTTCTAGCTTCTAAGAAAGCAGTTATCGGCAAAAGTAGAATTCTTCTTCTTAACATATAGCCTGAGAAGCCATGATGGTGCTTAACTTTATACACACAAGATCTCCTCTGATGTGTGCCATCCTGTCATTGACCGTTTACGCACTGGTGATTTTATGCCAGGCTGCAGGCTGGAGTTTTAGTCATGGTAGGTTGCCCCACCTCTTCCTGCACCCACACGGGGGAGCATTTGGCCCAGTGCACCTCATCCACCCCCGATTTGTGTTCCTACATGGGAGCTGGGGCAGTGAATTTCCCAGTGCGTAAACGGTCGTTGCTGGTAATTGGCTCACCTTCAGCCTGCGTAAGTTCCACTGAAAAGTGGCTTACAGTTCCTAGTCTGTGTTTACAATTGTTATTATGTGTCAGAAATTGATTCAGAGATTTCAGTGATTTCAGCAACTTGGACAGGAACAAGCTTGTTGTGCTAATGGCATCTGTTATCCGGAAAATAACTTCTTCCAACATCAGTGGGAGTTACACAGATGAGCAGGGAGGAGGGAAAGCAACCTAACAACAGCTTTATTTTGTTTGTCAGAGCTTCAGAGTTCTTCTAGAGCACAGTTGCTCAACTGGACCTTGATGCTACTTGCCAGCACTAAATTAAACCTGAAATATGAGTGAAGCTTGGCATTTTCCCGGAGAACAGGGAAGGAAGAGCCAGCTTGCGTATTTAGAATCTTTAAAATTCAGTATTCTTATCTAGATTTGACTTGAAACAGACTAGGGATATGAATTTTACAAATTTTTTTGCACACACTCACTGAAAACTGAGCACATTCACCTTGGCAGTGCTTCATCTGAGGGGAGGAGGAAGAAGTAATGCATTAACACGGTGCCAAGGAAACCAAGCTAGTGTTCCCTGGAACCCCAGCTCAGCAAGACAGATATCCCAACAAATGTGCATTCTTTTGAAAGTAACATGGTTAGGCCGCATCTATACTCAGAAGTGCATCCAATAAAAACTAAATTTTCCAAGCCAATGAATAATAGGTGCACTGAAGCCTCCATCTACTCACTGATACCCTTAGCTGAATGCCTGATATCTACACAGCTATGGTTTCTTTGCCCCCCCCCCCCCAGTTCAGCAGGGCAAGACAGGCAGCCCTGATGCAGTTGACTTGGCAATAGGCTGACATTTTCTATCCTTCCATTCAGAGTTGTGTGATTAATCTGATACATAGCCCAAACTGATTGATTCTGTGGCACTATGCTCACTACAAGATTCTTAGCTAGCCGGAATCATGTTGAGCAATGTATTTTAAAGGGGTCAAAGCGGCTGCCAGGACAAACGGGCCCAAGAAAAGGTAAGCTTCTAAAACATCTTGATGCCCCCTGCAACAAGCACACATGTGTACGTATGTGCATGCATGTATGAGCACACGCTAAAAAGTGTCTCTGAAATTTGGATCTGCCTTACTCGAGTTACTATTGAGCACATTCAAAAGAAGAATGTAGCGGAATACCTTCCACTGAAACATCCCCCCAAATAGCTTTGTCTTTTTAAGTGCTGCCAGCTGGAGAGAGGGAAGTATAACTGTTCTTTACGCTTTTTGAAAAAACATGCAACTATTAGATTTCTTGTCCCAATTCATGGGGGGGGGGGTGTTTCAAGAGCTGGCCGCAGAAGAAAGCATCCAAAGTGAATTAAGCCAGTTTCTTCATTGGCAAGAAAGCGTGGCTGCTTATACTCTGGCTCCATCTTTCACAATTGTCATAAAAACTATAAGGTACACACTTTTCAATGCATTTATGCCATCTGTTGAAGCTTTGGGTTTTTATAAGCTATTCCATAATCCTACACATACCTACAATCGAAAATGAATGTTGTCCCTGGCTCCTTGCAAGCCTTTTGTTGTCCAACTTTACAAGATCATTGCCAATACCGGGAGACCTCAAGATGGCGCCATAGGGAAAGCTGGACTTCAGTTCAGCTCTTAAGCCATGCCGAGGGTCAGGTGCTTATGCACCTGGCTGACCTGAACAGATACGCAAATCTGTTCACCGGTCGCCCCAGGAACCGGGAACGGTGACCTGAGGGTCCTACAGATCCGTAGGGAGAAGCAAGACCTCCTTGGATTAATAGCGGCTTGAGCTCAAGGTCAAGATGGCGTCTTTGTCGCAAACAACTTTACAAGCTTGAAACGACCAGCCGACCTCACATTCTTCCCAGACCATCATTTACCAGATCGATAGGAGCAGAAGTTGACAGAAGCTGGAACCTACAACAGTAAGAATTGAAAGCTTTCTGGCTTTTCTCTCTCTCCTCTCACAAGCTCTTCCCTCCCCCTCCCTCAACCAATTTACAAGCGAATTCCTTCTTTCCCCGAGTGAGAGACTCCCAGCTAATTACACCCATTAACCAAACAAAGAGAGTGCTTTGAAGATTTATGGGTGAACGTTCAGTGGGAGAATTTGACTTGATACGGAGATCGACAAACTGATAATTTGGGATCGCTCGTGCTCCCGCGAGACCTCACGAGACTTTCTGTTTATAGTTTGTGACTGCCTAGAACTATGGAAGAATTATCAAAGGCACAGCTTTTCCATTTGTTATGCAAAGGAAACTCAGAGATACTGAAAGCAATCAATAAGCTGGAAAAGGAAATTCGTGGGACTAAGGGGGAGTTTTTGGATAGAGCCCAAGATCCGGAGAGACCAGCTGATGACGCAGCTCAGCCAACAGTAAATCAAGTGAAACTTCAGGAGGGAGAGAGTGCCAGAGATGTAAAAACCCAAAGTATCTTTAAAGAACCCGGGAAAACAGATTCATGGAAGGAAAGTACCAAAAACCTGGAAGTCTATTCAGAGCAGGAAATGACTTGGATCAGCAAAATAAAAAGAGTCTATTCAAAAGCGACAGCAACTAGGAAGCTATCAGGAGATATTTCTGTGCGACCAGAGGAAGAGATCCAGATTGACAAAGGTTTCAGAGCCCCCTCAAAGGCGACTACAAGCAAGAATCAAGCAAGAGATTTCTCTGGCCCTGACAGAAGGACAATCAGAAACACTCTACTATGGAAAAAAATACAATTTCATTTTCTGCGACCACCTGAAAGATGAGCTGAACAATGGAGTATTCTCCTGGCTTCTTGTGAGAAAAAAAAAAAAAAAAGCAGTAGCAATCTTTAGGACAGGTCCAATATATGAAGGGAACTGACTTTATATTACTTAAGACAGTAATAGAATATATCCTTATAATAGATTATACCTTCCTACGTATCAACTACTACTTTGTTAAGAAAGATGGTAATAACTCCTAAATCAGGATTAATATGCGATGGGAATTGAATATGTATGTTAATATGTATGCCAAAAGAGGATGACAAACCATACTTTATAGGCATTAACAAGACAACAGCAGTAATTCTTGGGTTAGGGCCAACTTATGAAGGAGATTGACCTAATATCATTTAAGATAATAACAGAATGTATTCCTATAACAGATCTCATATGTATTAACAATCACTTGGCTAAGAAATATGGTAAAAACTTCTAGACTAGGAATAATATGTGATGAGAACTAAATACCTATGTTAAAAGAGATGGCAAACCATATCAACTGGTCGTTTTCTCCTTACAACTTTTCTGTAAATGCTTTATATAATAATAAACAATAAAATTATTATAAAAAAAAAAAAAAAAAAAAAGATCATTGCCAATACCTAGTTTTCTTTCTCTTTATTAAAAACAGAACTGGAGTGAGCACAGTGAAATGAAAAACATGTAGCAACTGTTTTATTTGCCCCTTTTTGCTGGTTTCCCTCATCTGCTGTTGCAGGTTCACAGTTGGGTCAGCCAAGCCAACTTCCCCCTGGAATCTCATTTTAATACTCTTCTGTGGGTTGGCAGCTATAGTTGCTGTTTAAACTGCTTCCTCTGTTTTGGTCATACAGTTGCTCTCCATCCTGGAGACACAACAGGAGTTCCTAGTAATCTGCTGTTGCTTATGGTTGGAGTTGGTTTTTTTCATGTGTATGGTGGTACTCCAACAGGGAGGCAATAAGACTGATAAAACTGTCCCCTGTTCATTATGTTCTGTCTTTTTAAAGGGCATCCCCCAATAGTTCCCCATGTTTAGCAAGTAGATAAGCTGTGTGCAGATATCTGTGGAGCCTCAATTGCAGGGAAGGTAGGGCTTGTGAGTAATGATGGTGGCACTTTTGAAGAAATAATATCTTGGCTAGCAAAAGAGAGGACTCAAGCATTAGTCCAACCTCATGGCACAGGAGATTGTGAATGGAAAGCAGTCACAGCTCAGCTGTTATTGGTTCTGCTATGTTTCTTCTCTTTTGCTATTCTTCTAAGGAGTTCAGGATGGCATAAACTGATATCCCATCTTCCATTTTATTTTCACAACAACCCTGTGAGTTTGGCCAGGCTGAGTGACTGTTCCAAGTTCCCACCCTGAGATTTGACCCCCAGATTGAGATTTGACCTCAGGACCATTCCACACACATTTGATCATGCACTTTCAGTGGACTTTCACAGCTTGATTTTCCTGTGCAAAACAGGAAAATCTACTTCTAAAGTGCATTGAAATTGTATTAACCAAAGTTTGCAAAATGAACCCTATGTTTCTTGGTCCTGATCCAACACTGTGATCACTATGAACCACTGGCTTTCTGGGACTGGCTTACGGTCACTTTGGGCAAAGACACTCTGAAGCCTTTTGACCTCTGAAGTGATTCCAAGGGTGGATGAGGGTATTTGGCCCAGAATGTGAAATGTTTGGGGCCCATTTCTGTTACCCGTTAATACTTGGTTTGGATGTGAATGGGAGAGCTTCTCTCTCTCTCTCTCTCTCTGTCTCTCTCTCTCTCTGTCTCTCTCTCTCTCTCTCTCTCTCTCTCTCTGTTCCCATGACAACCATAGGTATAAGGCAGCTGAAAGTAAAAGCTTTATCTCACCCAACTCCTCTTCACAACTGGTTCAGTTTCCTCCCCCCCCCCAATCCAATGTCTTCCTATCCCCCAGTCAACGGATTCCTTGCATGCAAAAGGAAGGGGGGGGCGAACACAAAACAGTAATCTGGAGCCTTCTTTTGTTTCCCCCTACAGTCTTTTGCATGGTCCCAAATATCTTTTAGGACATGACATTTAGCTGTGGTTGGGCCCTCATCTCCTGCCCCAGAAATTACCGCTGTTTTAGCTTTTTGTTGTTGTGCTGTTAGCATTCCAACATTCCTCTGACCCACAGAATTTCTGAGATGTGCTCTTATAAATTTATTATGCCTCTTTCCCAGCTCTAGATTAGTTTCATGTAGAAATCTTTCAGGACTTTTATAGCTGAACTTTAAAAAGCCTAGGAATAGCACAGTAAAGGGTACACGTGTGTAATAAAGCAATATTTAAGTTGTCATGATCACTTGTTGGTAGGCATTGTCTTTGAAAAATAGTGCTATAAGCCTTGTAGAAAAAATATAGTTCTAAAATGTTCATAGAGTATGCAGTGTGCATATGAATGTTCTGTATTCTGATCAAAATGCTGTAATTACTTTTGAAAATGTTCTTACAAAGGACTATATTTATTCTGGCTGATATTTCTGGGATTTGTTTAACTACAAGGTTTTCTCCCTTAAAATAGAAGAATTCAGTTTCTCATATGGATAGTGGTTTTATTTAAGTATTATTTCTGCCAATCATTGCTTTTACTCTTTAAAAAAGCCTGTTGCCAAATGAGTTTTGTTTATGATGGGAACTGCTTAAGTAAAATATAGTCATTAACAACAGCTGCCATAATGTCAAAGACTGGCTGTTCTTTCTAAATCCATTTATAGCACAGCTGCTTGAAAAACTACTCTTGTCCCAACCTAAGTTTTCATAAGCTTAATCATGTATTCTTTGTTTGTGTGGGAATACAAACAATCCAAATGTATCCAAGGATTCCAAATATTATAGAAGTTCTAGGTTTTCCAAAGAACAACATCTGAAATGTCAAATTACTTCCTGTAACATTAACTTATTAACTTGTGGAATTTGACAAGTCATCATACTTTAGTGAAACAGTCCCAAGAAGCATCGTTAAGCATGTGCACTTTGGTCGATCAGTTTGATTATGTTCTAGTTTTGGGGTTGGGCTTGGGTTTGGTATTCATTTCTCTTTGCCTTTGGTGTGAATTAAACTGGTACAATTTATTGTTTTTTATATGCAGCCTTTCTCTATCAGGAGTCTCAAAGCTTTTTCCAACTACTATACCAAGCTGTTCACAGTTGCTTGCATCAGAAATCCTGCAAAACAGCAAAGATTTCAATGAGAGTATACTCAGGAAGACTTTACATCCTGTCTTATTCAGATACTATGGAGACTGCAGATTATATTTTCATCTTGCTAGAAATGAATGTTGATTTCATATTTGAGTCCATGATGTGCTTGACCAAAGCCTGACTTCAAAATACTGTCATTTTTTCCTTTTTCATAAAATGGCAATATAATTTTAACTGACACAACTTGTGTATTTTTGCTGTGTCTCTCATGTCTCTTCTTAAAAGAGATTACTTGTTTGAAGACTTTCTTAGTATTATTACACAATATAAATATTTTGGATGTAATGCCTACTAATCTTAAAATTAAATGGATTAGCCCCATAAATTTGACATAGTATTCAGAGATGTCATTGAAAAAGGATTAACATAGGATTATGTAATACACCGGAATGGATTTTGACTCAAGCTTTTTGTTAATTTTGTTGTTGTTGTCATTTATCATTTTCAGTTGAAAGCAGAAATAATACTGGGCTAAAAGATATAAAATGAGATTTGGGACTTCACTGAGTAGGCCTAAAAAGTAGATCTTGCTACAATTCTTATGGGAAATATTCTAGAACTTGGGCTACAGATAATTTTATAGTAACAGTGGAAGTGTTAGAAATACCAATCCAACTGACTGGTTTGGTCCTGAAAGCCAGTAGGGGTAAATTTCTCTTAAACCTGACAGATCTGATTTGGACTGCCATTTTAGTTTAGCTATTATAGCAAAACCTTGGGCAAAAGTTGATGTTGCAAAATAAATAAATAAATAAATAAATAAATAAATAAATAAATAAATAAATAAATAAATAAATAAATAAATAAATAAATAAATAAATAAATAAATAAAAACTCCATCCAGTCTTAGAGATGAGTGCCCTGTTGCATTCAGTCAAGATCTGGAGCCAAATCTTGGGATCAGTGTTCAGCATAGATCTTTTTACTTGAAGGCTATCTGCAAAGATATACCAAAAGAAATCTGCCTTTTAAATTAAGGCATTTCATAAAGTCTTGTTTAAATGATTAGAATGAAACATTGCTAGCACTGACACAAATTGCAATACAGTGGGCAACTTAGTGTGAGTCGGCTAATAAAATTCAGCTTGCTGTCACATTTTCTAAATCAGTGTTTTGATAAGCAGTGATATCATAATCTCAAATGGGTGTAGCCAACTGCAGTATGTGTTTGAAAATCAGAAGAGGTACTGTAGATTTAAAGATATGCAGAACAAATTCAGATAACCAGAAAAGTAAAATTCTGATGGTATCAGCTAACACTGTAATTATGCTTAGGATACTTGGCCATTAGAAAGGCCGGAGTGCAATCACAGCAAGATGTCAAATACTAGCAGTTTTCAACATGTACTCTAATAAAGGGACATTTACAGTAGAATCCTAATAATTTAGGAGGGATAACTCAGGATTACACTGCTAGTTTGGCAGTCATAGATTTTGGCAGTCATAGATCTGGAACCCAAGACTTTCTATGCTCATGACTAGGGATGGGCATAAACTGGCTCCTGAACCCTTGTTCATGTTGAATTTTGGCCCAAAGAGGAATCTCCATGATTGTGTTCATGCAGAATTCAAGTGTTTAGATAGAAACAGCTGAGGCTGCTTCTCTGCCTTTGGGGCTTTCTTGAGTTCAGCTCTGAGCCATTTAAACTTTCTGCTTTCTGTAATCTACAACTTTCTGCAGGGAGGAGAAGCAGGAGTGCAAATGACACATAGCTATTTAAACTCCCACTTTCTGTTCCCTACAAAAAACAACAACAACCAACAGTGGGGAGCAGAAAGAAAGGGGTCATGAACTTGTTCAGTATGTGAACCTACGTCCAAGGTTGGATTATTTTATGCTTCAGTTCATGGTTCAGCCACGAACCACAAACTGACCCATAAAAATGTGCTTCATTCCCATCCCTACTCATGACAATTATAGCGTTATACAATATAGATAGATATGGATGGATATCTCAGTCAAGGCATAGAATAATTCTTAAGCAGGTTTCTGACTATCTCACTGTATGGTTCAACCCCAACACAGTGCAGATCACTGGGGACAGAAATACATTTCAGTTTATGTTTCCACTTTGTTTCAGCTGCTGTTGCCCAGTTTATTGAAAGCACAGGCTTCTGCAGTGAGCTTTGATCATTGCATGTTAGATCATTTAAAGGAACACTGGGATGCTGTATATTTTCTTCTATCCAGTTGTATGTAGTTTGAGTGTGGAGACATATACTCTGTTTCAGAACGATGGCAGAATCATACTCGCAAGGTGGCCTTAATTAGCCCTATGTGTACTGTGTAGAATAGAGGTTCACATGTTGGACACAAACATCAAGTTACACTTCGGGTACTTTAGTGAAGGATATAATCAAGGTCACCATAATGTGAACCAGATGCCATAAATGTCTGAGACTAGTCACCTTGTTTATAAACAAATTCATCTTGAATATTTTATAGCTTATTTGTAGTGATTCAACAACATTGTTGACAAGGTCCGCCAGTTCTGAGCAGTTGGAGTCATGGTTCTGTCAGTCACTTCCCTAATTGTGAGACTTCTGTGTCTGCAGCTCAGCAGTTAACACTGTAACATCCCTTCAAGTCACTAATTCTGTTTTCTGTTTCTTGTTTCTTACAGCATGAAAGACTTTCCAGGTAATACTTTCAGCAAACTTTTGTTAAAGCATGCATTTTAATATGCTGTTTGCCAATTATGAATGAAGACTATTTACTCCTCCTGATCAAGTTAGAACCAGGCCTTCTGATAATGTTTCAAAAATTCTTGGTGGTACTGTGATCTGAAGTCCTTTTTCTTTCCTTAAATCAAATTTATACTATCAGTGAGTGGAAAAGGAAATAAACATTTTCTGCATTTTAATGCAAAATTTCTTTCCCACATCTTTCCTTCCTATCTGCATGGAGAACAATACTTCTAGTGAAGAATTTATTCATTGCATATGTTAGGCCATCTGTGCTATAATAATCCCACATTTGAGGGGAGATTTGTCTGGAGAAATGCCATGCTTTAAGACTGAACAAAGCTGTTTTTTCATAATGTGTTCTGCTATTACCTCTGTTTCCAGGTTAGACGCTGCAAGTGCTGGCACCAGCGACAGCTATGGTGATCGGCCCTCAGGCCGTAGCAGTGCCTACACCAGGAGAGAGAATCGCTTGGCTGCCCTCAGCAGCAGAACAGAGGATGACAGCAGCAGGGACTATAAAAAAGTAGGTCATAGAAGTGGGGAGAGAGAAGTCCTTCTTTCTTCTGCAACCATCTTTAATAATTTAGCAGCAGATTAGAAATTTAAGTTTAGTTCATTAATCTACTCATCCTCTGTACCTTCCATAGGTTTGCTGTGAAGAGCTTAGGATAGGTAACTATCTTCCACTCAGGAGGGTAGCCATGTTTGTCTGAAGCAGCAGAATGAAGTTTGAGTCCAGTGGTACCTTTAAGACCAACAAAGTTTTATTCAAGATTTAAGCCTTTCTGTGCATGGTATCTGAAGAAGTGTGCATGCAGACAAAAGCGTATACCTTGAATAATATTTTGTTGTTCTTAAACTTTGTTCTTTATCGTCTACTCAGAATTAAGAATGTAAATTTCTTTGAGCCACAATTGATGGTGGGAATGATGGAATGTAAATATGTTGTACTGTAAACCTGAACTTAATTTATGGCTATCTCAGCAATTTCTCAGGTTTGTGCCTAACTTGCTTAAAAGATGAGATATACATGTTAGTGAATTTACAAGGTGAAATTAGTGTGGACCAGGTGCTAAGCAAAGTAATCTCAAACATTTAAAAATAGTAGCAATCGCATGGAAAAAAAGAGTTACTTGTATGGTCTGCCAAGTGCACTTCAAATTAGAATTCATTAGGTTGATATGAGTCCCTCATCATCTATCATGGATGCCTTGACCATTACAGATGGTCTGTGAGTCCATCAAGGCTGTACTATTTGGCTTTGCCTTCCCATATAGACCTGGAGTGGAAGAGCACTCCCATAAGTTTGTATATTGTAGGGAAGATTTGCAGTGTTGGCAAGTAAACATTAGATAAATTGTCTCTGATATGCTCCAAGAATGCTTCAGATCCCTCAGAACACAGTTTGAAAACCATTTTATTAAAGCACAAGAGGTACAGAGGTTCATGTATAGTTGACTTTCTGTGCTTTTGATTTGTGTATACTCTCTCTCCTTAAAAGAAGAATTCCCCATGATATTGACTGACCAGCAGTTAAAATACTCTGTCTGTCAGCAGTCTGGGTCACAGTGGCAGATTGGAAGATCACAGCCATTACGTGACCATTGATGTTTCAAAAGATGACATCTGATACTGAGGATGACTTCTAGTTGTCTGTTTGCCATTCAGCTCTATGAGAGTGCCCTGTCGGAAAATCAAAAATTGAAGTCAAAACTACAAGATGCCCAGGTGGAGCTTGCTGACATCAAACTGAAATTGGACAAAATAGCCCAGGTGAGAAAATGTGACAATAAGGAACACTGTAATAATGAAAATGCATGAAAGAAGATTGCAGTTTTATTTAGCCCTTTATAATAGAGAGTTCTTGGCATCTGAGAAGGATTCTTGTTGCTTCTCAGACAAAAGGATTTTTTTTAAAAAATGTACTTGCTGCAATAACAGATGTCCCTATTTCTTAACAAGTACTTGGATTTTTTTAAAAAATAAGTTTAGTTAGATACTCTCCCCAATGTGTAGTCAAGGAAGGGCTTAGAAATTTAGGAACAGTACTGTAAAGCTTTCTTTTTTTTTCTTTCGCAAGACTTCTGCAATGTTACTTAAGAATTGGCAAGCCCTCTCCATGAACCCCTACTCTTTACCCTCCACACCCCATTTACCATGTTGCTTCAGTAGACTGGTGATGAGAAATCTTTTCCCTCAGCCAAGCATCTTGGAATCCATTTTAGCAGTGTTGCTCCTTGGGAAGTATAATCTCTGAAGTTCACCATGATATGGTGTCAACCATGATATGGTATCAGGACTACATTTCCCAGTGTGGACTTTGGCTATAGCAGTAGAAGAAAGAGGGGGGGGGAGAGTTTTCTTCCTGCAGCGAAACACCCCAAGGTATGTGAGCTTAGGAGCATTTGAGAGTTGGAGGACAGAGTTCATGGAAAAGGCTCAAATTACAAAGAGGTTTACAGCTCTTGAGGAAAAGATTTCCCCCTCCCCTAAGGTCTGCACTGTAGCATGTAATTATTTGGGCCCTTTGCAGTATATATATATATATAGGTGTGGACAGATATTTAAATTGAAGCCAGAGAAGGATTCAGAGTGATAATGCTTTCCCAGCTGCTGAAGTTTGTATTCCAAGTCTAGGGAATATGTACTTCAGATATAACTGTAGTGTTTGTATAATTTTTTAAATTATCCTTTTTCATTGCAATAGCAGAAGCAAGAAAAAACCTCTGACCGTTCAAGTATGCTTGAAATGGAAAAGCGGGTATGTATTTCTGTTTTCCTTTATCTGTTTGCTTATTTAGCATAACTTTAGAGTGTGTTTTGGAAAGGAAATGCTACAGAAAGCTGATGCGGTTCCTGCTCTGAAAATTCTTGGGCAATACTCCTGAGCAGTTTTACTTCTCAGACTTGTCTGTCAGCATATTTGCTCACTGTAAACCATTCAGTTTCAACTTTCTGCTGCATAGTCAAAAGCTATAATGTAATAAATTCCTAATTCATGCCCAGCTAGGAACTTAAGTGATCTGTTGAGGACCTGTTCTCTAGTGGGTTCCTCCCTGATTATTTGCCTGGTTCTTAAACTTGGGTTTCAGATGTCAGTGTAAAAGGTTTTTATTCAACCAGGTATTTGTTTAAGTGACCGTATTTTCTCAGGACTGAAGGTGGGATGTACATATTCAGAAATTAATGTCATATTACAGAAGTTGATACAAGATCTATCTAACATATTTAAATGTATTTTTTATCATGGCTGTCCTTGAAGGACAGTGATTGACCCAAGTTTACCCAGTTCATGGCTCTGAAAAGATTTGAAACTGTTAAAACCCTCTAAAATAACAAAGTAGCATATATTGCTTTAAGAAACAGATACCTTCAATGGGAATTGCAAGGCAACCACACCAAGTATTGTCAGGCTTTAAGCCATGGTTTCTGTCAGTAAAAATCAGTGCAAGGGGGTGGGGCCCTTTCAAGGGCTATTTTGGCTTTTGAATGGAGGGCTAATTGGGTCTACACCACCCAGCAATCACCAGATGACTTGATATCTCATGACTTACATGAATCACCAGGACTGACTGCTTGCTACTATTGAACAGCATTCCTCTCTTCAAAAAAAGCCAGTGTGGATTTGTGTTAGAGTTTCAAACTAGGATCTGGAGACTCACATTCAAATTCTACTCTGACATGGAAACTCAGGGGGTGATCATGGGCTAATTACACATTCTCAGACATTAGTTGCTGGGATAAAATGGAGGGGAAAATGGACCCCCCCCCCAAGTCCTTGCAAATTCTACATCATGGAGCTGTAGCTGGTCTGGCCTGGTAGCTGGTATTATGCAACTAGGCCATTGTTTTCCTGACGATAGGCTTGAAGATGGAGAGAAAGAGGGAAGGGCATATAAAGATGGGTTGGCTGAGGGGTGGGAAGAAACAAGGAAGCAGGAAAAGGAGAGAGTCTATGGGGGCTTTCAGGGAAGGGACAGAAGAAATACTGGGGCTGGGAAAATGCAATGCCCCTCCCCAAGTCCTTGTGGGCCCTTTACTTGTATGTCTGTGTAGCCAAGATATCATTACACAAGATCATTTTTGTGAAAATATTGTTCCTAAACAGGAAAAACGAGTCCTTGAGCGGAAACTTTCTGAAATGGAAGAGGAAATGAAGGTATGAAAAATTATGCACTAATATTCTTTTCTGTGCTTAGTAGCATCATTATACAGGCAACTTAAGAGAGAACAGTGTCATATGTTGTAAAAAAACTTTTTTTGTTGAGTGAATATTTTAACATCACACTGCCCTCTCTTGGTTATCGTTTGTCTTCCTTTTTTGGTTGAAAGCGTATTCCAAACCTTAGTCTTAAGATTTCTGTTTTGCACTATTGATATCAAATTACAATTGTTATCTAAGCCTTTCTTATGCTAAAAGAAGTTTCAGTTGCCTTCTAGCATCATTTAGTTGAGGGATGGCTACGCTTTCAAATATCATCATGATGTAAATATGTTCCCCAAAGCTTCACTTGTAAGGAAGAAAGAAATGTTTTGCATTCACAAGAGACATATTCTGTGCTTTAATATTGCCTTTCCTTTGGATTTTGCATCAAACACCCTGGATTTGCTTGACTGCCTGTGCTCCTTATTGCTAAATGGTGACACATTTGTTACAGAGCCTGGTTACCTTTGAAGGAATCCATTTGGGCAGCAGAGTAAACCTTCTGTTCCTAACAAACCCTGTGTACAGAACAGTGTGACTCCTGAGAATGCAGCAGTTGTCTGTCCCTGCCTTAGTGAATGATGCTTAATTTAGAGGTTACTTTGTACATGTAAATTCTAATGCTGAGCTAAGTGTTTGAGACTGGAATGTTTTCATGATGTGGGAGGTTCCCGAATTTTTTACCAATGCTTTATCAGGTTTGTGGTTGTTCGGCACCATAGCTTGCTGTTGAATTAATGCATTATTTTTCTTTTTAAATCTTTGTCCCGTTTATTCAAGATATATATAAAAATTGTCATGTAGTCAGTACAATTTGGCAGGTGGCCAGCATCTCACTGAAGGCAGTTGATACCCAGGGAATTACTGATCACCACTGTGGGATGGTAGGTGAATTTCTTCCAGGACAAGCTGGATTCTGGAGATTTTTGGTTTGTGTTTGGGGGGGGGGGGGCGGAATCATGGGCATAAAATTGGGGTCACTGTGGGTGGGTGGGCAGTTGTGAGTTCCTGCATTGTGCAGGGGCTTGGACTAGATGGCCCTGGAGGTCTCTTCCAACTATATGATTCTATGAAAATACCACAGAGTATGGATTTGTGTCAGGACAATGAATAGCCATCTTTTAATGTGTTTAATGTGTTGGGGATTTAAGGGTTCTGTGTTTTTACTATTTTATTGTAAACTGCCATGAGTCTTTGAGAGCGGCAGTATATAAAAGAATAAATAAATATTATAAGGAATATTATAAGGAAAAATGACCCTGCTTCAGCTGTGATTCAGTTTGTTTTAGAATACCTCTGCAACTTTCCAGAAGTGTTATCTGATTAAGGGAGCTTTGACTCTTGAAAAGGTGTTACTGGGATAAATCTAAAACTTCCCAGAATGTACTGCGGACAGAAAGAGACCATTGTTTCAGTGGGGTGAAAGGATGCTGGAGTGTATCTGCCTCAAAAAGGGGGAGGCATTCAAACATTTTTAATTGATTTAGAACTTTCCTTAAATGATTGCCCAAAGAGGAGCATGTTTTCCAGTGGTTCTGGTGAAAGCAGTCTTGCCAGTCAGGAAGGCTCCTCTGCCAATGAGAGACACTTTCCAGTCCAAAGTTAGAGTCTGGAAAAGCATCAGTTTATCCTAACCATGCCATGAACTAAATAGGAACACTAACTATAACTGTCGAAGAGAGAAGAACAACAAGAAGACAGGAAAGAGAGGCATCCATTGATTTTTGAACTGGCCACATGAACATGGTGCTCCCAGAAAGCCACACCCTAATTTTGGATTTGCAGGCATGAAATCTACTTAAACCAGCTCAAATTTCCTTTTCTCCTGTTTTGAGGACTGGGGGAGGCAGGATGGGAAGAACCATTCTCAAGACTTCCGGTGTTCACCATAGGCACGATTTTTTCTGTTCATATGATATAAGGTTTTTTTTGTTTTGTTTTGCAAAACATCACCCTTTCCAGTGTTGTTGAAATAGAAACAGTGTTGTAGTAAACACAGCAGATGCTTCTTGACTCCTAACCATAGAAATCAGATACAGTGTGCATACTGGTCCTCACACAAGGGCCCAACTCTGCAAGTCAAAGCACAGCTTTCCACCGAGCGAACCCTGTTAGTAGTAATTAGTAGTACTACTATTAGTAGTAATAGTAGTAATAGTAGTAGTAGCCCAGTTTATTGCATATAGCCAATGGCTGTTGCAAGCCTTACAGTAAGTTACTTGAAAATTATACAAACTTCATATATGGAAATCATTAATAAAGAATAACAATACAAGTGAACTAAAACAATGCTTAACAAATCTGTCCATAACCCTTATTGCATAAAATGTAACATCTTTTGCCAGCATTTCAATTCCAATTCTTGGTGATTTGGGTGCTTTTGTGAAGAAACTTAATTAATTTACAGCTATTGTAAACAAAATAACTTTCCCCCTGTGAATTGTAATGTAGTGTAATGATCTTTCATACATGCATACATGATAATCCTGTTGCAATTACAATTCATCAGCTTATGTGACTGTAGCATTTACTTACATACACGTAAGACATACACATGATTAGTATATATTAATTGTGGGAATCATGCAGTTTTTAAACTAAAGGCTGCTTAGTAGATTGTAAATAAACAAATCAGCAGTCTGACAACAACACCTCACGTCTTGTGTGGGTGACTACTTCTGCTAAATGTTATTTTTCCTGTGCAACTGTCAAACAACAGCATAGATCCAACTAATCAAAACAGGACACATTTCTGCATGAGACTTGCTGCTTCCTCTTCCCAAAGCATTCCTCTGAAGGCCATGCCTCTGAAGTTGCACCTGAAGTTCCAGTGAGCCTCAGGAATATGGATGAGCACAAAACCACATTTGTTCAGTTTGGTTCACGGATGAACCAGGGACAAATGTGCTGGTTTGCAAACTGAACCAATTTGTATCAGTTCATGAGCCAAGTAAACTGCTTTCTGCTCCCCACCAAAAAGTGTCAAGGAACAGAAAGCAGGGGTAAATGGCGCCAAGCTATTTAAATTGAACAGCTGAATAGCTTATTTGATTTTTATGAAGAGCAGAAAGCAGGAGTTTTCAATGGCTTGGAACCATTTAAATCCCTGCATCAAAATTCATAAAAGTTCATGACAGCTCTTCAGTTCACTAACATCACTTCACAAGCTACAAACCAGCCAAAATTTGTAACAGACTTTAGCTTGTCAGCCTGCTTGTGCCCATCCCTGCTCAGGGAAGACTTGAGTAGACTGGATAAAGGAGGAGAAGGAAGTGGCAGGAACCTACCCCTCACACACTCCTGCACATACAGAACAAGAGGAAAGCTCCCCATTTTGTGATACTATGTACTATGCTTTCTCAGCCAGGTTTTCATGTAATCTTGGGGTTTCTTGACAGCCCTGAAGTTAATTTATTTTTTTGTAATTTGTTAAATGTTTATCAAGTGATATGACCATATATGGTCATGTTGACCTGCTCCTCCTCACAAAATTGGTCACTCCCAAAATGGCTAGTGATACACTGAAGGGGAGGAGCCCTGGGTGGGCATGTACACAGCTATGCTTCCCAGTTATATTCTGCATGATTGCTCTACATCTGAGATTTCTCAGAATCTAAAGAATGTTTCAGGAGTTTCTCAATGGTAAAAAGGTTGAGAAAGGCTGCTGTACACCGTTCTGGTTAGTTTTTCTGTAGACCTTGCTCAGTTGCAGCTACCTTTTACCTTACAGCATTATTTCAGTGAACTTAGACTGGAGTAACTCTACATAGGATTGCACTGTTAGGTATTTTGGCTGCATCAGACTACGACACCCTTCCTAACTGAAGCATATTGCTTGAAGATGCCAGGGATAGGGATGTCCATTGGTAGAATAGTGAGTAGGAGATGAATTTATGTAGGTTCTTATATATTTCCTCACATCCATAAAACATCCAAGGCCCAGTAAGAGTTTACTTATATTTTATTTACTCTTATATTACTTGTATATTTAGTTGATATACAATACAAATATACATACCATAAATGAATAAAAACCCAATAAAACCTGCAAAAGTAAATAATGTTACAACAACAGCAAGTAAAACATTGGTATGTAAAGTTCTAGATAGCTGTTTCATCAGCAGTATATAAAACTCCCAATCAACAGTTTATAATTGGATTTAATAATGGTGAAAGCCAACAATTAAAGACAAGGCAAAAGTCTTTAATTCTCAATAAGGTCTGTCAGTCCTGTAATTTTCTCAGGACTCCATTTAGGCCTTCTGTTATTGGAGACCTAGAGCAGAGCTCTCTGAGTGTTTAAAGCATTTATTGTCCCTCTTTAAACTGTTCCTTTGACTTTTGGGTAATTATTGTTTTTCTGCTATCCCATGTGCTGTCCTGGAAAACATTACACTGCTATGGTAGTTTGGAAGAAGAGAAGAGTTGGTTCTTATATGCCACTTTTCTCTACCCGAAGGAGGCTCAGAGCAGCTTACAGTTGCCTTCCCTTTCCTCTCCCCACAACAGTCACCCTGTGAGGCTGAGAGAGCCCTGATATCACTGTTCGGTCCGAACAGTTTTATCAGCGCAGTGGTGAGCTCAAGGTCACCCAGTTGGCTGCATGCAGGGGAGTGCAGAATGGAACCTGGCATGCCAGATTAGAAGTCCGCATTCCTAACCACTACACCAAAACTGGCTTTGCTACATAATATGCTAATATTTCTGTTAACCAAGGTGCATTTATGTTCTATTGTCCATTCTGTCTGTGTTTCCCTTTCTTATTGGGAACCAGGCAGATCTTGGCTTCATTGCTTTGAACAAGAAGAAATGTCTGTGCTTGAAGAACAAGAGCTGCTGAACCTCTGAAATCGAGGCAGTGATGAAAGCCATTTCCTGCCTCATTGGAGATAGTTACAATTTTCTGTTGCCCTGTAAAGGAGCTTCAGATGTTTTTACAGAGTGTGATAATTCTTTGAAGTCAAGCTCCATTTGGGTTTCACTTTATCTCTTTAAAAGATACCTTTCAAAAGCTAAAGATAGAATCTGTCTTATAACCTGATCTCTGATCCTTAGTTGGAAAGGAGAGGCTGACATTTTGATCCCCTCACCCAGGGAAGCACTAGCTTGAACCCAAAATGCAGTATTGCCCTTTTCAAGGTCATATTAAAATGTTTTAATGAGAATTTGAATGGCCTAAACAATTCCAATTAGCAGAAGAGCTAAACTTGATCCTATATTGTCTGTGAGATGAGAGAAAATCCAAAATCTGTCTAGTTGCTGAGAAGTGTATCAAATATAGGTGTGACTAGCCAAAATGATGGCATTATTATAGTGGGAAAAGAATAATGCATTGTAATGTTTATAAATATTGTAGTGTTATGCTACCCCATCAATCATACATGTATCTAAAGTAGTTCTATGGCTCTGTTTTTAAGGCAGTACTAGTTTCTGTAATCTCATTATATTTTCCCCATTAGTTTTCCATTTGAAGGAGCTTGTTAAAATAAATGCAGTATCCTTATGGGCCTATCAACTGTATGTTTATGGCAGTCGCAATATAAGCCATTCTCAGCATGTCTGATTCTCTGAACTGACATCCATTTCATGCATCACATGCCATATCTGTCAATAGCTTCTTTTTATAGCCAAAGTCACCTTGTGCTAATAAAACAAATATTGTATGCACCCTGCAATGGTCTTTGCTGTGCAGTTGTTGCACTTTGGCTTATTACTTGTCCAGATCCTTCTGTCTGAATGTACATTCTTAGCCTGCTATGTGTGAACTTTTTCCCCTTGCTGTCAGTGGCTCACTTAGAGGACGATGACATGGAAGGCTGAACTTGATATTTAATAGAAGCAGTTCTGCTAAGCTCTCAGGATTGCTTGATTGCTGTACTTCTCAGCCATACAAGCTTAATCAGCTGGAATTTTCAGCAGTTAAGCCTTTTAAAGTATTGACATGTGGGATATTATCAGATTCTACGATGCTGTTTTCTGGATGATACATTCAGCGTTTTGTTTAGGTCTGTTGTTATGCAACATAACTTCCCTGAGTATCTGAATGACTAAATTAATGCAACCTAAGTCAAGCATCCCAGATTTTAGAGGTGTTTTACAGTCAGGAAGTGAAGGGATGGCATATGGATATTGGCATGTAGCCTTGTAAGGTGTTTGTAAATAGGATGGCAAGATTCTTCCCTCAAGCCAGTGGAGTATCTCTACAGAGAAATTTCTCAAGTGGAAAGGGATATCTTTTCTTACAACTTTCCTCTTTCTCCTATTCCTTCCTTCTAACATGTCCCCTCCAGATGTTGCTTCTGAGATAAGGGAGGCCCCTAAGAACATCATGGGGGGTGGGAGTTCTGGATAGGGGGAATTGATTAAAATCACCACCATTCTGCCTGCAGAAATCTGCCATGAGATCCAAACCGTAGTGTCTTGTTTGTTGTGTTGATCTTTGTCCATTGTGACAGGCAGATTAGCTAGTGCAGTTTTCCATCAGAGCTTATTTTCAGCTGTGTGTGAATGTATATGACCTGTAAGGCCTGTCTATGCCTTTTGTTCCAGTTTCTGTCACTATTTATGTCTCACGTGTTGGTTTATTGCTTCAGAAACCAGGGTCTTTTTTGTTGAACTCTTTTTTTTCTGAACCACCATTAAGGCCAACAAAGTTTTTATTTACAGATGACTCCTGGCAACAGCTAGAACAAGGTGGCTAGGCACTGCTTGTGTTACTAGTTCTTATGGCAGCATTTGACTTAGATCATGGGGATTCGGGGGTCAACCCTACATCTCCTTTCTCTAAGGTTGGGGACAAGGTTGCCATTGGGGAAGAGCAGTCTTGCCCCTGCCAATTCTAGTATAGGAGTACCACAGGGCATGATCCTCTCCCCAATATTATTTATATGCCCTCTAGCACAGCTGGTCTGGAGATATGGGCTAGGGTTTTACCAGTTGTGGATGACACCCATCTCCATCTGTTAATGAGCGGACAGTTAAATACCCCACCCGAGACTTTGGCTAGGTGTTTGGGAGCCATAACAGAATGGCTCCAGCAACATCTCCTGAAGCTGAATCCTGCAAAGATGAAGGTCCTGTGACTGGGAAAAAAGAGCCCAGAAGAAGAAGTCTAGGATCCACAGTCAGAAATCTGGGAGTGATCCTCAAGGCCTTCCTTACAATGGAGGTTCAGATCACTAGAGTGGTTTGCCAGGCGTTTTTCCATTTATGGCAAGTGAAGCTACTATCACCCTACCTGACCTCATAGCACCTGGCCACAGTGATCCATGCAACTGTCACCTCCAGGCTGGGTTACTGCAACTCACTCTACACATACCTTCCCTGGACTTTGATCTGGAAATTACAGGACCCCATGGATGGCTCATATTCAACCTGGCCTCCAGTAGCTTTGTGGTCAATCAGTTACAACCTGTTGATTGTCCCGGGTCCCAAACAAGTGCACTTGGCCTCGACCAAAGTCAGGGTCTTCTCAACCAGGTTTCTAGCCTGGTGGAACAAGCTGCCAGTGGAGAGCTGAGCCCTATCAGTGGCTGATTTCCTTTCTCCAGGGTTGTGAACAGAGGGTTGGTGTGGGAGAGAGCTACTCGTGCCCTTGCCAACTCCCTTGTGGAGTACCACAGAGCACAGTTCTCTCTCCCACTTTATTTAACATCTTTATGTGCTTTCTAGCCCAACTAGTTTGGGAGTTTGGGCTGCGATGTCATCAATATGCAGAAGACACCCAGCTCTCTTTCCCCCCACCTCCACAAAATATTCACCACATGTCATTCTGGCTTAAGCAGAGCCATCTGAAACTCAACTCCTGGGTAGGAAAGGACTGGGTGAGGAAGCCCAGTTGCGCTGCCTAGATGGCATGCAGCTTATGGCTGGGTATGATCTTTGATGCCTCCTTGTCAGTAGAGGCACAGGTTACCAAGGTTGCCCAGCTGACACATGTAGCCACAGTGAACCATATGACAGTCACCTCCAGACTGGATTTCCGCAATATGCTCTATGTAGGCCTTCTCTTGACGCTGGTGCAATTTTTTGCCTTTTCCATGCTGAAACTGCTTTGGGAGGTCTTTCTGGCGACATTCTCCCTCTCACACCCACATTTCTGCTAGTGCAGGTGTTCAGGCTGTCATTCTGCAAGCATGTGGCTGCAGTTCAGCCACACCACTCATGCCCTGCACTGGTGTAAACACCCCTTATGCTGGAGTAAGTCTAAGTTCCACTAATGTTAGGGTCAGTCAACACCCTGTTCTGATTTGCTCCTCTGATGTGATCGCGTTGATTTTTTTTAAACAATCAGTTTCATCTTATAAATGTAAAGGTAAAGGTATCCCCTGTGCAAGCACCGGGTCATGTCTGACCCTTGGGGTGCTGCCCTCTAGCGTTTTCATGGCAGACTCAATACGGGGTGGTTTGCCAGTGCCTTCCCCAGTCATTACCATTTACCCCCCAGCAAGCTGGGTACTTATTTTACCGACCTCGGAAGGATGGAAGGCTGAGTCAACCTTGATCTGACTGCTGGGATTGAACTCCCATCCTCATGGACAGAGCTTTTAGACTGCATATCTGCTGCCTTACCACTCTTCGCCACAAGAGGCTACTTCACCTTATATGGTATCCCTAGTATAAAATACAAAAACACCTTGGACCAGAACTTGGGATATATGAAAAGATTTATAATTCTAATCCATGTGTGCCCTGTAGATGCTTTGCAAAACAATACTATTTTATTATTGGTTGGTTTGCTGTCAGGTCGCAGTCAACTTATGACAACCCTGTAGGATTTTCAATGCAAAAGAGGAACAGAAGTGTTTTGCCTGTTTCTACCTCTGTGTAGCAACTCTGATATACCTGGTAGGCTCCTGTCCAAATACTGATCAGGGCCAATGCGTCTTACTACATGTAAAATGTGGGTGATTTAACCCTTAGGAGAAATAGAATCTGAGATCCCTTTTCAGTCCTTTTAATGTGGTCTAGCTTCTTGTGTACCTTCACCACTCTCCACCTGTCATTGCTGCCCTTTTCTTCCCCCATTTGTCAGCTGAATTCATGTTTCTATGCTCTTTTATATCCTATGTTTTGTCTTTGTCTATCTCCTCCATGTCTCACTTTGCAGAATCTCCACCAACTCAAACAGATTCACACTTTGAGGCAGATGAATGAGCAACTCCTGGCTGAAAACAGGGCTTTGACCCGGGTTGTGGCCCGGCTCTCGCAGTCCACTGAACCCCCAGAGTCGGAAGAGCTATAGCATCTCCCCCTTCAGTTGATCTCCTTTCTTCCACTCTTCCAGGCAGGTCTTTTCTCTCATTGTCTGTCCAAACTCTCTGTCACCCTTTCTAATATTTTCCTTAACACTTGAGTAGTAGCAAGCATTATGTGGATATTGCGAATTATAAATTCTGTTTCTAATATATATAATCTTTATAGCAGAGATGAATGTCTTAGCTTACGCAGACAGCAGATTTACCTTCAGGTATGTGTTTTCCCCATTAAGTTCTGCCACAGGGAATGCTGTTCAGCACTTTGACAACTTACTTGGACTGTACTTACTATTAGAAAGACACCCTTCAAAAAGTGATGAACAAAATAGAGCAGACATGCAAAATCCAATTGTCTGCTTTGTTGATTAGGTTAGGAATCCTGCCTTTATGCAAAGACATTAAATCTGATAGTACATCATGTATCCTTCTAAAAATATGTGTGTGACCCCATTTGACATATAGATCAGTGTTAGAGGTGGCAAATTACTGAATTGTTTTATGGCATGCTGTGTCTGCTAAATGATTCAGTATGGCTACACTAAAAACACTGTGTCATCACTGAATTAATTGAGGAGAGAGCTGTAGCTCTTTTTTATGACTTGCTGAAGTTTTTGGTTTTATACCTAATTGTGGAAATAAGGTGATACCTGGTGACTATTAGGGATAGGCATGAATTTAAAAATGTTGGTTTGTTTCAGGATTCAGAGTGGCCTCTGAACCAAACCCTGAATTGGGCCAGAACTTTCCCAAACTGAATCAGCCAGTTTGGACACACTTTCTCCTGGCCCCAACTCATTAGGCAAACACAAATGCAGTATTTGCAGGGGGGGCCTATTTCACCTCTTACCTCTATTCCTTACTTGATCTGCAGCCAGGCCTGGTATGAATTCTGGCTTCTGCCCCACAGAATCTTTCTCCTGCCATCAAGGACAATTATGGTGAACCCTGCCTGGCTCCCAGGTGCCAGGCCTACTGACCCCTCCACCACTGCCAAAGTCAGCAAACCCTATGCAGGTCCCAGTCTCTGCTGCTGGACCCCACCAAAGCTTTCTCCCCACGGTCAATGACAGCAGCAAAACCCACAAAGTTTGCAGCCACCAGGCCGAGCACTACAAAGGTCTCAGCCTCTGCTGCTGGACCTGCCATGTCTTCTTCCTCTCACCAACACAGATGATACCCAGACTCCACTGCTGGGTCCAAGCAAGGCTCCCCCAACAACTATCAGTAATGAAAATAGCCAGCTCCACCTGCTGCCACTGGTGTCAAACATTGGTGTCTTTGTTTTAACAGGGATTAATTCCTCCAATGCATATTTTAGTAATAATATTTTTATTTTGATGCAAACCTAGGGGTTCCCCAAGTTTACAGAGGTATCTGCTTTCTTTCTCTGTAGACCCAATCCTCAGATCATGTGGGAGAGATTTTTTTTTAAACATAAAAAAGGCATAAGTGGAAACTAAAGGAAAAGCAAGCCTGAAACTGAACATATGTATGGCTAGCTCTTGAATACTGCCAACAAAAGTAGTTATAAGTTTATGTCAACTTATTGTATGGTTTACTTTACAGTATCTGTATCCTGCTCTTTCATAGCTCAGAGTACATCCCAGAAACTAAAAATACAGTATCATTTCAATGTCAAACTAGCTGGAGCGATCAGTGCCTAAACTTCTTTCTGTTTTAAATGCCACTCCATAAGGACACTATCTCAGTGATATACAAAGGCCAATTTAAATAGCCAAGAGTTTGCAGGCCAACTAGGTTGAGAGCTGCTACCTTTCTTTAGGTAATCCATTCCATAACTACTGAGATTGCTGACTTTTTAAAAAAAGGAACCACATAGCTTTGTGGGCGGTGGGATTATCAACAAATGTGGATCCCCTTGAACTTCTCTAATTATTTGGGTTTCTGAATAAGTTAACCTTGTAGAAGTGTTGGCTATGTGTTGCAGGACATAGTTGGGTGATAATTATCTGAAACAAGCACATCTTGTCACTGTTGAAATTGGCATGTGGGAGATTTTTTCTCTCAATATGTCATTTTTCTAACAGTGGCAGGGTTCTCTTAACCTTCTTTGGGCTTGTAATTCGTGGTTACTTCTTGTATACTAAAATATGGTAAAATTTATAAAAAAAACATCTTCCTGGGAGTATTCATGAATCAATAGTAAGTTGTCATGAATAAATAATATTAACATGTATATAAAAGATGCAGAAATGATTGTCTAGTGCTAAAAGTTGTACTTGGTATTTTCAGTCCCTGTACTGTACTTTTAAGGAACCAAGCGTACTTCCTGCTGTGGTGTAATAGGTAAAAAATAGTTGTACAATTTTTAATGAAGCATTAACCTGTTTGCTGAAGTTTGAGTTTTCGGGGTGCTTGCTTACTTGCTTGTTCTGTTTGATTTTTAACTTGATGTCATAACTATTTAATTGTTGTCTTCCACAGATCCAAAATAGTTGACTTTCTGAAGGGCTTGTTTCACTAAAGCCATTATTCAAAATCTGATACATTTTTAAAGTGCATATAACAAAATTCCAATCATAAAAGAATCACAACAATAATATAGAGAATGTATAATTAAGAAACAATTTAGAGCCACTGAACAATAAGAAAAGTAGGTAATCAAAAAGAATGGGTAGCCATTCTTATAGTTATTTCACTAGCTCTAATATAATTATTTCAGCATAAACAGATTTCATTGATCTAGAAACAGGGAAGGCTTATGATTTAATTTATGCAATTCTGTTACTATAGTGATCTATTTATAGATATTTATATCAGGATATATGTTTACTTCTTATATATATTGAGCCTTTTAAAAGGTGCCGTTTTAACCGTTGTACCAAATTAAGTCAAAATTAATATTGTGCCATTTAAACTGAGGGAGAAAATGTTTTTAAAAATCTGTATAGTGAGTTAACATGAAGAAGAAAAAGTTATTTTTATACCCTGCTTTTCACTACCTGAAGGAGTCTCAGAAACCATTTGCACATTTGAGACATACCTTGTTTCACTTTGGATTTCCTTTGGATGCTACAGGTTGATGCTAGACTTTCTCTAGGGCTTTCCTCTCCTCATTTCCCAGGCTGAAATTTGCCACCTGTTTTCCACATTAGAGGCTACTTCTCTTAACCACTACCCCATTTATACCACAATTGTAATGTATGGTGGAATTATTTATATGAGACTGAAGCTGGAAGCTCTTAAACAGTTCTGTTAAAATCTTATTGCATCTAGGTTTGTTCCCATGGGTTAGTTCAAGAATCATATAGAATAAGTAAATGACTCTTAGGAAGGATGACTTGTTCTCTGGGGGGGAGGGGGAGAACTACAACAGAAGTTGTTGTGGAAGTGATGTTGTGTTTTCTCCCTTCTGGAGCAGCACTCACCCAGCACAGCCAAGCCCCACAAAAAGGATGAGGATTGTGGCCTTAACAGTGGCCTCTGCTGAGCCTGTCTGGAACTTCCTTCCTTCTCCCACTGCTGTTGTTGCCCTGTGGCCAGGTCTGACCTGTAGGGCAGAGGAAGCCGGTGGGTCTGAAGTATCTCCACTTCTCTTTCCATCATCATGCAATGTGGCTTCAGGTGTCTCCAGTGCCACCCAGTCCCGGCTGAAGGAAAGCCGCTTCCTCCCCCTTTATGGGAAGCAACAACAGGACCACAGTGCCTGTACCTCAGCCTGGTTTCCTCTTCCTCCCTTGCCTGACTAGGCTGGTCTTCGGATGCTGCTGCAGCCCCATGCCAGCTTCATTACCACCACCAGTGGTATGAGGCCAAGAGCAGAGACCCAGCAGTAAGCCTCCTTGCTTATTCCTCCCTCCTCCTTTCCTTCCTTCACTTCCATTCCCCCGTCTCTCTCACAATTGCACAGAGTACCTCCATCCCCCCACTTCCCCCTTCCTTCCTCTTCTTTCCCACCTGTCTCTCTCTGGGCACTGGTCAGTGGCTTTTCTAGGTGTCTCCTCACTGCCTTCAGAAACAAGGCTGACAGCAGGCAGAGAAAACAGGGTAGTTACCCATGATACACAAGGGTAGAGCAATTCTTCTCCTTCCACTACTACTAGGGCTGCAGCTGCTGCCTAGGCCAGGGGAAGATACTGCAATGCCACCCAGACAACCAGGTGTGACTTATTGACACCCTCAGTTGGTCCCAGGACGCAGCTACACTCTTTTCACTTGAGACTTCAGCCAGACAAGAAGTCTAGAATTGGCAAAGCAAGAGGCAACACAATTTAGCCAATCCAGAGAGAGGAACTTGTTCTGACAGCTTATGACCCTGCTCTGAACGGCAGTTGTGAAGATCAGGTTCAGCTGTATATTGTAAAACGAGGGCTGCGGGAGAGTTTCAAGCCATGCAGGAGTTGTTTTCTAAAAAAATGTGGAAACATCTTATGCTGCCCCCTGGGGGGGAACTGGAATGGAAGTCACTATGGAAGTAATGTCACATCCCCCTCCCTCCCATTGACCCATGCCCAGGCCTGGTCTCTAGGGTGCAATAAACAGTTGAGGCCAGGATGTGGTTACCATCTACATAAGGTCAGCCCCCGTTACAAAATTCATGATGCCGCTGGAGACTTTGACATATTTTATTAGTATAAACAATCAATGTTGTTTTGTTAATGTAAAATAATGTTTTTATTGAAATTGTTTTATTGATTGTAAAGTTTTTTATGGTTGTGTGCTGTCTTAAGACTTAAGTGATCTCATTATTGTTCTCCATTTTCTATAAAATGATAATCATACTGTTTTCTCAGTGTTGGTATCAGAGAGTTCTAATTTTATCCTGTGCCCACCTAGAACATCAACTCTGTTGATGCAGTGGCATGCTATTCATGGAGAAAATGTGAAATGCTCCATCAGTCTTGGGTCTCCCTTTCCTTTGTGAGATCTAATGTGTAAACTGGAATGTTGTTAGTATAATCCATTACACAAGCTCATTTGCATTATGATGCACTTGAATCTTGACACAGAGACTGTTAATGTGTTTTATCTGGATGTGGTACTAATGTGCAGGAAGATTCTTTCAGTATGTGTGTTTTGGGATTTTAGAGCTTTTAGACCTACTAATACAAGAAAAATAGAGTCTTTAAGACCAACAAAGATTTATTCAAGGTGTGAGCTTTTGAGTGCATGTATCCTTCCTCAGACTAAATGAACAACTATCATGACTTCAATCAAGAAAATATAAAGAAACATATAATATCATATAAAAAGATCATAACTTAAATCAAGCAAATATAAAAAGATACATTCAAGCCTAGGCTGACATCAGATACACATTTCATTATGGGTTCTTTTCCTGAATAGTCTGCTGTGTGACAACAACTCTTAAAAAATAACTTTCCCTTTGTAGAAACTCAGTTGATTACCTTTAGTACATTTAATATCTAAGTATTTACAATAACTCTGTATGTATCCAAACTGCCAAACATGAATACTGTGTAGGCTTTGGGAGAGAACAGAGATGTTCCTTCCTTCCTTCCTTCCTTCCTTCCTTCCTTCCTTCCTTCCTTCCTTCCTTCCTTCCTTCCTTCCTTCCTTCCTTCCTTCCTTCCTTCCTTCATTCATTCATTCATTCATTCATTCATTCATTCATTCATTCATTGGCTGCCACTCCTAGACCATGCCAGGTCATGGCGATTTACAGAAATCAATAAAAATAATAATAAAATTACAGTCTAAAAGCAGCCTAATCCAGTGTATTCCCTCCCAACTCACCCGCCCACTCCCAGCACACAACACCCTTGGGAATTTAGAACTTAGAATGTAGTATTTAAATAATTTTTAAATCCATAATTTAAAAAAAAACATGTAGTTGTGCCGCTGTACATATAAAAATGTACATATTTCTTCTCCACAGGTAAATATATAATAGCTCATAGGTAAACATGTTATGTTGGAACTGTCCCTCGTTGGTTTTATGTTGCTAGCTGGTCTTCTCTTATGGTTTTGGACTGTATAAAGCGCTGTTCCAGTATCCTTCATCACATGGGCACCTGATCCCTTCTCTCAACAGAAGTCAGTCTTTAGAAATTCCCAGGAGCTTGATGTGGCCAACAAAATGCTCAGGGGACTAGAAATCAGGTTCTTACCACACCTACATACTGCATATTACACCATTTATTGAAAGCATAATAATCTTAAGTTTCTCTCCTGGCTCAAAAGAGATCATTCTTAGGTTTCCTGTGACTCAGAACTGCTTTGTATTTCTAGACATCCAGTATTAAAACTTCTTGCTTGTATAGCCTGCCATTCATGTGAACATTAAATTAAAATGAAGCTGTGTTTTGTTAGAAGATTGTTCATCTTTTTAAAAAGGGACTTCCTTCAGGTAATAGCACTGGTGATAATTTTAATGGAAGGTATTTGAAGATTTTGCCTGAAGAATACTAAAAACCAGTCCCTTTATATACATTATCACTTGGGGGGGGGAGTGCGTTCGCTTATGTGTTTCTCTGAGGCATTGAAAGGGTGGATTTAGATAGTAAATGTAGGTAGTAATGTCTTTTGAGCAAAATGTGCAATAGAAATCTTCTACAGACTGTTTTGTTATCAGCAACTACCACACAATATGAATATTTTATGAAACTGCTTTAAGTGTTCTGGAGTTATATAATGTGCCCTGATCTCTCTTGCTCTGGATTCTTTCATACATTTTAAGGCACCGTGCTATAGATTATGTGTATTTCCTAACCTGAAATGCAAGGGAGGACAAGTTTCTGGGGGTGGGGGCTAAAGCTTTGCTAGATTACCATCATTTTCCAAGCCTTAATCACGCCCAGTAATATTTGTAGTTGTATTGTCCTCAATTTACTAATATTAACCAGTGTGTCGTGTAACTTAACACACTCACTTGAGTAGCTGCTGTTTTCTGTATGTAGGAACTGAACAGTCACTCCTGTTTCCCTCATCTGTAAACTGCATTCCATGGTATAAATTAAAAGCTAAGGGGTGTGGGGGTGGGGTCCAGAATGGGGGGGGGCAACAATTGGCCCCGGACTGACCAGTTGAGAGGCGTGCAGCGCCTCCTGATTCACCCACACACCCCCGCCAGGTAGGTGCCCGGCCGTCAGAGCCTTCCATGCGGGCCTCGCAGCTCCGAGGCCCACACGGAAGCCAGGGGAATGGCGGGGAAGGGGGTGACCGGGGAAGGCTTCCCGCAGCCCTTGGAGCACTCTCAGAGGCCCGCGGACAGGGGGCCTGGTGAGGGTGTGTGCTGAACCCGGGCTAGGGGAGGCTTCCGTGGGGATGGGGAAGGGGGGCAGGTAGCCGGACGCCGACGGGAGGCTTCAGTCCGGCCTGGGGACTCGTGGGGGAGGGGGCAGGTGGGGGAGGCTTTAGCGTGTCCCTTGGAGCGGCCCCACCATGCATGCTCTGAGGGCCGCACCAAAGCCGGGGACTTGTGGGGGAGGGGGCGGCTGGGGGAGGCTTCGGAGTGGCCCTCGGAATGTCCTCACTGCGCCGGGCCTGCTCCGAGTGCCGCACCAAAGCCAGGGACTTGTGGGGGAGGGGTCAGGCAGGGGAGGTTTTGGTGCGACCCTCAGAACAGCCTCCAAAGCCCGCGCCGAAGGCGGGGACTGGTAGGGGAGGCTTCGGCAGGGGGGGGATGCCCCTGCCCCTTCAAGGCCCATCCTTATGGATGGGTTTTAAAGCCTAGTAGATGATATAATACAAATTAGATTGATATGGGGACTATACTGCATGGACACCCTTACCTGTTTCTGAGGTTTTCTTTAAATGAATACTAGCTGACTGTGTGTCTCCTCACCACTATGTCTGCAAAGGATGACCATTAGCTACATGAGAGGTCTGAACACAAGCTGTGCTTAAATAATTAACACTTATCTTCTATCTGAACAGGTTTTGACAGACCTGAAGTCAGACAATCAGCGGCTGAAAGACGAAAATGGAGCTCTCATCCGAGTCATCAGTAAACTCTCAAAATAGTACACTGAGCGGAGGATGGACATGCAGAGAGGACTTCTGGGCACAAGCTGCCAACCCTGCCACTTGCTTCTGATCCTCCAGTTGAAAGAACTTCTGGAGTTTCTGAAATGGATCAGTTGCTCACGCCCTCCGCTACCTTGCACCTTGCTGGGCTTTCTCATGTTGCACAATGCTCATCCCTTTGCCCCCAAATGCATGGCATATCCAGCCACCAATGTTATTATTTTTAGAATGTTGAAATAATCCCATGGGTTAGTTACCTGTGAGCTACCCCAACAATCTGCTGTACACCTTATTTCCGTCCACCGTAACCCAATGGAAAGAAGCATCTGCTGTAATAAGTTATATGTAAATGACTATACTGTGTTGATCCAACATGTCTTAAGGTGGTAGAGTGGGGGATAGGGAGTGAGACTGGGTATTGTCTTGAAAATGTGTTCAGTTTCCCTTCTGGAATCTGGGAGTCTGCAATGCTGTGAATGCCACAGTGACTTATTTCTCTTGAGAGCCTATGACAACAGTTACTCGGCTTGGAGATCCGGGTTCTCCATGTGTTTCAGTAGCTGACTGACTAATTTAATGTAAGATTTTAAATCTAACTTAACTTTGGGATCTAAATTAGTGGATCCTCCCCCTTTGTTTTTCTTCTTTTTTATAGCCCACCTCATTATGCTTCCTACTGTTTCTTTCTATGATAATCTTTTCTGGTACAGTTTAATAATGCAATTTTTTCAGCTAACATTTTGCCCCTGTGATTCGAATGAGAAACTGTTTACCAGCAGAGATGATTTACCAGTAAATTACCCATGCAGGCAGAACATAAAACACCAACATGCGCCTTTATCAGTAAAACAGCACGTTCTTTTTTGAAACTTGTAACACTGCACGAAAGAAACCATTTGAGTATCTAGTCAAATATGTTGTACAATTAAGGTAAATTTTCAATGGATCATGAGAGGTTTAAAACTGAGGAGTTTGAAGCAGAAGATGTAGAGAGACTGGGTAGAGATCCTTATCGCTGTGGGAAGTGAGGATCCTCAGTCCTGATGGAAAGACTTGAACATGCTGAGTAATATTTGATACTGCAGTCATTTTTTCTGTTGTAATTTCATTCTTGTTTTATATCTAGTCAGGAAGTTACTAGCAGGATTTGCATTGCTCAAACCCTGTTTTCTGCACTTACTGTAAATTAATCAGCTGACATGAATTCTTTAAAAGTGACTGTTTATATGCCACATTTTGCTGTTTACTACAGCCCTTAAGAACCAGCTTTTATCTGCAGATCCGAGTGAGAAGATTCCTGGTCATCTTGTTTAGTGGACTGCTCTCCCCCCCACCATGCGTTCTTCTTCCAAGGCATGCTATTGTTTTTATGAAGCTGTTTGTGCCTGCACTTAAGATACCTTGGTTTTGTTATGGTTTTCTGATCATTTAGAAAAGGACCTGTGGGGACTCAGACTAGCCACTCATGGCTAGATTTAAGTGAGATATGTCAAGGTAGGACACTCCCAACTGTGCTCAGTGGGCAAAATGTCCAGCTTTATTTGCTGTACTATAGATGACCTTCTAGACAAAAGCATGATTGGCTTCAATCATCTTTGAACCTTCCCTACCCAGATGTGTGCATTCCTATCAACTGAGCAGAATTGCAACAAATTCTCTTAAGGGCCTGTCATCCCCATCTCTGATATGGCCAGTGGGAGTTGCTTCTGGCCTGTGATTTCAAATTGTAATATGGTTAACATTTTTGCATATCAATTTTGAACAGAAAGAAACTAGAGCCTGAGTTTTTCGGCAAACCATAGGCCTCCTGAGCCTGGAATGTTGCCTTGCATTCAAATGCTTTTTGAAGAATACATGTTCAGGTTTTTGGATGGGTCAGTTATATTGTGCAATTCCTTATACTTCTATTGATATTATTAATTGCTCTTCTAAACCAAACTTTGCATGTTTAGAGTTTTTAGCCTACCTTTCTTTCCACTTTCTGTCCCAAGCCTGGGTAACCCAGGAACAAGTACTTTTCTTTATGCAATTAGGGGCTAATATGTGTCCTGACCTCTCTTTGAGTGATACTTTCCAAGTCTCAGGCATGCTAGTTCATTATCTGGCAGATTTGTAGCTGGCAAGCAATTTCAGCTGATCCTGTCCAGGCTCTGTCCAACAGTCAGTTATAATCCATTCTGCAGTGATGATCTATATTCAACTGCAGTCAATTCCTACTGGACTATACTTAAACCATTTGCACAATTTCTTCTGTAGGACCTTAATGGCAAAACTATACTGGCACATATAGGATTTAGGAAACATGAAAGTAGGTGCCATATGGAGGAAAATTTAGGATCCAATATGCAAACTTGTCCTATCTAAGTTGGAAATTGAACAAATTAATTTATTTGTCTAGCCAAAGTCTAGAGAAATAATGGCATCAGTGTATCCCAGGGGGTTATTGTCAGCAGTAGTTGTGCACCTTGACATTGTGGACTGCAAGGTATGCATTCTGATACAATTTTCGCTGTTCAGTGCACAGCTTTGTTTCCCTTAGTATAGTATCAAGGGTTTTTCCAAGTATATCACTTCAGAACCTGTTTTTATCCCAGCACTAAAATAAACAGTGATTTTAATATAAGTTTTAAGTGATGAAGCAAACTTTCCTTTCTCACACAGGCTGATTTACCTCTGTTTTTAACTAAGAAAATTCAGAAAGGCAACGTTACTGTTACGGAATAATGATGACTTAACATTACTAAATTTTAGTGTTCAGGATTTTATGTAATGGTATGATGATAATATGATTATGGAGTACGCTAGAATTTTCTCTGCATACATTGCAGGTTGTAGAGAGAAAATATTGAAAGCTTAGTCTGGTGTGCTATATGGGCATTCAAGCTATGGCACTGGAAAGGTTTTCTTTAAACTTCTTGGTGGATCCCTCTCTTACACTGCTTTCTAATCCTTAAAAGCTTCTATCGCTGAGATGTGCATCACAAGCAGTATGCATGTATATGGTCTTATAAACTTCTTCCATGGCAAAGCTGAATTTTCTCTGCAAATAGGGCCAGCTTTGTTGCCCACAAATCATAAATGTAAGGGGCAGAATTCTTGGTCAAAGAGAAGTTTGAAGTGACGCTAGAGGCAGGCAGAAAGAACTAAATAGATAGAAGTCTGTATAAAGAAAGAGCTGACATTTTGTCACTGACTTGTGTTAAGAGGGGCTGTGATGTATTTTAGAAATGGGTGTATACTTGTGATAGTGAATAAAGGCTGAGCAGTTAATTGAAAACATAGACAAATGAACCATAGATGTATAAGCTGCAAGAGCAAGTATGCTTTAAAAAATGGGCTTCAGCTCTGTCTAATGACAGTCAACCAAGTACAGTGTAGTAGCTGCTCTCATCATAAATGTATTGGTTTGCTATTAATAGAGGGTTTATAGACAAGTCCAGGAAACTGAACGGATGTGTTTCAGCCAGTCATTGAATGGCATACCTGTAAGAAGGCAAGTGTTATGAGTGTGCGGTCTTCTGTCAAATATGTCAGAATGGTTTGTTGTCCATATGGAGTTATTTGAGACCAGCCATATAAAAACCTGTCAGCATAACAATTGCTATCTTATCACTTCCTCTGTATGCTGATATAGGTGAACCCCCACCCATCAGGGTGGCTGTTCATTCGTGATTAAAGCGCCTTTTCCCACCAAGTCACAAGACGAGCTGTTACTAGACAGGAGACTACCATTGGCTTTATGTTACAGGAAAGTCAGGTCCGTTTCTGTCTGAAGAATAGGACAATGAAAGGTTCAGGATAAAGTATATCGTTACTGTGGCCAAATGATGCCTCCAGTGAATTCCAGGACTAAGAATAAGCTTTATGTGTGATCATAGGTGACAGAGAGGGAAATGTAGTCAGTTTACCAACTTAGGACAAGAATACAATGTGTATAGTCTTTCTTGCCACAACTACTAGCAGAGTTTTTAAAGCTGGCGGGTTACTCTTCATCATACAATTTTGAGTCCCACCTTGGATTTTAACTTTTTCCTAATGCCTTTCTTGTAGCTTTGTGAGCACGGGTAGCTGAAAGTGATCCTGCTTTGGTAATACTTCTCAGGTATTTTGAAGCCTCCCTTCCTTGCTGAGATCATAGCTCTGTCAATAGCATTGGCTGCACCTTTTATACAGACCTTACAAATACTCTGAGGCTATGCTATGGATTTGCTGTAGATCCCTTATCTCCATGCTTTCATCTGAAGCAGCTGACACAGCAGCCTATCTAAAGCACAGGGCAGCTCCTGAATCCAGCACTTATGTATGTAACTCCTACTATTGGATATATGAAAAAGGATGTAAAATTCTTTTGAAAGATAACTTCTTTGCTCTGAATTTATAGAACCCTTTTTCTTAGATTGTCCTAAGCTTGGATCACATTTGCCTTCATGTTTTAAAAATACTTTTGTGCGACTTGACTACTTGAGGCAGTATGTCCCAAGAAGAGTTCTGTACCGAGGGTACTCCTGAACAAGCTCAGAAGTGTTGGTACTTGAAAAAAAAAAGCTACATCCATGGTTGGTTCTTTCCTTCTCTTGTTTCTTTCCCATGATGCTGATTTTCTCTCTCTTTCTGAGATGAGTTGGTAAATATCATTTTAGCCATCCCCAATAAAACTTTGAGTAACAGCAGGGCCTAACCCATTGCTGCAAAACCTGCTGTGCTCCCCCTCCCCTTTTGCTCATTCTATGGAGGATCCTAGCAGTGAAAACTCCCTGAAAATGCTGACTCCTGGGGAAGAGAGTGTGGTGTTCTGCTGCTGGCTTGCTAACTTCCTGAGCAGCAAGTTTTCTGTATTTACCTGTTTCAAGGAGAGTTTTACAGATTTGTGTAAGTACAGTACTTGGAGAAAAGACTAGCCTGTGAGTGGTGGGAGAGAATGTATTTTTATGCAACTTTTTGAGTGGCCTTTCAAACTCTGAGATGAATGATTTTTGTTTTATTGATTGTTGCATAGCGTTCGAAGTATTATGTTTGAAAGTTTGGGAATAATATTCACTGCTATATGATGCTTGTAAACACAACAGTATTTATAAATGAATAAATAAGTGCTTTAACACTGTCTGAATCTTCCTAAATAGGGAGAGGATGTGTTTTCTTGATGCTGTGCTGGGGACATAACCCAGAGCATCTACCTTCCACCAATAGGTGCTAAGAACAGTGTCCAGCATCTCTAGGTCAAAG